>NW_006300217.1:42995-43609 GCF_000327345.1 Myotis davidii | reverse complement strand
CTGCTCAGATCACAATGGATAAAAACTAGAAATCAACTACAATAAAAACAATTAAAAAATCAAACACCTGGAGGCTAAATAGCATGCTTTTAAATAATGATTGGGTTACCAAAGAGATCAAAGAAGAAGTAAAAAGCATCATGGCAACAAATGACAATGAAAACACAACTATCCCAAACTATGGAACACAGTGAAAGCAGTCTTGAGAGGGAAGTTCATAGCTCTACAAGCCTACTGCAAAAAGCAAGAAACAATAATAATAAATTATGTTACCCTACAACTCAAAGAGTTAGAAAGAGAGCAACAAGAAAAGCCCAGTGTAAGCAGAAGGAAGGAAATAATAAAGGTCAGAGCGGAGATAAACGACATAGAGGCCCAAAAAACAATACAAAAGATCAACAAAACCAAGATTGAAAATGCACATCAACCGATGGCCTAGCAATTCCACTTACAAATATGTATACATTCTAGGAAAATCTTCACACATGTGCTCAAGCGGACATGCACAAAGATATTCATTGAACATTGTTTGAAATACTAAAAAACTGAAAACAACCCTCCAGTAGGGGAATGAATTAATTGTGGCTAGTGGTTATTTAAAAACTTCCACAGCA
>NW_006300217.1:39367-42322 GCF_000327345.1 Myotis davidii | reverse complement strand
TAAAGAAAGAGAAGCTAAAAAAAAATCCCATTTACCGTCGCACCAAAAAAATTAAGATACCTAGGAATAAACTTAACTAAAGAGGAAAAAGACCTCTACTCAGAAAACTACAGAATGTTGAAAAAAGAGATAGAGAGTTAAAGGAAGACATAAACAGATAGGAAAACATACCGTGTTCATTGCTTGGTAGAATCAACATCATTAAAATGTCCATACTACCCAAAGCAATCTATAGATTCAATGCAATCTCCATTAAAATACCAACGACATATTTTATAGACCTAGAACAAACTCTCCAAAAATTCATATGGAATAAAAAAGGACCCAGAATAGCTGCAGCAATCCTGAGAAAGAAGAACAAAGTAGGAGGTATCTCAATACCAGATATCAAGCTGTATTACAAAGCCACTGTTCTCAAAACTGCCTGGTACTGGCACAAGAACAGACATAGTTCAATGGAATAGAACAGAGAACCCAGAAATCGACCCGAACGAATATGGTCAATTAATGTTTGACAAAGGAAGCAAGACAGTCTCTTCAATAAATGGTGCTGGGAAAACTGGACAGATACATGCAAAAAAATGAAACTAGACCACCAACTTACACCATACACAAAAATAAAAATTGTACACCAATGGACAAGGACAGTGGGGGGTAAGGGCAGGGGGTGGGGTTGGAACTGGGTAAAGGGGAGCTATGGGGGAAAAAAGAGGAACAACTGTAATAATCTGAAAATAAAGATTTAAAAAAACAAAATTAAAAAAATAAATGAATTATTTCTGCTCTATCAATCACTGTTAGCAAGTTGTAGTCCATTCATTCCTTAGATATCTGCAAAGTCTAGTATAATAACTCTGCCTAAAGCCAGAGGGTTCCAACCTATAACACAATGAGGAGCAATGGTGGCAAACCTACATTTCTTAGAGATCAGAATAAGTCATCAGAAAAACTAGAATTTTGACAATGCCAAAGATTTGGTTTTACAAATTCTTAACTGACTGCAAGATTTAATAAACTATAAGAATGAACACCATTTCTGGAAATATCTAGATAAGAAACGGGTACAATGGCTACTTCTGGTCGGAGGAAATAGGTGAGTGGGGGATGGAGCCTGGAGGGAAACGTTTCACTAAAGGCCATTTTGCCTGTTTTTAATTTTAACCTTGGTGATTATTTCAGTTAGCCAAAAAATTAAATTAGAATTTTAACAATATAAACCTAAATGTAAAAAAAAAATAGGTGGGTACAATGCTATTTATATAAAATGATTAAAAAATTCTATTTGTTGTAGCAGAAGTACTGATGTAATCATGGAAACAATGGCATTGAGGACAGTTATTTTGGAGAAGTATGGGAAGGAATGGGTTGGAAGAGAAACATGTGGCAGTTTTATACATCTGCAAGGTTTTTAAAATTTCCTAAAATATAGCAAAAGGTTTCGATTTGAAAATGCTGGGCAACAAGTATAGTATTTTATCCTTTTTAGAAATGCTTGAAATATATAAAGTTTTAAAAAGTATTTAAGCACTTAGCAAAGTAGCTGGCACACAACAGCCATCTGACGATGTTACTTTCCAGCCTGTAACACTTCATGTTACCGTAATTTCTAAGACCTACTCGGCTAACTCCGCTTTGCAAGTACTGAGTGTTGCATGGATATTCATTTTGAAAGTTGAAAGGGAATACTGCTCCTGTTAGGAGAGAAAAAAAAACCTGTTTTAAATATCAATGTTTTCAATAAATGATATACTATCACCTAAAAACTTTAATTGTCCAGGATATTCTAAGCACTGTTTTAAAATGTTTTTTGATAGTTCATTTATTCAACACTATACAATATCAGCCACTGTGTTTGACAAGGTATATAAGTGTGAAAAGAGTTCAGAGGTAAAAGGGGCCACAGTCTATTTTAAAGCACAAGCTCATAAATGACAACAGTACAGAATAAGTCCTATGAGATGTTACGAGAAAATGCCAAGGGAGAGTGGGTGGGCTTTGAGACATCAAGGAAGTCTTCACAAAAGAAAATAATTTAATCTGGGTTTTAAAGAAAAATATTTCTTTGGGGATGTGAAATAGACAAGAAATGCAGAAGTCTGTTGAGAAAAGCCAAAATAATTTCTGATTTACTAAACTTTGCCTAATAGAACCCCACTCTTGTCTGGATCTTAAAAGGATATAATTCAATGAGGAATCAGGGCTCCCTGCCTCCCCACCCTCACCCCCCATTGGCCCCTGCAGTGGGCTTGGAGGGAAGGGTCAGTGACCCTGAATCTGCACAGGTGACAGGATCACAGAAAGGAGCTGCTGACCATGGCTGTGTTCTTCCCTGCAGTTGGGTATATTTTTTTAAAGGTTAATTCTCTCTCCAGCATGACTGCACTGCAGTGATCATAATCACAGCACAATTTACACTGAGCCATTTTGCCCAGAAGCGTTAACCATGAAGAATACACGAAGTTGCTCTCACATCACGTTTATTATTCCTACTTTTGCTGGTCTAGTAGACTATTAAGAATTCTTTCCTTTGGTAATACTTTTAAATTCTTCTGAGGAGATCATTAGTTTTCAGTATTTCTTTAATATTCACCATAAACAATTGCTTTATGTATAATTTAGCCTTTTAAATGCTAATCAGCCATTAACCAATTAATATTTAAAGATGTGTGCCCGACATGACTCACCAGTGGGAGAAGTCAGATGACGAACAGGTCTTGCTGGTTGAAGCGATTTGCCAATCAATTTTTTTGTTTCCATTATCACCAAGACCTTGAGGTTCCATACTTTATAAGGGAAACGCGCATTTTTATCTTTTGGACAAGATAACCCATCTGCTTCATCATCTATGCAAACAGCCGTGCCCTTCCTGTGAAGGCAGCTAGTGTGTGAGCACGGGGGCGAGGGGCACGAGAGCCGCGGGGAACCAGGCGGCCCCCCAACCTCCCCTGCGCCCTG
>NW_006300217.1:35000-38066 GCF_000327345.1 Myotis davidii | reverse complement strand
CTGAGTGCCGGCTAGGAGGCCTGAGAGGTCTGGGGGCTGGGAGGGGTGCTGAGCGGTGTCCGAGGTGCTGAGAGGCTCGCAGAGCGCAGGGCGAGTCAGTAGGAACAGCCCTGGGGCCCCAGGCGCTGCCCACAGCCTCCCCCGCCCCGTCCTGAGCCCTGAGCGGTACCAGCGAGGAGAACGGCGCCCCACCCAGGAGTCCAGCGTGCTGCTCTCACCTTCTCATCAGCTGCTGGGCGGGCCCACAGGAGGCGATTCTTTATCAGGCAGTTAGCCATCCTAGGAAAAACAAAATTATTCGAGGCAACTCCGTCCAAATCGAACCCTTTATTGTCATTCTTTGCAGGTTGATGCCCACCCTGGGACAGCTGGGACAGATGAGGGCCACAGGACAGGCCCTCCAGAACTCTGTCAGGCGGTTTTCTGCAGGAAGAGGGGTGAAGTGAGCAGGTGTGTGGGTGGGTATGGGACAGGAGCAGTGCATGAATTGCATTTTGAAGCTTTTACAGGTTGGTTTTTGGTTTTGTGTTTAATATTTGAAAGATCACCCTGTCAGCAGTAGGAAGGGTGGATTTTTGGAGAGGGCATGGCAATATTAAACCTGGCACAGAGAGGCTTCCTTGGAGGTGTTTGCAATAATTGCAGGAAGGAACAGGTCAGGGAAAGTTGGGAGGTGAAATCAGTGGAGTCTAGTGACAGTGGATGGAAGGTGTGAATGAGAGAGAATAGAGGGTGACTCCTGGGTTTCTCATATAGGAGAACAAGTGAGTAATTAGCTGGTGGTGACATAGCGACAGGGGATGCAAGAGGAAGAACAGGTTTGGGGAAGGAAATGAGTTCAGTTTGGGACTTGTAAATATCTACACTAATAAAAGAGAAGCATGCAAATTAGTGTCACTCTGCTATGCCCACCAGCCAATCAGAGTGACTATGAAACTTAACCCAACAAAGATGGCAGTTAATTTGCATACACAGGTACAGAGTGAAGACTGAAGACTTCTTTGCTGCGGCTGGACCAAAGCCCTGGGTCCTGGGTGCTGGAGGAAAACAGGTGCCAGCAGCCAGGGGAAGGAAGGCCTATTGCGCGAATCTTCATGCAACGGGCTTCTAGTATAATAATAAAAGGGTAATATGCTAATTAGACCAGATGTCTTCCAGACATCATTCCGATGTCCTTCCTGACAAAGCTGGGGCCAGAGGGAAGCCAGCTGGGTCCCGGTGCCGGAGGGAAGCCAGTGCTGGCAGCTGGGGGAAGAAAGGCCTACTCTTGCATGAATTTTCATGCATCGGGCCTCTAGTGACATTATAATAGGATATTTAAGTTGAGGTATCTGTCCTGCCAGTGTGGCTCAGTGGTTGAACATGGACCCAGCAACTGAGAGGTCTTGGTTCGATTCTGGTCAGGGCACATGCCCAGGTTGTGGGCTCGATCCCCAGCGTGGGGCATATACAGGAGGCAGTGGATCGATCAATGTTTCTCTCATTGATGTTTCTCTCTATCCCTCTCCCTTCCTCTCTCTCAAAAAATCAGTAAAAAACATATTGAGGTGTCTAAACAGCTATTTTATATATATAAGTACAGAAAATGTATACCCAAGCAAGAATAACAAATACATACACATATATGTCATAGGCATATTATAGATAAATTGAAACATTGGGGAAGGATCGTTGATTAAGAAAACTTACATGTTCTCCTGGGAGAAGATGCCACCTAGGCTTTCATAGCCAGAGCCAAGCAGTCCGTGCTGGCTCAGAGCTTTGAAGGACAGGCCCACGGTGTTGCCTTTCAGGAATGGCCTCTGCAGCATGTCCGGGGGTTTTTCTGAGGGGCTCAGGCAGCTGGTGACTTGAGTTGAAGACAGCGCTCACTTACTATTATAAAAATCCTAGGGTCTTGAAGAATTGTGCTACATGTCCTCTGCCTTTGCTGTATACATGGAACATCAAGCCTGGATGACAGCACACCTGTTGTAAGTAACATGGTTGCTGAAAATTTACATCCACGGCCCTAGCTGGTTTGGCTCAGTGGATAGAGCGTTGGCCTGCATACTGAAGGGTCCCAGGTTCGATTCCAGCCAAGGGCCACGTGCCTGAGTTGCAGGCTCGATCCCCTGTAGGAGGCGTGCAAGGAGGGAGCTGATCAGTGATTCTCTATCATCATTGATGTTTCTATTTCTCTCTCCCTCTTCCTTCCTCTCTGAAATCAATAAAAATATATTTAAAAAAGAAAGAAAGAAAATGTATGTCCATAGCTGAGACCTACTGCTCAGAATAAAAGATTTCTTTCAAAATATTCCTGCTCACTAACAAGGCACATGGTCACCCAAGAGCTCTGATGGAGATGTACAAGGAGATCGATATGGTTTTCATGACTGCGGACACATCAATTCTGCAGCCCATGAATCAAGGAGTACTTTCAACTTTCAAGTCTTATTATTTACAAAATACATTTGGTAAGGCTACAGCTGCCATAGATAGTGGTTCCTCTGATGGATCTGGGCAAAGTAAACTGAAAACCTTCTGGAAAGGATTCACCATTCCAGATATCATTAAGAACATTCATGAGTCATGGGAATAGGTCAAAATACCAACATTAACAAAGTTTGGAAGAAGTTGCTTTCAACCCTCATGGATGCCTTTGAGGGGGTCAAGACTTCAGTGGAGGGAGTAACTGCAGATATGAAGACATCAAGAGAACTGGAATTAGAGCCTGAATATGGGACTGAATTGCAGCAATCTCATGAGAAATTGCATCTGAAGAATAAGCAACAGCAGTGGTTTCTTGGGGAGGAATCCATTTCTGGTGAAGATGCTGTGAAAATTGCTGAAATGGCAACAAAGGATGTAGAATATTCCAAAACTTAGTTGATGAAGCAGCAACAGAGTTTGAGACAATGGACTCCAATTTTGAAAGAAGTTCTGTGGGTAAAATGCTGTCAAACAGCCTCACATGCTGCAGAGAAGTCACTGAGGAAAGGGAGAGTCAGTCGCTGCAGCAGACTTCAGTACTGTCGTATTTTGAGAAATTGCCAACCTTCAGCAGCCACCACGTCAAGGCAAGAC
>NW_006300217.1:11052-34941 GCF_000327345.1 Myotis davidii | reverse complement strand
CAGCATTTTACAGCAATAAAGAATTTTTAAATTAAGGTATGTTTATTATACACTGTTTATTAGACAAAATGTATTGTGCATTTAATATCTATAATAGATCATAAACTTTTATATACCCTGGGAAAACAAAAAATTTGAGTTACTTGCTTTAATGTGATATTCACTTTATTGCAGTGGTCCAGAACCAAGCAAAAAAGTGAAACACAGAATTTATTCTTGTATTATTATTTATTAATCAGTGTATTATTTTCCATACAAACAACTATAAACCTACCTTTGCCCCACCATATAATCAAATGAGATTTCAAATGAATAGGAAAATAATGGATTATTTAATATATAATGCTATTACAATTAGTTAACCAATAAGATAAGAAATAATTTAGATTCTTATTTCATACCTTACATCAAGTATGTTATAAATAGATATGAAATCTACATTTTAAAAATGAAACCATGAAGATACTAGAAAAAATAAGTGAATATTATATATAAAGAAATATATGTTCTTAAACATGAAAAATTCAGAATAAGATCTCAAGGCAATTTTGGAAATTACATCTTATTTTTTTAACAAATGGAATATAACAAGGTAGTTTTTTAACAATAATCTTTATTACTGTACTTTCAAAGGTACATGTAATCCTGAGCTACCACATTTATGTAGTTACTAGAGGCCCAGCGTGCAAAATTGCACGAGATCCCAAACCCGCCGCAGGACCCAAGACCTGCCATGCCATGAGACCGAGACCCACAGCACTGTGAGACCCATCAATGCACCTCTTGGTGACTGGTCGTTTGGTCATTATGGCGTTACAGCGTTATGGCCACTGACCTTTTATAATACAGATCATTTACTCTTTCAAGTATACATGTATTTTCTTCCAAATTGTTTGATGAGCACATATTTTGTACTAATCGGGAACATAAATAACATGTTGTTCTTGTCCCTGGAAGAACCAATTAATTCACTCAGATCATCTCATTCAAATTCTGCTTTAAGGGCTTTAGAACATTGTTTTTCAACTAAGCAATTTCTTTTTCATCCTAGTGAATTCTTTGAAAACTGTTGTTTTTTGTCTGTAATCTATTTTCATGAATAAATTTTTGATTACTTGAACAGCTATATTTGAGAAAAATGGTAAGAATAACTGCTTCTAATCTCAACATATTAGCTAGTATAAAATGCACAGGCTCCCTTCACACAGAAATAGTCCCTGATGATCCCAATAGGAAACATTTATCATGTTTAATGAAGAAGACGTCAAGCAAATGTACATATATCTTTGTTTAAGTGGTTAACTATTATATAACATGTTATTTAAAATGCTTCAGGCATTATAAAGAAATACATACAGAAATACATTTATGATTTTATGACATTAAAATCATAAATCTAGACCAGAACTTATATAATTGGCAAATAAAACAACAGACAAAATAAAAGACGAAAGTCCTGTAATCTCTGAGGAAAAAAATGCATTTATCCAGCATCATCTTTAACTGTGGACAAATAAATATTTTCATTATTGTATTTTAAATTACTACCAAAATAGTGTATCTTTCTACAAACAACAAAAAACAAGCAAACAGTATCTATAAATGGTTTTTATCTGACAAGAATGTCAAGTATTTGAAGGTACACTCAATTCTTTTCCTGAATAAGGTCACTATGATCTTAAAGCAGTTCAAGCAAAATGCATATTGCTTAGATTTTAAAGCAGGCAATTTTGATATGGTAATTAAAATGTAAGTATACATAGAAACATTTATAAATACTTCTTGGTAATACTCACAGATCAGCAAGTAATGGAATAACTATTTAAAAATGAAAGGTGATCTAATGCTTAGTGGCAAATCCAAAAACATGTTTAAGAGATGTAAAAGGACATGAAGACACGGCTTTATTATTCAGAGCTTGAAAACCTAGCAGCAAAACAAACTATCATTTGCATATAATGTAGTGCAATGAGCATTTGTTCATAAAAGACTCCCAAAGTCTTGAAACTTTATACATAAACCAGAATGGAATCCATGAGGATAAAGGATTTAAAGATGTCCAGAGCAGCTTATCAAAAACTGCTAGATACTCTCACCTGATTCACTTGCTCATAAGCAAGCTTATGCAAAACTGTGTTCTGGATAGCTCACTTTTATGGCTCCCCAATAACACGCTCGGATAAGGCAGATCAAGCCTAAGAGATAAGCAATTGCCCACAAAACATAGGTTGCATGAAATCGCCTTGCAAAATCTTGGGTGCCAACCTAAAATAGAAAGCAATATAAATACAAAAGGTTGGAAACTTAAAAAAAATATTATCTACTTAGATAACTTGTGTTGGGAGATTAAAAATGGTGGCAGAGTAAATGGATGCTACACAGACACGCTCCAAGGATGAAACTGGAATTACCTCTAAAATACAAAGAAACCATCCTGAATAATCAACTGGAGAACTTGTGTTGGTTCACATATGATTTTTCTGAACAATATTCTTGGGGCCACAAATCTCTATAAAATGAGTTTGTATACTTTTGATTATCACTCACAGGTTAAAATTATTAAGATGCTGCTATTATATCTATAAATTCTATGAAGTAAGCAAAAAAAAAAAAACAACAACAAACCCAACTAAAACATGTTATTACTAAAAAGAACTTAATCTGTATAATTTCACCTGGTGAGTGATATGTGGAAAGTAAATGCCAACAAAGCAGATCAGCCCTTCTTCTCCCCATGTTACCCCCATGCCAACTGCTTAGCTTCAGCATCCTCTGAAGACAAGCCACTCACATGACAACAACCTCTGCTTCACTTGAACAAGGAGAAGACGGGTTTTGCAGACCTCCATAGCTGACTGAGTGCTGCTTCGACTCTGGCCATGGCCAGGTTGGTTCTGGCATTAAGTGAAAACAAATGGGCTTCCCTTAAATGGATAGTAAAGTCCCAGTGCCAAGGACCTTCAGTGGGGTCCCAAGATACCATTTCCCTTGGGTGGGTGAGCGGTACTAAAACAGGTCCATGGACTGAACTTCCCCAATTGCCCATAGGCCTTCAGAAGGTTCTGGCCCCGGTATGCCAGGGAGGCAGGCTCTTCATTTAATTGTGATAAAGTTGAGAGGAAAGTAATACTCACAGTTAATCCAACTCCAATGAAAAAGCACATCATTCCAATGGTAATGTATGCACAGCAGCGTCTTCGTGGAAGAGCACAACCCACTGAGGAGCTGCAAATCATGAGAACAAGAGAGAACGTTAAGTATTTAATAATCAATCACTCTTTATCCCATCCTTGTGAGTACTCATCTGTGACTTCAGTAACATACACACTTCTATTTATTTCTTCAACTTGGGAGATAGGACATACAGAAAAATGTCATTTTTAGTGACTAACATGAATCACAATCATAATTAGTGAGTATGTGATATATTATTGTGGCTTTAAACAAAGTTTAAGCCTTGGTCATTGAAAATATCCACACAAAAACAGTGTGGTCAATAATGATCTTCCAATTACAAAATCTATTTTCTTTTAAAAAAATATATATATTTTTATAGATTTCTCAGATGAAGGGAGGAGAGAGAGAGAGAGAGAGAGAGAGAAACATCTACACTAATAAAAGAGAAATATGTAAATGAACTGTCACTTTGAGATGTCTACCAGCCAATCAGAAGTGAATATGAAAATTAGCAGGACAAAGATGGCGGTGGCCACAGAGCCAACTGGAGAGGGCAGGAGGCATGGGTTGCCCCTGGCGTTGGAGAAAGCCAAGCTTCCTGGCCACCCAGGCCGGCAACTGAAGAAGGGGCCTGCAACCAGCCCTCAGTCCATAAACGTAATGAGATTGCACTTCAACTTTCCCTCACATTTTGTAGAAAGTGGGCAGAGCCCCACCCTGGTCCGGGACACCCTTCAGGGCAAACCAGCCGGCCCCCACCCATGCACCACGCCTCTATCCTATATAATAAAAGGGTAATATGCAAACTGACCCTAACAACAGAACAACTTGGAATGACTGGGCACTATGGCACACACTGACCACCAGGGGGCAGACGCTTAATGCAGGAGCTTCCCCCTGGTGGTCAGTGTGCTCCCACAGGGGGAGCTCTGCTCAGCCACAAGCCAGGCTAATGGCTGCCAGCACAGTGGTGGTGGTGGGAGCCTCTCCTGCCTCCTCAGCAGCACTAAGGATGTCAGACTGCAGCTTAGGTCTGCTCCCTGCTGGCAAGTGGACATCCCCCAAGGGCTCCCGGGCTGCCAGAGGGATGTCTGATTGCCATCTTAGGCCCAATCCCCCGGGGAGCAGGCCTAAGCCAGCAGGTGGTCATCCCCCGAGGGGTCCCAGTCTGTGAGAGGGCACAGGCCAGGCTGAGGGACCCCCTCCCCCCACTGAGTGCACAAATTTTTGTGCACTGGACCTCTAATACTTAATAATCATTATCACGGATTAAATCACCATTTCTGCTAGTCTGAGGCCTATTATGACACATGCATGGAAATGGAACCCAGCCTGTATTTCAGAACGCGAGGGCTCCCTTGGCTGGGACCAGGCTGCCTGTGGCAACTGCACGAGGGGCACCAGCAACAGGAGAAGGACATGGGTGCTGGAGTCGGGCACCACCCCCTCCCCCCGCGTCCTCTGACAGGTTCATAGTAATAAGTAACTTCTCCACCTTAGGAGTAACTTTAGGGTACTTGTTATTTGTGTTTAAGGAAATAAAATTTTCACTCAAAATCTTACGTCAACACATGACTCATCATTTGTTATGAAGAAAAAATTCAAAGAGAAAGAAATCAGCTGCGACTGAGAGTGCTGCAGGGCGGGAGTGGGGGTGCGCATGTGACCCAGTTCTGCCAGTGTTCGTTCCTCACAGTGCCACATCAGTGGACTTATCCCATGTGAATTTCTATGTAAGTTGTTCCTTAACTAACTGATACAAGTTCTTCACGTTAATACACTGTCTTGTGATGTTCTAACTAATCCCAGAGTACTAGGTATTCAATACGTCTTTATCACTTGCAAAATACTGCTGCTGTCCTAAATTACTTAAGCAAGCAGAAGCAGCCAGCTGTATCTGGAGCCTCCTAAAGTTCCTCCCCTGTAACATGAGGATGATAACTCCTGGTCATGGGACAGACCACAGCTGGTCCTCTAAAGGGCCGCCCAGTCCTGAGCACAGGGGCTGCCACCCACAGGCAGGCTTGGGTTCTCTTTATTTCCTATAGAAATTTTTAATTCAGTTTCTTATGCTCGGTGAAGATGCCTGCAATTTAATTTTCTTCGTTTTTGTAAAAATACAGCTACTGCACAGGCATAGTCACATACTTATGTGTGTGTCTGGAAGTGTCCCTCGAGTATATATATATTTTTAGTGTAATTATTGGGAGTTATTCACTTTGCTTCTTTGTGTACAGACTTCTACTGGATGCAAAGAAGTTATGTATTCAGATGATTAATTTCACAAAAATAAAAAGGAAAATATTAGTTTCTTTGAAGCTAGAAATATGCTGTAAAGAGTTGTCGTCTTAGAGCTATATTTAGTTGGGGTCACTTTTAGCAGAGATAAAGGGAAATATTTTGTTATATATACCCTACTTCTCAGTTTTTAATTCATTTTTCCTAGAAATAATTCTTAGGATTTCTGTATTAAAACAGATAAGGTATTTATATCATACTAACTATCACACAGATTAAACTGTGAACTCCTATTTTTAATTTTCAACACTGAATTGTCAAAACATTCTAGTTTAATTTCCTTAGCTTAAGTTATAATTCACATACACATATGTGGAGAATAATAACTTTTAAATTAAAATTTTATTACCAGCATAGATGCTATGCAGCATGTTGTTAATGCAGCAGTCCAGAGGCTGCGGTCTTCGAAAGTTCTGGAGAGATCTCACATTACCTAACTAACTAGGTGGCTTGCCGACTTACCATGCCTAACTGTGCAGTCAATGTGGTAGTGCTGAACACCTGCTTTCCTGCTGGGATTCTAGAGCTTATGTTTGTGCTTTTCAGCAGGTGCCTGTGGGACCTGCTCCAACAAGGACCTCGGCCCGGAGTCTGCACTGAGCCTCTGGGAGGTAGCACGGATGTGCGACTGGAGGAAGGGAGGGTCCTGTGCGCCTCTCCTGGGCGGGAGCTCCTGGAGACTTGCTTCTCTTTCCTCCAGACCAGTGGTTCTCAACCTTCTGGCCCTTTAAACATAGTTCCTCATGTTGTGACCCAACCATAAAATTATTCTCGTTTCTACTTCACAACTGTAATGTTGCTACTGTTATGAATTGTAATTATCTGATATGCAGGATGGTCTTAGGTGACCCCTATGAAAGGGTTGTTCGACTGCCAAAGGGGTCACGACCCACAGGTTGAGAACCGCTGCTCCAGACTTTGGCCCATGCACCTTTTTCTGTGCTAGTTTGTTTTGTATACTCTCACACTAATAAATCATAGCTGTGAGTATAAACATATAATAGTAATTCCTATTAGTCCCCTGAGAAAATCTTGGGGATTTTCTCAGGGGACTAAATGGAATCTTGAGGTGATTTGGGGACTCCCAATACAGGTGCCATAAAATCTATACTAATTGCCCGGACTGGTTTGGCTCAGTGGATAGAGCGTCAGCCCACCCCCAAACAACCCTCAGCCCCTCACCCAGGCTGGCCATGCCCCCCAGTGGGGAGCCCAACCCCAAAGGGGGTGTGGCCAGCCTGCAAACAGCCCTCAGCCCCTCACCCAGGCCATCGACGCCCCACAGAGGGGACCCTCATCCTGATGGGGGCATGGCCAGCCTGCAAATGGCCCTCAGCCCCTTGCTCAGGCTGCTTCCACCCCCAACAGAGACACCCCCTACCCTGATGGGGGTGTGGCCGGCCTGCAAACTGCCCCAGCCCTTAGCCCAGGCTGGCACTGCCCCCAAGGGGACCCCCACCCTGATCTGGGACCCCCTTCAGGGCAGACGAGCCAGCTCCCAGCCGTGCACCTCTGTCTAGACTAATAAAAGGGTAATATGCTAATTAGACCAGACATCCTTCTGGACAAAGCTATGGTGGCAGGGCCAAGGCAGAGGCAGTTAGGGGTGATCAGGCCAGCAGGGGAGAGCAGTTAGGGGGATCAGGCCAGTAGGTAGGCAAGCAGTTAGGAGCCAGCAGTCCTGGATTGCAAGAGGGATGTCTGATTGCTGGTTTAGGCCCAATCTCGCAGGGATTAGGCCTAAACTGGCAGTCTGACATCCCCTGAGGGGTCCCGTATTAGAGAGGGTGCAGGCCAGGCTAAGGAGCACCCCCCTCCTGTGCACAAATTTCATGCACAGGCCTCTAGTATATTTAATAAAAATATCTTCTAGCCCTGGCCGGTGTGCCTCAGCGGTTGGAGTGTTGGCCTGCTTACCATAGGGTCTCAGGTTTGATTCCTGGTCAAAGGCATGTGCCTGGGTGGGCGTGGGGCTCAGCTCTGTTCCCCCCCCCCCCCCCCCCCCCAGGTTGGAGCACCTGTAGCAGGCAACCAATTGGTGTGTCTCTTATATTGATGTTTCTCTCTCCCCCCCCCTCTCTCTACCCCTCCTTCTCTCTCTTATCCTCCACTAACCCCTTCCCTTCCACTCTCACTGAAATCTGTGGAAAAAATATCCTCACTCCTTGGGTGAGGTTTAAAAATACTATTAATAATAAATATATATCTTCACCCTGCAGGCAAGGCTCAGTGGTTTGAGTGTTGACCTATGAACCAGGAGGTCACGTTTGAGTCCCAGTCAGAGCACATGCCTGGGTTGTGGGCTTAACCCCCAGTAGGGGGCATGCAGGAGGCAGCCTATATCTCTCATCATTGACGTTTCTATCACTCTCTCCTTCTCCCTCTTCTTTCCTCTCTGAAATCAAAATACACATATATATATCTCCTATTTTTCCTTGCTGATATAAAGAATAGCTAGCAAGTACCTTTTCTCCTAAATCTAGCCCATTTGAATATAAATTTTAGATTATTTATAATAGATTATAACCTCTTAGGACATATGCAAATGCTCACTAAGTTATGGATAATTTTAGAAACTTATTTCCTTTCAGAGAGTGATATTAAGCCTAATCATTTAAATTTTAAAATGAAATATTAAAGGGCTTAAAGATTTCCTTTTTGTATTGAAAAGTATAAATATATTATGCATTCATTCATTTCATGGCATGTCTTAAGATCAAAATCTAATTAAGTGAGAATTCTGAAATCTTTAACTTGTTCACACGTACTTCCCAGAGCATGTCCAATGGTGGGGAACTTACATTTTTTTGCAGTGTGGACATTTCGCCAGAGTGTTGAACCTCAATTCCATCCACTGTAAAATAAATAAAGAGAGGGCTTGAAAAGAAAAACAACTGAAGACCATCCAATCTGATAAGGTGTGGTTTTTTTTTTAGCTCAAACGTCACCCAGGATCACAGCCAAGGCAACTACCTTCCCCACCCCCTCCCTCTGCCTGAAGGAAACTCGGGATTCCCATCTGAAACAGTTCCCATGACTTTCCCAAGGGTCTGACGCAAGTGGGGTTGCTCTAAAAGGAAGTTGAGTGCACTGCTGTGATTAGGGTCATTTCTTTTAGATTTATGTCTCATTCACTCCAAAAGAATACAAACATTTCATGTACCTTCAAAGTTTTCTTTCCTTTAAATCTTGAGGACTTGCCTTTTAAATACATATAGATTCATTACTGAAATGCATCTATTTATTCTATTAATGTGGGAAACTCACAAAGTAAATAGACTAAACTAAATATTTTCAATGCTGTGAAATTTGTAACTTGTCTCAATTGATTTCAGGCCTTGTAGTGTCTAGGGCAGTGGTCGGCAAACTCATTAGTCAACAGAGCCAAATATCAACAGTACAACGATTGAAATTTCTTTTGAGAGCCAAATGTTTTAAACTTAGACTATATAGGTAGGTACATTGTTATTAACTTAATTAGGGTACTCCTAAGGCTTAGGAAGAGCCACACTCAAGGGGCCAAAGAGCCACATGTGGCCCGCGAGCCGCAGTTTGCCGACCACGGGTTTAGGGGAAAACAAGGTAGCGAATAAGCAAATGAATTATCCTGATAGTTAAAGCTGGAAGGGCAAAGAATGTAGTACAAAGGATATGACTGATCATGATCAGCATAATAATAAAAATAATAATGCGAAGTCCTCGTGTCAGAATTAAAAACTTCGCAGCCTGTTCATTCTTCATACACAGAGCATCTCTCATTAATCTGAAATTGAAGCAACAGCCCTCCTATCGGTACAGCCTGCATTCCCCAGTCACCAAACACTGTGTTCTTCAGGAATGTTGAAATCATCTTCAAATACAATATACTAACCCCAAACACCCTTTCCTGCTAAAAAAAATTAAAGTTTATAATCATAATGACCATGCTGATATGCTAATATGGTCCACTTGCCTGCAATAAATATTAAGTATGAAAGAGCTTTACAAGTTAGTCTTTGACTTTCATATTACTTAGTGATTTCCATCTCAAAGGAAAATATCTCATGCTTACACTTTTTTTAAAGTAATAAAAATCATGTCACAAACATATCTAGGTAACTTCTCAATTTGGATTATTCTCTAGAATTCACTACTAGATGATTTTAAAAAATTAAATATAAACATTTTAATATTTCATGTTTTAATTGTCTTTCTCCTCCTATTCAATTAGAAAAGCCCATGAGGGCAGCAAGTGTGCCTTCCTGCCTCCCCAGCACTTAGCCTGTGCCAGAAACTCATTCAATATAGATTTTTGGACAAATAAAATAAACTTACTTATAATGTGGCTACCATGACAAGGATTTGGAATACAAAACAGAACTGGGCAAAATTCAAGGTACTTATGAGAGGAGCTCACTGAAGTGAAAAATAAACCTCTTTTGAAGATTTTAAAATGGTATTTCAAAATATGATTTATTTACATATAAGAAAGAAGAAGGTAGCCCTGGCTGATGTGGCTTAGTTGGTTGGAGCACTGTCCTGTACATCAGAAGGCTGTGGGTTCAATTCCTCATACAGGAAGTAACTGATGGGTGTTTCTCTCTCTTTCTTTCCCTCTCCCTTCCTTTTTCTCTAAAAAAAAAAAAAAAATCAATAAAAACATATCCTTGGGTGAGGATTAAAAAAAGACAAAAAAGATAAATATATTTAATGTAGTCAAAGTACTAAATGTATCCATACCTACAGAGTATATCACTCTATTATAAATTAATAGGTAATGATTTTTAAAAGAAATTTGTTAACTACTCTCACCAAGTATATCCTCTAACTCAGAGTTCCTCAAACTTTTTAAACAGGGGGCCAGTTCACTGTCCCTCAGACTTTCCACACATGCGCACTGCGGGCCAGGGATGAGTCGGCTGCTAAGCAGGACAGGCAGCGGCGACAAAAACACCCCGCGGGCCGGATAAATGTTTTCGGCGGGCTGCATGTGGCTTGCGGACCGTAGTTTGAGGACCCCTGCTCTAACTTACCTAGTATATCCTCTAATTTATGCACTTTGTCACTGATTTAATCAATAGAATATAAAAGCAAGAAAAAAGATTTATCCTACTAAGTCAGAAAAGCATAACAATTCTTGCTAAATGTAATAAATTGGATAAATGCATGCATTTCCATTTCCTTGCCCAAACCTAACTAAAATGATAGTGAATGAATTTAAAACTGTAGAAGACCACAAAGACAAAGAGAATCAGACGGGAACTGGGACACTGGAAACTGAGGTAGACTTGGCAACTGACTCAGTCAGTGAGGGTGTGGCCGTCTGCAAGGGCCTGTGTGTGAAGCACGTGGCCCACAGGGCCGGAGCAGTGGTGAGGGGCCACCAGGGCTTCCCCTGGGTGGTGAGGGTGGCGGTAAAGTAGGAATATGGGTTATAAATTCCCTTCACACCACAAAGTCAGGATCCTCTCCTTCCCCAACACATTTGAGAGAAGAGAATTCATTCTGAAAAGAGGTTTGTGAGTTGAGGAACACTAGGCTGATCAGGGGAAGAATAAGACAGCGCTCTAGAAGCAGGCACAGGTTCCATTCTGCCTTCTGAGTAGTGGGTGAGACCTTCACCCACTACCTTTCTCAGATCCTAGAAAGAGTCCTCACAAGAGATCTGGGATTGTTCCCGGAGAAACTTACCATAAAAAAAACTCATTGACACTCAGAGTTGACAGTTCTTCAAAAGGAGAGAAGAAGGAGAGGAAGGTAAGGAGTGTGTGTGTGTGTGTGTGTGGGTGTGGGTGTGTGTGGCCGGGGTGGGGGGTGAGGTGGCGGGAGGAGAAAGAAGGAGAAAAAGTTGAATGCCTGCTGCATGCATAGAGATCCCAATCAGGGATTTGCTGTCAAATAAACTTTTCAGTAAAACCTCTATCACAAAAGAAAAACAGATAGAAAAATAGGTAGAAAACAGAATAAGGCATAAAAAAGAACATGCCTCAGAAAAAAATAAGAGCTGCAGAAAGTTGCTATAAAGAAGAGAAAGCTCTTTATAAAAAATGAAAAATTAATGAGAGAACCAAAACCGGTTTGGCTCAGTGGATAGAGCATCGGCCTGTGGACTGAAAGGTCCCAGGTTCGATTCCGGTCAAGGGCATGTACCTGAGTTGCGGGCACATCCCCAGTAGGAGATGTGCAGGAGGCAGCTGATCGATGTTTCTCTCTCATCGATGTTTCTAACTCTCTATCTCTCTCCCTTCCTCTCTGTAAAAAATCAATAAAATATATTTAAAAAAATAATCAGAGAACACGGGGAAACTCTTGGGAATTAAAAGTTAAGTTAGATCATCTGAAACAAAAGTTTTGAATTAAAGTTAGAAGATATAGTTAGAGCCATTTCCCACTAAGGAAAAGAAGAAGCCAAAGGGGAAGAGAATGTTTCAGAGAGAAAGAAAGTGATCTTTCATAGAGAAAGGGAACAAAGCCAGCAGAGGGGACCAGGAGAGACTACTGAGAACCAAGAGCTTGCCCACTCCCCCACCGCTCCCACAGCACATCTGAATGCCATTCAGAGCCCTAGGCAACATGGGAGAGGAAAGAGGAATATCACAAGGAGAAAGGTCACAGAGAAAGGGTCAGGAGTCCGACAGCATTGAACTTTCTCACCAGAGGGGCAAACCCTTGAACATCTTGAGAGGAAAAAATGTCAAACTGTAATTCTACATCTGAACAAATTATAAAGTGAATGTGAAATTAGATTAAAGCTGTTTAAAAAATGAAAGGGCTCAAATTTATTTTTCCACATCCTTTCTCTAAAAGCTGAGAGGAAGTGCTCCAGCAGAAGGAATAAACCCAGGACCCCACATGGGAAACAGTGCCAGGGACTACAAGATCCTGTGCAGGGAAGCTGGGTGACAGCTGAGAGGCAGGATCCCTGCTGCGTCTCCTGGAGGGATAGGCGTGCTGCAGCTCTGTGAAAGAATACGGGAAGAACTAATGATCTGTACTTAGAAAAGTAGATTCCAGAGGGGGTGGGAAAATGAACAAATCCAAGAAAAATGTGGAAGCCGTACAGGAGAGGAATATAGCACATTACTTGGCTCAGCTGTGAATACCATTTACCTAATGATAAAAATATGTAAACACTAAGTATTAATTGAATAAAATATTATAACTCTCCTGGGAGAATGGAATGAGAGAAGGATATGAATGGGGCAGGCAGGTAATATCTAAAATTGTTTCATCAAAAAGAAAAAGGATAAGCAAACAATTTAACCCCAGAAAGTCAATGTCAGCAGAGCAGCTGGAAGAGACGAAGTCCTGGGGTTGGCAGTGGGTGCGTTAGATAAGAGGCGACCGCTGTTTTCCCATAGAGCTTTCTATTCCTAGTTGACATTTGGAATTATGTGCACAAGTTACTTCACTAAAATAAAAACTGGAAGAAATAAAACAAATCTTAAGCTCTGTCACTCTTATGACTGGTTTTGTTTATAGAAACTGCCCCCCAGGGCCTGCCCCTTGCCCTCAGGAGGGCTCCTTCCCACGCAGGCTCCCTAGGAACGTCATGCTTCCAGGGGCTGTGAGTCACACCTGACACCGTGAGTCATGAAATTAACCTGTAAATGTCAAACTTAAGGTTAAAGGTAAAAGTAGTAACTAACTTTTGGTCATATGTAGTTACTTATGCCTTCTAAGTTTTTACCCAATGCTTTATCTAATTACAGATACCAGAGTTCATCCACTTTACTTCAAGTTTATCTTTTTAAATAAGAAAATCTCTGACAAATCCTAATAAGATTTTTTCTGAATCTATAAACCTGCACTTTGTGCTCCACTGAGAAGGTGAGGATGGGGAGACTCTGCCCCTCACCAGGCCACGGGGTTCCCAGGAGCTTCCCTGGAGAGGGCTTTTTGGCAAATAAACCAAGAGAGGTGCACCGCATGCCTGACTCACAGCAGCTGCCGCGCACTCTGGCTGCACTTCCGAGTACCTGACTTTCTTAAAAAGGCTCCACTGAAGTCTTCTGGTCAGTCCACTGGACAGAACCGCTGACCATGAGTGGCGGCCAGATCCATGTGGCCACGATCAGTACTGAGAGGTGAGGTCACTTAGACGTGTTGGCCACTCACCAGGAAGGTGTTCCCGCAGTGCCCGCACGCCACCCGGGCACCTTCTGGTTGGGTTGGCACTGCAGGTTGAGCTGGCTGCTCTTCAGAAATGAGCATCACTGGGCCCAGGTTAACGATGCGCCTGCTGCAGGGAGAGGAACTGCTTCATTAGCCCACCAATGAGCTGGGAGGACAGCAATGAAAACAGATTCTATTAATTGTTTAAAAATTAAGTTAATAAGCCCAACTCTGGAGTCAAAATCACAGAGAAAAAAACACTTAGGAACTATTTAACTACCATTTCCAATTAAAAAAAACTTGGGAATGATTTAACTGCTGTTCTAGGTTCAAATCAGAAAGTTATTATTCCTTATCTAGGAAGACAGCTTGAGTGTGGCCAAACACTAAATACTAAACACAGTAAAACACCCTGCATCTGCCAGGAGCGGGCCCCAGCCTCCGCTGCTGTCACACCACTCCTGCCTGCACTCCTGGCTCCCTAGCATCTGCCTAGTCAGACTGAAAGGGAAGCGGCAGCTACTTTCCTTCCAGGGAGGGCTGTGCATGATGCACTGGTCCAAAGGCAGAAACCATAGGAAAAAACAGTCCAGGTCTTGGCATTCTACAACCTGGGCACATCCATGGTGGCATTTGCACATAACTCCAGAACGTATTGTACAGAATGTGCCCTGCAAAGGTTAGTGCACCCAAGGCAGGCACCCAACGGCATTTAGAACAAGCACCTCTATATGAAGAAGAATTAGATAAAAGGCAAACTGATTTGTTGTTTTTAAATATGTAAGTTTCACAAGTAACTGACTTATTATAGTGCATTAAGTACGTCAGGAAAACTTCCATTGCTCATTCAGGAATATTGTATCTTGCAAATGCCTGTGACCATTAATTTCAAACTATATCATTCCTTTCACAAAGAAAAATAATCCAGGTCCTATACTGACCATGAGGACACAGACTTTGTTTAGAACAATGCCTGGCACATATGTGCCTTTAATAAATACTTGTTGAATGAATGAATGAATGAATGAATGAATGAATGAAAGAATGAATGAATCTTCATCTCTTACCAGTTGGGTCTCGGGCAGCCTATTCGCCGAGATGTGTCCTTACAAACGAGGAGACAATTGCAAGGGCATCTAACATACTTCTTCCCTGCCGGGGGGTTTCTGATTGGCTGGACAAGAGAAGGAAATACAAACACGGCAAATTAACCAAAGTGCAGGCTGACAAAGCTTGTCTGTGTATACAAAAAGCATTAATTCTTTGAAAACGAAGGCTAATGGTATCAAATTACAGTTTAAGGACAAGTGCATCATAAATGCTTTTAAATAGTCTACTCTTGGCAAGCACTCCATGAAATTTGGAGGCTGTAGAGAGTTGATAATGACGGAAATATTTCCAAATTAGCCTTTAAGGGTCTTTAATATGAGAGGAATGTTTAATGCACCCGTTCACAGGACAAGGTCCTCTGACTGTCTGGCAGGTGCAAGCATTCTTGGGGCTCGCGCACCTGTCCAGGGGAAGAGCAGGTTTACTCAGAACAGTGGGCACAGAGGAGTGTGTGCTGACAAATGTGAACTTTTCCTAAACTTTACTCACTAGAATAGCAGAAGTGATTCATTTAAAAAATATATTTTTATTAATTTCAGAGAGGAAGGGAGAGGAAGAGAAAGATAGAAACATCAAGGATGAGAGAGAATCATGATGGGCTGCCTCCTACACACTCTGTACTGGGAATAGAGCCCACAACCTGGGCATGTGCCCTGACCAGGAATCGAACCATGACCTCCTGGTTCATAGGTTGACGCTCAACCACTGAGCCATGCTGGCCAGGCAGAAGGATTAAGTTTATGATACCTTTTTAACTTATAAAAACTTATAATAGCTCTAATGCTAACGATTCTTTTATTTTCTTTAATTTCATAATCAGTTTAAAAGCTTCAATACTAGCATGATGCACTGAAAGGAGAATATCACTCCTGGCCACAATAGCTTGAAATGTGTGACCTGAATCTAACCATAGGGAACATCAGAGAAACCCAAATTCAGGAATGTCTCACAAAGTATCTTGCCTGTACTCTTCAAAAATGTCCAGGCAATAAAGGACAAAGCAAAACCAAATTTCAGATAAAGGAAGATTAAAGAAACATGATAACCAAGTGCAACATGTAATTCTATATTGACTTTTGGACCAGATTTTTATTTTTAACGGAATAACTGGACAAACATGAACTAGGTCAAAAATTAGATAATAGTATGTTAATTTCTTGCATCTGATAATTGTACTGTAATTGTATAAGTGAATGTATTATTTTTATTATTATTTTTATGTGTTTTTATTGACTAGAGAATGAGAGGCCGCCTCCTGCATTACCGTTCCTGAGGATCAAGCCTGCAACCTGGGCATGTGCCCTGACCAGGAATAGAATCAGTGACCTCTTCACTCATGGGGCAGTGCTCAAACACTGAGCCATGCCAGCTGGGCTGAATGTCTTATTTTTAAAGAAATTCACACTAAAATGTTTATCAGTAGTTAAGCATCATGACTGCAATTACCTTAAAATATCATACAAAATGATAATTTATTTAGAAAGAGAAAGCTGATGTGACAAGATGTTAATATGTGAGGGCTGTGCATGAAGAAGCTATGAGCACTTTCTGTACCACCTACTATTGTTGTTATAACTTTTCTGTAAGTCTACACCTGATTTTAAAGACTTCCAGCTCTGGTCCAGTGCTCAGTTGGTCAGAGTACCATCCTGAGGCGCCAAAGTTGTGGATTTGGTCCCTGGTCAGGGCATGAACAAGAATCAGTGGAACGACAAATTGATGTTTCTCTCTCTCTCAAATCAACAAAAAAAGATTTTAAAAAACTTAAGTAAATAATCTTGGTAGAAATATATAAAAGTTAGCAATAAGCTACCTATAATTTATTAAACATTATATAGAAAATCTGAATATTTAAAATTCACAAACATCCAGAATGTATTACTATACTACCTAAAATGTATCCATATTCACACACACACACACACCCTCCTATGTCCCTTTCCAATTCTATCTCCTGACATAAAAAGGGCATGTGTTAGCCTTGCTCTGTGTTGTTGTTGTGAGGGTTGTTTTTTCATCTCCAGAGGAGCATCAGGTTCCTCTCAGAGGTGGTTGACCCGAGAATGATTCATCGTAAACCTGCGCCGTTCTGTTGAGCCCTGGTCCATCCTATCTTCTTTTTTTCTATCTAGAATTTCTTCTCCAGAGAAGTATCCAGTTGCCTAGCACCTCCTCATTTCACAAATTTAAGAACAAATTACATGAACATTAGCAAGTCTTATACTAAAGCACTCCTCAAAGACTTTTCTTCCTTCCCTGTAATGTTACTGATTCCACACAAGACTATCTGATTGGATACTATGCATTTTCTCTGAAATATTCACAATTATTTGCATTCTTATATAAGAGGGCTAGTAATGATATATAAATTTCAGCACAACTTGCTTTATGTCCAGAAATAATTTATTATAGTCAAACCTCCTGCTGCTGTGTGAGCGCAGCCCTCTAAGCAGTCAGGCTGACGGTGTGGCTAAATGCACAGGGACTTGGAGGTCCTGTTTGGACTGTGCTGTTTCCGTACTGGCCCAGCCTGTTCTGTTGACGTCCAAGTGCAAGTGTAAAATTTTAAAACTCCTCTTTTTCTATTTATTTAAAAACAGAAGGTTTTATGGATGGTGTGTTGTCTATTTAGTTTAATATGATTTCAAATCCACCTGCTTATGATTTGAAGTTGTTTAAATGCCCTTGTTTATGACACAGGCCAAAAGGTTGTTTTTAGAAGTAAAGTTGTGTCAGGACGTCATCATCTCCTCTGTGGGCCCAGCTGAGGACGTATCCGCAGGACCAGGGGGAGCAGCAACCAAGGCCGGGGGACCTGCAGGCTGACTTCTGAGGCTGTGAAGAGTGCTGGAGAGTTTGGGCTGGGCAAGGCACCCTTTGCTGACCTGAACAGCCCTGGGAACATCGGGAGACATTTCTCCCGCGTGGCCAAGGTGACCCTGGGTGGGCAGTGGCCCTAAGCCCTGCCCAGCCGCGGAGTGACAGCGTCGGAGCAGCCAGGCAGCTCGCCCAGCACCGGTTCCCTGCAGCAGGACTCAGCAAGCAGGGGCTGAGGTGGGAGCGCAGCTGGAAGTCAGGGCGTGGCTCCTGGTCCCCAGCTCCCATGCAGAGGCCCACCCACCTCCGTTACATTGGGACTTTATCCTTTGTCTCCCCTGCCTGGAACAGCTTTGAGTTACCCTGTCGTCGTGTGGACTGTGCTGTTTCTGTACTGGCTTCTTAAAAGGTATTGTCGCGTGTGCTGCTGGCTTGCGAAATCATTCCAGTCCCCATGGCAGACCTGGATAAACCAACTGCTGGCAAAGACGGAATCAGCCCCTGAGCAGAATCTGCTGCCTCTCTCCAAACAAAAACAACGGAGTAGAGGAATAGGAGCGAAAACCACGAATACAAAATTCAAGGAGACCTCTGAGGCACTGGTCGATGTTTTTTAATTACTGCTTATGTCCAACAACTTGTATTGTTTGCCAAGCCCACGAAGAGCACTAAGGAGGTTAATGCTAATGAAATTTACTACTAAGTGTTCAACTTAAACAACCAGGTGACTTTATAGATGTCATCTAACCTATATAATAAAAGCCTAATATGCTAAGTGCCTGGTGACTGGCCAACTGTTCAAACAACCAAAGCATAATATGCTAATGATATGCTAAGACTGCTCAACCACTCACTATGATGCACATTGACCACCAGAGGGCAGACATTTGACTGGTCAACCAGTCATATGACACGCACTGACCACCAGGGGGCAGACACTCCAACCGGTTAGGTTAGCTTGCTGCTGGGGTCCGGCCAATTGGGACTGAGCGAGAAGGGCCGGACACACCCTGGAGCCCTCCTGCGGTCCCTCCCCAGCTGGCCGGCCCTGATCGGGCCCCCATCAGGACTGGGCAAGACAGGGCTGGACACGCCCTGGAGCCCTCCTATGCTCCCTCCTTAGCCCCAGTTGTGCACCGGTGGGGTCCCTTGGCCTGGCCTACACTCTCTTGCAATCCGGGACCCCTCAGGGGATGTTGGAGAACCAGTTTCATCCCAATCCCGCAGGCCCCTCCCCTCAGGAGGGCACCAGATTCAGGGCTCATAGCTGGCGAGAGCTGCTGCTGTGGCAACGTGAGCCTCTCCTGAATGGGACTGACTGGATGTGAGCCCGCAGCAGGAGCAGTGGGGCCAGGATGAGCGGGAGCAGCAGGTAGGAGCTGCAGGTGGCATTGAATTGTGGGTTTTGTCCCGATCCACACAGGCCACTTCGAGGGACCCTGCCCATGCACGAATTTGTGCCCTGGGCCTCTAGTCTATGCAATAAAGTTATTCCAATGATGTCCTTTATAGAAAAAAATATTTACAATGGAAAAATCACTTTGTAACTTAAGGCTTTATTTTATGACTTTAAATAAAACATATAAAGCCCAGCATCCATGCTTTATGGTTTTTAGAGATACAATAATCACTGCCTGACCTTTTTCATACTTATCTAAAGAGGGAAAAAATACAAATAAAACAAATTAATTTAATTTCAGATTTTAAGAGAGATTGAAATTTTAAAAATAAAGACTAGCCACAAAAGCAGAAATATACCAAATCTAACTGACATACACTTTACAAATTTATTACTTGAAACTGAAAATTTTAGTTAAAATTTAGTTGCTTTTCCCAAAGTTTAGTAAAAGAAATTTGCCCTTCAAATTTTTTGGACATTTCACCAAATTAATATCAAGCTAATGGAATAAAATACCAAGCAACTTATAAACAACTAGAGGCCCAGTGCACAAATTTGGGCACAGCTGGGGAGGGGGTGCAGGAGGTTGGCTGGCAGGCCTGCCCCCCTATTGGGGTGGTGGGTGTGATCAGGGGCAGGGCCAGCGAGGGGGAAAGGGCTGTGGGGGGTTGGCCGGCCGGCCCCCCCACCTGATCAGGCCAGTTTGCTGGCTGCAGTGGGCATCATAGCAACCAGTAGTTCCAGTCTACAGCATTCCGATTGCGGCATTACACACACACACACACACACACACACACACGTTATAACAACAACAACAATAGTAACAGTAATTAATTTTTAAAAAGCTGAAACCCTTCTCACAGCCAATTGGCCTGGAGGTCAAATCCCCTCCAGTGTTACCTACAACAATCAAGGCTTACCTACAAAAAGACTGTGCACAAAGACCACAAGGGGGTGCACCAAGAAAGCAAAAAAAATGTGGAGACAAAGAAACAGGACACAAATGACAGAAATGGAGGAAACAAACTGATGGATATAGAGTTCAAAACCACACTTTTAAGGTCTCTCAAGAACTGTCTAGAAGCTGCTGATAAATTTAGTAAGGCCCTCAAAAAGACTGGTGAGACCGCCGATAAATATCGTGAGATCCTCAACCAGGCCTTCAGGGGAGGGCAGGTGGGGGTACCCAGACCTACAAGGGAGGGCAGTTGTGGGGGACCAGGCCTGCAGGGGAGGGCAGTTGGGGGCAATCAGGCCTGCAGGGGAGGACAGATGGAGGCAACCAGGCCAATAGGAGAGGGCAGTTAGGAGGGCAGTTGGGAACAACCAGACCTGCAGGCGAGGGCTGTTGGGGGGAACCAGGCCTGCAGGGGAGGGCAGTGGGGCCAATCAGGCTGGCAAACAGAGTGGTTAGGGGCAATCAGGCAGGCAGGCAGGTGAGCGGTTAGGAGCCAGCGGTCCCAGATTGCGAGAGGGATTTCCAACTGCCAGTTTAGGCCCGATCCCAGTGGGCCTAAACGGGCAGTCGGACATCCCTCAAGGGATCCCAGATTGGAGAGGGTGCAGGCTGGGCTGAGGGACACCACCCCCTCCATGCACAAATTTAGTGTACCGGGGCTCTAGTTACAAATAACTGTCTATGGTCAGTCTCGTTTTAAAAAGTAAAGAGCCAAAGAACATATTTAAACTCGCCCTGACATTTTCACTATGAAGTGAACTACAAACACTGGGAGGATCCTTGTATGCTCAAGAGGAATAGACAGCTGAGAGAAGACAACAATGATGAAGAGATGTGCCATCTCTGTGTCCAGCCTGTACCTATGCTTAAGTCACACTGTGGAAGTACTTCCCTGAGGGAGAAGAGGTCAGGTAACAATCGATGCTTTTACTGGCGGAAACTCCACTTACTGTAGCCTCATTGCAGACCGTGCACTTCACCACGTGCTGGTGGAGCTTGCTGTCCAGGCTGATCAGCGATTGGCACACGCGACAATTTATCACTGGGATGCCCCCAGAATCCAGGCTGGAGATGGAGGTGTATGGAGGGGGCAGCTCTGCTAAAAAGATACCAGTCGCTGAGTCAATCATACATGTTGGGTTTGAGCATAGTAAACTGTCAAAAGGTCCCCTTTTCTTTTAGTAACATGCATAAAACTAGTCAATCTATCATCATTTCAGAGGAGAAACACATATGGGACTGATAAAACCCAATTCATCTTGCCAGGTCTACCCCAATGACCCAGTTCCTGTTTTCAAAACTATACCCCAAATGTCAACTGCCCTCCGCACCCATAACGGGGACCTGATTTCAAACTGCCCGGCAGGTCCGGACAGTGACTCAGGATGAAGCAAAGTCTGGATAAAATCCACGGTCAGATCCCTGCGGCCCGGGAGAGGGTGGAGGGGAGGACTGCGCGCTGGGCTGGGCCGAACCCCAGGTCGGGCAGGGGCGGGCAGACGGGCTGCACGCAGTGTGTCCTGGAGCGGATGTGGCTGAGCGTTGTCCGCGGAGGTGGCGGCTCGGCCTCAGTTCATGGCACTGAGATGTCTGAGCGCCCCAAGCAGGCAGCACACGACATCACAGCATCTGTTCTGCACCAGCCACATTGGGGGGGGGAGGGGGGCAGGAGACGCATCAGGGCCCAGGGGAGCAGGAGGCTGGAGGAGCTCCCATTAACACCAGGCACAGCTCCAGGGGGCAGGTGCCAGGGGAGCTTCCTGAGGGCAGAGCCACGCCCGCCCCCTCCACACCCACGACTGGCGTCAGCTTGGACAGAGCAGCCAGCGCCAGGCTCAGGGGGAGGCCGCACCCACGCTGGTCGGAGGGGCAGAACTCGGACAGTGGAGAGTTGGGCGCAATATCTTGACTGAGAAGTTCCCTCTTTGGCGCGAGGTGAACTACGGCACAGTGGGCTCCCCATCCCCCAGCACCAGTGCAGGGAAGGGGGTCCCCACAAACATCTGCCTGTTCAGTTGAGCCAAGGGTTCTATGAGGATGCCACGGAGGGCTGCGTCTACATTTCTGAGTGGTAGATCTGTCTCCTAGACCAGTGGTTGGCAAACTCATTAGTCAACAGAGCCAAATATCAACAGTACAACGATTGAAATTTCTTTTGAGAGCCAAATGTTTTAAACTTAAACTATATAGGTAGGTACATTGTTATTAACTTAATTAGGGTACTCCTAAGGCTTAGGAAGAGCCACACTCAAGAGGCCAAAGAGCCGCATGTAGCTCAGGAGTCGCAGTTTGCCGGCCACGGTCCTAGTGTATCCAAGTTCGGTACCAAGAACACTGTGTCACAGGCTGGGAGAGCAACAGGGAACACGACACACCACCCCATTCAGGTGGCGAGCTGATCCCAAGGAGGTGCAGTTACCAGCCTCAGGTCAGCAGCTGGGCACTGGCAGGAGGGTGGGTCCCCGAGACAAACCGTGCCTGAGGCAGGTTGTCCCTGAGACCATAATGAGGGGCGCAGTCATGCAGAGCTCAACAAACGTACCCGAAGCCAGAGAAAGGAGCTATGCTCTACATTTAGTTTTCACATATATATTTTCATTCTTACAAAGAAAAAGAGATTAACTTTACAACAGCAGCCAGGAAAGGGAAAAAATCTAGGAAAGTGCCAAAGCAACACAAACTCTGAAGCAACCTTATCCCCCCACTTAGAAAGTAGTTTCTAATTATGTAACCTGTATCCCTTTCCAGTTAAGAAGAAAAGTGACTCTGCTACAAGGCAGAACGAACTTTTTACCAGAGCCATGAATCACTGAATAAAGCCAATATCTTTTAAATGTACTCAGTCCAATTCTGTTTTTTAACACTTAATTTCTTTGGTTCTTAAAAGTTTTCTGGAATGAAACTTCTTTTTTTCTCAGTGGCTGAACTGAAACTTGTTCCTTATTTTGCAGTGTGAGGAGTCTTATCAGATTAAACAAATATATGACACATGATGAAGTCTACCTCTGTGGGTATGACCATTTGGTGGAATAATCGAGCCAGTATTTGATCAAAAACATAGATGCGACATAGAGGACATGAAATCTATTATAGGAAAGTTAGTTAAAGCCAAACTCCTCCTCTTAACAAACTGTCAAATATTTTGTGTTAAAAGGGTGGCTTGGTAAAGTTGAAACATTCATTGATAAGCAGTGAAACACATTCTAGACCATAATATTTAGACAACAGTGAAATATTAATATCAAATGTGCCCATTGAAGGAAGTTCTCCACGTGGCTCCCTCTGGCAGAGTTTAATGCTGACCCAGAGCAGGACTGTGTGCTTTCTCGGTGAGTTTCTGTTCCAGTTTGTACCTTATTTCTCAACTCATGGATCATGTTGAAATATTCACAGCTAAACATCTTTTCACTTTCCTGCTTCTTGCTAAGTGTGGATTAAATCTCAGTAGCTGCTTTTCAAGCTATCACGTGTTAAGTAAAAACGTTTAAACACTACACGAGTTTAACCTGCTCCACAGCCGCTCCAAGTCCAGCTGGGACTTGGAAAAAGTGTGCACAAGAAACATGTCTGCCCAGATTGTCCAAAACATTGACGTGCACCTCCCAGGGTTTTAAACTTCTCACACCGTCTGGAGAAGATGGACGCACTTGAGCTACATTTGCAAGAGACATTGTGGCCAAGCTCACACTCTCAAGTGGCTTTTAAAGCATCGCCTCCCATTCTCCACACTCCCGACCTCCTTATTGCACCCACACAAGTCACCTGAAAGGCTCACAACAAAGATCTGTGAATAAATGTAATAATTTGGTAAATAGATCCTCCCTTCTTTCTCCAAAAAGCTATCAATCTTTTTGGATTCCATCTAGAGAAGAAAAATGGATAGAAATAGACACAGTATTAACTGTGTTACTTATTAAAGTTAATTTCAATCTCACCTACATATACACCAAGAACACCCGGTCTTCCCTGCTCTCCCTCCTCGTTCACCAGCCGCAGTAACAAGGGGGGCGGACACTCCGGGCCCCGCAGGAAAATG
>NW_006300217.1:6204-8815 GCF_000327345.1 Myotis davidii | reverse complement strand
GGTTGGGCGTGGCGGGTCGCACAGGATCAACAGGGTGGGCCGGAGAGAGCAGTTATGGCAGCTCTCAGTCCTGTCCCCAGGGGCTCTGCCTCTCTGAGTCCCAGAAACCGCTACAAACCTCGGAGAGAAAGCTGCACTCGCTCCGACCGAAGCCAGACAATCCCGCTTCTCCCGTCCGAGTCTGGGTCCCTAAAGACTCGCCCGGATCTGGAGCTCAGAGTCTGCGACTCCCTCCCGATTGAAAACACCAACCGCGCCCTCAGCCGCCAGCCCGCTCCGCACACTCCGCACCTCAGTATTTGACTTCAGCACTGCGCCTCCTCTGAGTGTCGGTATGCGTTTCTCTTTCCTCCTAGTTGTAGGACTTCCACTCAGCCAGCGTTCCTGTGGTTCTGGGTGATGTCCATTCCGTCTTTTAGTTTCACTTTTGAAGTGGTTGTTCGAGGCAGCAAACTCCGGCGTTAACCTATGCCGCCATCTTGGTTCTCTCCTCACAATGGCTTTTTGAAACAATGCATATTGGTTTAGCTTTCACAAAATAGGTTAATAATTACTTTTGTTTTTGTACTAAATTGTGCCTGACACATAGACTATAATGAAGTTTATTAATAAGAAATGAAAAACTATTTTCTTGAGATAATGCTTTAAAATATCTTTCACGTGTAAAAGTAAAAAAAAAAAACAAAACAGCTGGGCACCATGCTTGTCCTGCTTTCTGTCTTTATTTTTTTATTTTCTTTTTGGCAGTTTGCTAAAGTGGTTTAAAAAATCAAAGATTTTTTCAGGCCAGTGTTCCTCAGTGTTTGAGCATCAACTCATGAACCAGGGGGTCACAGTTCGATTCTATAGTCAGGGGACTCTCTCATCACTGGTGTTTCTATCTCTCTCTCCCTCTCCCTTCCTCTCTCTCAAATCAATAAAAATATATTTTGAAAAAATATCAAAGTTTTGAACATGCCCAGATTTAAAAAAACAACAACACACACTCGGAACATAGTAATGATCTTGAATGGTCATTTTTCTTCAGTGGATCATTCAGCAAACATGTATTATGTGCTCACAGGGTCTACAAAGGTGAGTAAGGCAGGTCGAAGTCCAGCCATAGATCTAAAGACATGCGTGGAGAAGCAGACTGTAGACAATTGAAATTACTTCTGTATTATTAAATTACATCTTCAGCCCTCGCTGGTTTCGCTCAGTGGATAAAGTGTCGGCCTGAAGACTGAAGGGTCCTGGGTTCGATTCCAGTCATGGGCACATGCCGAGGTTGTGGGTTTGGTCCCCAGTAGGGGACGTGCAGAAGGCAGCCGATCAATGTTTCTCTCTCATAATTGATGTTTCTATCTCTCCCTCTTCCTTCCTCTCTGAAATCAATAAAAATATATTTTTTTTTAAAAAAGAAGAAGGGTCTTCGTGGTGCTCTCTGAAGATACTGTTTCTTTCAAAGAGTGCACTTAAGCATCAGCTTGAAGCCCTAAAGGAAAAGCAATGCATGGTGTTTCTCATGTGTCCTCTTTTGTGGGTCAGCAGCATAGGACACAGTGTAACGTAAGGGTCCTCCTCTGATGTGGTGCAAGGCCAATGGCACAGGGAGTGAGGGGTCAAGGCCGAGCAGGCCCAGCAAAAGTGAACTATTTAGACCAAGCATGTCACACTCAAAGGCTAACATGGGCCAAATAAAGAAGGTGTAAGTGTCTGTGGCCACAAACAAAAGCTCAATTTTCATAGAAACATAGGTTCATTTTGATAGCGACATGCTGAATACAAAGGGCTGAAACAAATGAGTCATCGTTCACATAAAATAACAGAACATTTTAATAAAAATTAATATTTTTTCTTGAACATTAACTTACCAGACACTGAATAACTGCACAAATTAATAAGTGTGTCACAAATAAACCTATTTTTCTTGTTCTCTGAAAGCAAAATATTTCTTGTTCCGCACACCAAATAAGTCAGTCCAAAACTAATGACGTGGCCATCGACTGCTAAAATATTCACTGCTAGTATTAGTGGAGGGAAATGGTGTGCCTGTGTGTAAGGCACATAAGGGAAATGAATGCAACACGATTCTAGTAATCAGTCATTAGTGAATGTTGTAGCTCGTTATTAATTATGTATAACAAGATATTGTAAAAATTACAAAATTTTTATTAAAATGTTTCTTATATACCGTTATATTGGCTGGGCCACAAAAATATTCATTGTGGGCTATGAGTTTAACATGCTTGATTTAGAAAAAAAACAGCAATGTTTTAACAGTCACAGCCTGGAATCTATTGAACTAAAGAAACTTAAGAAGAATCAACAAAATCATATCACTACTAGGGGCCCGGTGCATGAAGATTCGTGCACTGGGGGTATGGGGGTCCCTCAGCCCAACCTGCACCCTGTCCAATCTGGGAGCCCTCAGGGGAGCCCTCTCCAATCTGGGAGTTTCTGTCTGTCTTTGCAATCATATGAGCAAATTGTCTGAGACCCCCAACCCAGTTTGGTTTGTTGCTCACAGAATAATAGAGGCATTATTTTTTCTTTGCTTCATTGGTGGAGGTTTCCTGGAAGTTTTAGGATATATTCCCTTTAATTTTTCCTAGACACTCTTTTACTTATG
>NW_006300217.1:3084-6059 GCF_000327345.1 Myotis davidii | reverse complement strand
CGATGTTTCTAACTCTCTATCCCTCTCCCTTCCTCTCTGTAAAAAATCAATAAAATGTATTTTTTAAAAAAATTTGGCTCTCAAAAGAAATTTCAATCATTGTACTGTTGATATTTGGCTCTGTTAACTAATGAGTTTGCCGACCACTGGTCTAGGAGGTCTGTCTGCCACCAGAACTATGATTCCCAGCATTCTTGGTGCTCCCCATGCTCTGAGCTTCCACTTGAAGTCTTGGGGCTGCCACCAGAACTACTATTCCCAGAATTCCTGGTGCTCACCATGCTCTTGGTTTTCCCTTCCTGCTCTGTCTCTGTCCCACGGCCTCCCACTCTGCCAAGTCCTCCAAGCCACCAGCTCTCCCTCTCTGCTCTCTGCCTGGCGGCTTGGGTGAGCGACCGAGGGAGCCACGTCCCCCTGAAGCTGCCAGCTCTCCCACTCTACTCTCCACTTGGTGACTGTGTATGCAAATTAACCCACCATCTTTGTTGGGTTAATTTGCATACTCACTCCTGATTGGCTGATGAGCATAGCAGAGGGATGGTCAATTTACATGTTCTCTTTTATTATATAGGATAGTGTCCTGTCCTGTCATCAGTCACACTCTCTGGTAAAACTGTTTCCACATTTCAATTACCCACCAGTCTTGACTGTGTAACCATGCCCTATTCACCAGCACCTAACACAATGTCTGGCACAGTAATAAGTGATTAATAACTATTTGCCAAATCAATAAGCAAAGGAGTATATGAATAAATCCCACACAGTTGTAGAATTTCACTAAAACAGTGGTTCTCAACCTTCTGGCCCTTTAAATACAGTTCCTCATGTTGTGACCCAACCATAAAATTATTTTCATTGTTACTTCATAACTGTAATGTTGATACTGTTATGAATCATAATGTAAATATCCGATATGCAGGATGGTCTTAGGTGACCCCTGTGAAAGGGTCGTTCTACCGCCAAAGGTGTTGCGACCCACAGGTTGAGAACTGCTGCACTAAAAGAACTGTCCAAGTTAAGAGCAGAAGAAAGAAAGAAAAAAAGAAAGAAAAATTAAGAGCATTTATTGATTTTTGGATGAAGATGTAGTTTTGACATGTGACTGACCAATGGTTTTATTATTTCACTAGAGGCCTGGTGCATGAAATCCATGCATGGAGGAGAAGGGAGAGAGTCCCTCAGCCTGGCCTGCTCCCTCTCCAATCTAGACTCCTTTGGGGATGTTCAACTCTTGGTTTAGGCTCAATCCTGCAGCCCTAAATCTGGGACTGCTAGCTCCTAACTGCTCACCTGCCTGCCTGCCTGATCGCCCCTAACCCCTCTGCCTGCCTGCCTGATCACCCCTAATTGCCCTCCCCTGCTGGCCTGACCACCCCTAACTGCTCTCCCCTGACAGCCTGATCACCCCTAACTGCCTCTGCCTTGGCCCTTGCCACTGTGGCTTTGTTTGGAAGGAAGGCAGGACAACTGGAAGATGTCCGGTCAACCCCGTCTACTTAGCATATTACCCTTTAATTAGTATAGATTATATTTTTATAACAAAGGTTTCTTTATTGTCTATGTAAAATTATCAGTATACATTTTTTCTTGCTTTACTTCTTTTTATGCTTCTCCATCTGTTTCAGACCTCAGCTGATGACAATTACTCTTCTTATACTATAAAAGGTGTTTACTGAAATTATATTTGTAGCAATGTTGAGTTTTTCAAAAGTTTCAAAAGGCTTATTAGATAAGTATCACTTTGTTGTAGTTTAAAGATAATATTATAGTTTATGGTTACTCAACATATGGTAAATAATACTCATCAATCCTAGGCATTCATGATTATGATATTTTGCCATCTCTCTTCAGATGAGCTAATATGCCTTTTAGAATAAAAGCACAATATAAACAGGTAATGTGTCAGCCAGTAAAACATTTCTTATTGCTTCCTTAACTACTGAAGCTACAGTCCCAGTTACCTGCTACTGAGTAACAACCCACACCAAAGCCGTGGCTCAAAACAGCAGAACTCGGGGACAGGCTATGGTGGTGCTGGTTCTTGGCAAGTGGAGAAGGGGGCTGCCCCAGACACGGCACCTGCTCCTGGTGAGCTGCCAGCCTCCCTTCTGGTTGCCCATGTCCCTGACCTTTAGTTCCTGTAAGAACTTGGTTTTGCAGATTCCTGCGGTCACTGTGGGTGTGAAGTCCGTGTTGCCTTTGTTTCCTGCCCCTGAGTTGGAGATAAAGGTGCGAAAACTCCAGGAACTGTGACAGTAGCACTAATGCAGGCTTGCTCTGCCCTCTGTGCCTCTGACTTCACAGAAATGGCCAACCACACATCGCATTTCACACACTGACCTCTTTAAGGACACACCATGTGCATAAAGTAAACTTGGAGAAATCTCACTACCGAACTTCTGTGTTGCAGAAGACACTTTGGTGTCCATAAAAACCTCTCAGAAAATATGTTTTCTAAAGGAATAGAAATGGAATGAGAATGACAGTGCAGTGTGTTTGTGGGTAGAGCCTGTTTTCTCTGTTCCTCAAGGGCCGGTGAGCAGGCTGTACCGCCCGGTTGCAGCCGCACCTCCATCGCTGCCACAGGCATGTGTTAGGTGAACCCCAGAGGCTGGTCAGCTTATACCAGCCCCACCCCCTGGGAGTACAGAGGGCTCCCTGGTGCTCTGTGTCCTGTAGGCCTGAGGAGGTGAGAGCAGAGGAAGGGGGAGAGGACACAGCTTGGTCCAGGTAGCTAATTGGTCTGTTTGTAGTGTCTTCATTTTACGTTCTGTTTTATTAACGTGTATTTTTACTGGAAATCACCCAAGTCCTCCAGGTTTCCAGGTTGATGCCATAGGTTTCTCTTATTTTACTTTTAATTTCTCCTCTTTCTGGTTTTCTACAGAATCGTTACAGTTATGAACAAATATTGATGCATTATTGTCAACTTAAGTCTCCATGTTATTTAGGCTCCACAGTCCAGGCTCAGTCTC
>NW_006300217.1:1873-3030 GCF_000327345.1 Myotis davidii | reverse complement strand
AGAGGGGCTGTGCTAGGACACAGGAGGGGGAGAAATGCGCTGCCAGGGTCCGTGCTGTGCAGACCGCAGGGACTGCATGGGGAGGCATGTGGGCAGCTCTGACACACGCCGAGTGACAGGATCCGGTCCTAACTTAGAAAGGTCGGCTGGTCACAGCGTGGAGGTGGGACTGGACGAGAGGGGACAGGAAGCCGAGCAGTGGGCTGGCTGGTGAGCGTGGTGCTGGCTGAGCTGAGGCAGGGTCGGGGTTGGCAGAGAAGCAGGGTATGAGGACCAGAGAGGCGCGGTCAGCACTGTCCTGAGGATGGAGCTAGCAGGGGTGTGGGAGCTGGTACCAGGGGGACTGGCCATTCAGACCCCAATAGGAGAGTGCATTCTGCTGAAAGGAGACTATTTGCTAACCTCTGGATCTACTGGCCTTGAAGGAAGGACAGAACTAAGAAGGGAGGGGGGAGAGTGCTGATCGCATGCTGGGCAGCAGCCAAAGGCACTGCCTCACTGAGTCCTCCCAGCCACCCAGATGGAGCGTCGTCCTCATCTGACAGGGGAGACCGAGTCTCCATTCTCTGTCTGAAGCCGCACAGCCGGGAGGTGGTGGGGCCAGAAGCCAGCTCTGCGCTGTTGGGCTCAGGCCCTGCCCACAAGGGTCTGGGCTCCACTTGGAGCTGCCAGGAAGCTCTTGTCAGGTGAGGCCTCAGGAAGGGGCGTGGGCAGCAGCAGACCTGCTGTGGCCAGGAGCACAGCTTTCCGAGCCTGGAGGAGCCTGGCCCACGTGGCCCAGGGCTGGCATGGTCCTGCGCATCAGGAGGCCCCAGTCCCACTCCTGGTCAGGGCACGTGCAGGTTTCAGGCGCGGTCCCCAGTATGGGTGTGTGGGAGGCAGCGCATTGTGTTTCTATCGATGTTTCTCTCTCCCTTCCTCTCTCTCTAAAATCAGTTAAAAAAACAACAACAACAAGGCTGGAGGCAGGGAGTAGGAGTGGTAATGGTGAGAGGGCTGGAGTTTGCAGGGGTGGGTACCAGAAAGGAGGGTTTTAAGCAGAAAAAGAGTCTCCGAAATGTCATGAAGATTCTTCTTGATTCTCTGGTTGAACACTAAGCTGCACGTACGTCGATGGGATCACAGGAGGCCTGGATGGACACGACTGAGGACCGAGC
>NW_006300217.1:0-618 GCF_000327345.1 Myotis davidii | reverse complement strand
CCGCCCTGCTGGCCACAGGCGCCCACTCCTGGGCCGGCAGCCAGGACTGCAAGGGGCAGGCACCGCGAGGGCCACCCGCATCAGGAGGCTGGGGAGCAGTCAAGCATCTACCAGCCAGTGGAGCTGAGGAGCCTGTGGCACCCCTGGCAGGCGGGCACCATGGGCACCAGCCTGTCTAGGGGCTGCTGCAGGAATGGGAGCCCCCCTTCTCCTCCCTCCCCTGTGCTGCCCCCTGCGTCCAATCCACTCAGGACATAGACACCCCTATTATTAGAAGGGTTTTATTTTGAGACCAAAGCATCGTTCCTTATAAATATGGCCTTTGGTTCATGATTTGCCTTAAAACACACACACGCACACGCACATGCACACATACATGTGCACACGCACACACACGCACATGCACAAACGCACACACACGCACACGGTGAATGGAACACACTCCTCCTCAGGCTCGGCCCCTCCTGCCCGGCAGAGGGAGGAGAGGGAGGGAGGGACCGGGAGCCGGGCGCCCCTCAGCCAGGGAATGGCTGGCTGCCATTCGGACCCCGCAGCTCCCGCCCCCGCCCTGCAAACAGGTTTCCCTGTTTCCTATGACACCTGCGCTGGGAAAGCCTG
>NW_006300216.1:5226-5668 GCF_000327345.1 Myotis davidii | reverse complement strand
ACACTGTTTTCATATGCCTTTTTGTTGGAAATTTCTGCTAATCTGATATAATTATAATGTAAACTATAAATTATATCTTTTCACTGAACTTTGTCTCTTCCCCTTTGCTCCTTTCATGTGCCCAGCTTTTTCTCACTTTTCTGCCTTAGCTCATTCTTCTCTCTCTTGTCTTTCTCACTCTTCTTCACTAAGTGAAATAAGCCAATCAGATAAAGACAAATACTACATAACCTCACTTATATGCGGAATCTAATGAACAAAATACACTGATGAATAAACTAGGACCAGAGGCATGGATACTTGGAACAGATTGTTAGCTGTCAGAAGGGCAACTGGATGAAAGAAGGTGAAGAGATTAGCCCAAAAACATATGCATAGCCCATGGTCACAGACAACAGTCAAGCAATGGTCAGAAGGAAGGGGGTGGATTGGGCAGGGGCTG
>NW_006300216.1:0-1391 GCF_000327345.1 Myotis davidii | reverse complement strand
CCGCATATTGGGTCACAGGCAAAGTCTCTCCAAATTCAAGAAGATTGAAATCACACCAAGCACCTTCTCAGACCACAATGGCATGATATTAGAAAGAAGCTACAAGAAAAAACAATAAAAAATTCAAACACTTGGAAGCTGAATAGCATGCTGTTAAACAATGACTGGGTTACCAAAGAGATCAAAGAAGAAGTTAAAAACATCCTGGAAATGAATGACAATGAAAACACAACAACAAAAGTATTATTTAATTTTTTTTTCTTTTCTTTTTTTGACTCATATTACATACTAGCCTCATGCCAATTTTGGAAAAAATTGATAAATAATGTTATTTTTGGCATACTAAATAGCTGTAAAAATATACCTACATGATGACATAATAAAATTTCCAATTTATTGCAAGTATTACCATACTTTTTTTTCTATTTTTATATTTTCCTATTTATTTTAATTTGTTGGGATGACATTAGTTAATAAAGTTATATGGGTTTCAAGTGTACAATTCTATAATGAATGCTCTGCAAATTGTATTGTGTGTTCTTAGTACTTTATTTTAGAGATAACAATCTCCCCCTTCTTTCTTAGCAAATTTAAAATCCAATCCAAAAGATTAATTACTAGATATTTAAGTCACTATACTTTCTATAATATTAAATAATTCTTGAAAAAAATGTAATTCCTATGTATATTTATGAAATTACAAGATTTAGGAACTAAGATATAATAATTTGAATAAAACAGAATTTAGCATTTGTTACATAAAAAGGATAATCCAAAAGTGGTGTCCAAATCTATGTCTCTAATCTTAAAATATAACATTTTCTTCCTATGCACAATATGATACAAAATGGAGCAAAAACAATTCTGTTTTATAAATCATTTAAAAAAATAGTGAACTATCTTTTCAATATTTTTTAAAATAGGGAACATCCTTCAAAGATAGAGTCAAAGTCTGCCTCTAGAGCAAAAGGCAGACTGTCCATTTTAAGCTTTGGGATCTCCAAGCTCAGTTCCTCTCCTATGTTATCCTTCAGTCCCTGGCCCTCTTTGTATTATTCTTGAGAACTTGGAATGAAAGCCATGCATGAAAATGTTATTATTCTTTCTACTGTTATTGCTATGAATAATAAAGTCCTTATTTTCTGATCCAGGAGGGTCTTCTAAGAGCATTCATAAAATGTGGCAGGCTAACTTCGTCAGCATGCAAATACAGTGATATTTCAGACACTTATCAGTTGTTGACAATCCATATTGATAATTTTATACACATACACATACTGCACACATTTATCAAGTAAGTGAGATCATACAAACACTCTAGGAAGGGAGGAAAAAAGAAAGAGGAAAAAAAAGGAATCGAGAAATTATAAAAGAGGCTCTACCGTAGTATC
>NW_006300215.1:381841-382766 GCF_000327345.1 Myotis davidii | reverse complement strand
GGAGAAAACTCTAATAGAACCACAACTAATCTCGACGAATTCCAGCAGCAGATCTCTGGAGATTAATGCAAACTACAAACAACCACTAATATAAAGCAAGGCAAGGGAAAGCAGAAACACAAAAATAACCAGAGAAAGAAAATATAAGCAAAACAGAAAAATTAAAATGAAAAACAAAACAACCTCCCAAAGAAGCATAAAAAACCCAATATACTCAAAATCAAGCAAACACTAGCAAAACAACAGAGAGATAAAAAATTGGATAGTATAGAAAGATAAGAGAGAGGTGTATATGGATTTAGAGCAAGGTATTGGAAATTAGATATATAAGTAAGTGAAATTTAGACAGTGGGTAAAAAGCAGGAATAGGGAAAATCTAAAGCAGGAATAAGGTAAGAGAAACAGGACAACAAAAGGGGAAAAGTGAGGAAGAGAGTTTTGGCTTAATGGTAAAGGTGAGATAGAGAGAAATTATGCTAAAGGAATGATGAAAACAGAGTGTAGAACACTAATCCCAAAATAAAAATAAAGAAGAAAAATAAAATAAAATGACACTTGAAAAAATGGTAAAATGATAGCAACAATACTGGTTAAAAAATCTGGTAATTAAAAAGGTAAAATCAGGTGATAAAAAAATAAAATAATAAAATAGGTTCTTAATGAAATGGTGAAAAAAGAATTTTTTAAAAAAGATAAAAATGTGCAGTAGTGAAGGTGCTTCAGATCTTCTACTCTTCTTTTTGGCATGCCTTAGTCCTGCAAGGCATTCAGGAGAGTGTTGAATTTCCCTGCGATACACTGTCCTTCCGTGCCGTAAGCCACAGTCCTGATTTTAAGGCAGGTTGTAGTTGTTTACCAGACTGCCTTTATTTGTATTTACAGAATAGACAGTTCGTGGCTCTGCCTCTGGGTGGCAGTGTGTCTG
>NW_006300215.1:363517-381775 GCF_000327345.1 Myotis davidii | reverse complement strand
GTTGCAGGCCCCCCCCTTCCAGGTCTGCGCGCAGTCTCCGCGCACCCACTCGCCCCTGGCACCAAGCAGCCAGCACACTGGCAAAATCCAAGGCTGCTTTTTTACACCCAGTCCAGCTATGGGCTTATTTTTAGCGTTCCCTTCTGCCAGCAGCCCTGTGGGGCCCCTTCCCCACTTGTGGGTCACACTGGTCCCAAAGGCTGTGGACTCTGTGGGGCGCAGATTTCTCCCTGCACGCGCGGTCCTCTCTCCAACCTGAATTGCAAACAGCACCTTCAGGGGAAGTCCAACCTTTCTGTGAGAAGAAGCAGTGCTCGTCTGAGTTCACGCAGTCACGCTGCTTGAGATCCCTTGTTTCCAGGTTAGTAGCTGATCTCTGGATGCTGGTAACAGTCACTCAAGATGGTGTGGTCTCCGCTGCTGAGCTGGGGCACCAGGAGAGGTTTCAGCCGCAGCCTCCAACCGTCCTTTTTTTTCTGGGAGTTATCCGTCTTTCCCAGCTGCAGACAGTCTCTCAGCTGAATATCCTCTGCCTATTCAGGCTGTATGTTACCCGTTTCAGCTGCTCACCCTTATCTGCTCCAGGACAAGGCACAGGAAATGTCCGTTTATACCTCTGCCATTTTCCTGACCTTCCCTGGTAGATTTCTCATGTCAGTGACTCATGGTTTGGGTTTTTTTTTTTTTTTTTTGTATGTGTGTATGTCTCATAGTTTTTATACTAAATTATGACATGACAGGAACTGCTTCTGATTCTTCAAAGTACCTAATGGAAAGAAAATGTCAGGGCTAATATGCCAGCATTTAGTGAATGCAGCCAAGCAGTTGTGCTAGCTGCGTAGTCCAGAGTTGATGATGCAGCCTTCTCTTCATGTTTTTCCAAGTGTAACTTTCCTAACTCGTGACCAGGGAATCATTTATCCTCAGGAAGAATCTACCTCTTAATACTTTAGGTCTTTAGTTTTTTTTCTTTAGTTTTGATCTTGCCAGGCCAGTGTTTAAATGCAAGCAACAATGTTTACCCGATTTCATTTTCATAGTAGTTATTAGCTGTGTTAACTCTACTGCTACCAAAGGGCCTTTCATCTTCTTCTAGCTGGAATAGGCCTACCCTTTGACATAGATGAGAAAGAAAATTGGTTTTAACTGGTGTGGTTTTTAATTTCAGGAATAGTTGCTGCTCTCTTCTGTGGAGTCACACAGGCACATTATACCTACAATAATATGTCATTGGATTCCAAAATGAGGACTAAACAGGTAAAAGGAAAAACTCCCTCCCTGCCTTATGTCCTTTCTCAATGTAATGGTTACACAGCAATGCTGGTGGTGCACTTGGAGTTTTATTAGTAAAAGAAGCTCCAAGCTTCATTAAAGTTTGGATATTTATTATTTTTTCCCCTCCAGGATAACCATTAGTAGTTCTCTTGGTAAGCAAAAATCTATAATAATAAAAGTGTAATATGCTAATTAGACTGGACAGCCGAACGACCTTCTGGATGTCATTCTGGACGTCCTTCTGGATGAAGCTGCGGCAGTGGGGGCTGAGGCAGAGGTGGTTAGGGGCAATAAGACAGGCAGGAGAGTAGTTAGGGGCTATCAGGCAGTTAGGCAGAGTGCTTAGGGGCTATCAGGCCAGCAGGCAGGTGAGTCGTTAGGAGCTAGTGGTCCCATATTGCAAGAGGGATGTCAGACTAAGAGATTTCCAACTGCCAGTTTAGGCCAGATCCCATGGGGATCCCTGCAGGATCGGGCCTAAACCAGCAGCCAGGCATCCCTTGAGTGGTCCCGGATTATGAGAGGGTGCATGCTGGGCTAAGGGCCCCCCTGCACAAATTTTGTGCACCTCTAGTATAGTTATAATAGTCTCTCCTTCCTGAGAAATGTGGGCCATAGGCTGTCAGACTTGAAGTTGAAAGGCCCACAGATGCTAATAATTTAGAGTCACTTACATCTAAAAGCATTATAAAGCATGTGAGATTGGGTAGAGAGAAGGAAACACAGAAGAATAAGGAAGCCATGCTTGCTCCTTAATTAGGTGCTTTTGCTTCTAAATAAACTGAATTGCCAGTTGTCACACAAAAGAATGTACCTCCTGTATGCCAAGAACATACAGGATATTTGCACATGAGCATGCACAAATCCCTTCCACAAACTGCTGCACAGCCCCTCTGTGCCAAGCACTGTGCTAGGTACTAGGAATAAAAAGACAGATAGCATCTGACCCTGCCTGTAAGAGGTTCATTATCAAGTCTGTTGATAAAGATTAAGATGTGTAGTGAACTGTGATAGAAATATCTCCATAGAGTGTTTGGGGAGCATTCAATAGAGCATCCTCCAGTTACTAGGATTGGGAAGGGGGGAAGAAGGTTTCCAGAAATGATGCCCAATCTGGAGCTTGAAACACAAATAGATGTTAATCAGGTAATTCCATGGAGCATTGGAAAGTAGCAGAAAAGGCATTTGAGTCCCAAGTTATAGATGAACAAGAGCCTAAGGCAGTTGTTTGAAGCAGTATAAATAGTTCTATGTGGCCAGAGAATGGGGTAAGGCTGAAGCCACTGGGATCCAGTGGTGGATGAAACTAAAGATATAGCAAGAGACCAGCTTATGAAAGAATGTCCAGTGAAATATTACTAAGCAATAAAAAATAAAAATAAAATCTTGCCATTTGTAACAACATGGATGGACCTGGAGGATAATATACTAAGTGAAGAAAGTCAGACAGAGAAAGGCAAATAGCACATGATTTCACTCATATTTGAAATTTTAAAAAATTAAACAAATAAACAAAACAAAAACAGACAATAGAAACAGAGATTGAACTGATGGTTGCCAGGGGAGTTTGGATGGTGGGAGGAGGAGAAGGTGAAGGAAAATGTGGTAAATAACATTGTGATAACTTTGCATGGTGAGAGATGGTTACTAGGGTTAGTGTGTTGGTCACAACATAATGTATACAAATGTTGATCATTATATTATATATCTGAAAGTAATATAATATTGTCAACTTTAATTTTAAAAAAGAAAAAAAAGGAAAAGACTTTCATACCTTGTGAAGGAGGTTAGACTTTACCCTAAAGATAATGGGGAGTGGCTTAAACAGAAATTCATCATCTCACAGTTTTAGAGCTGAAGTCTGAGATCAAGTTGTTGGTAGAATTTGTTCCTTCTGAGGGCTGTAAGGGAGAATCATTCTATTCCTCTCTCTTAGCTGCTGGTGGTTTTCTGGTAATCTTCAATGTTCTATGTCTTACAGACACATCATCCTGATCTGCCTTTACACTTACATGACATTCTCCCTGAAAGCATGTCTGTCTCCAGATTCCCCCTTTTTAAAAAATTATTGCCCAGCTTGGTGTGGCCAAAGAAAATCACATGGCTGAGCCCAAGGTCAAGAGGCTAAGGAAGGTTACAGGCCCACACTGCAAAGTTATATGGTAAGAAGCATGGAATTAGGGAATGATAAAGAGTTGGACAAAATTATTGCAATCTATCCCATAATGCAAATGGAGGTTGAGAAGATTATATAATAAGTCCAATGATGCTGAAGATATCTGGTATGATTTTGGGGTAGTAGAAGTAGAGAAAGCCAAAGTGACATCTAAGCAAAACTTGTAATTGACTAGAAATTCCTAAATAGTAGTTTTCAAAGATAATTGAAAAGCTCTTTTTGTCATATCTCAAGCTCAGCTGGACCTGACACTACTGCCCACCTACCCAGAAATTCTTCAAATTCACCCTACACTTCTGCTCATCAGGGGAACCACAAAGATGTGACTTCACAAATTTTAAGTACCTCTCCTTAAAAATAAAAGTGAACAAAAAATCTGATACTAATACCTAAAACCCTCCAATCTGTAGTCATCTAGGATCTTTAAATTATGGAGACTCAGTATTCTTTAGGGTTTAAAGGGAAATAAATGTGTTGGGCTGCTTTCCTGACTTTGTCTGGTTCTCTGAGTTCTTGCATTCTGGAAAGTTGAACTCTGTGTAAGGATCTGCAGTTTTAAGTCATGCTATCTAGACTTCTCAGCAGAACTCCAAAAATAATTCATCTCCTGCTGAGACAGCAGCCCAGCACCATGGAAGTCAAAGCCCAAATCAGTGCCTGACAGCCCTCTGCTATCTTCTGAATGATTTGACCATTGCTCCCTGAAGGACTGCCAGCCTCCATTCTTACAGCACTCTCCTTTTATGAAGGGTTTTTTACAAGATTGCTTTTTAGCATCCAGATAATTGCATCCCTCCATCTTTGTTCCCCCCATTAACTTCTTTCCTAGGTGCCTGGTTCATAGGAAGGGCCTAATGAGTTCTAATTCCATTCCCTTCTCATACCTTTCCTCACTTTTTTCTTCAGGGTCTGTCATTTTCTACTTACTTTTTCTCATAATTTATGCATATGTTATATACATATTTATCCATCCATGCACATATGTGCATGCATACACACATTCCCCACTCCAGTATGCAGAGTCTGAGGTCATGACTTTGAAGGAAATGAGATCTAGCCTTTTAATTAACTTCACAGATCCGAGGTCGATGGCCACACCTGCAGCAGTGTAGCAAGCAAAGTTCAAACTGCATGTGGGAGCCAATTATAAATTGTAAAGACTAGCTGAGGCAAGTATTGTATAAATCACACCTGATTCCACTGTGAAATGGAAAAGGTTTGGAAAGTTTTATATGATGACACATAATTATTGAACAGTGCCTTCCTCTGCATCTCCGCACATTTTCACTGCTGGTGGGAGAATTAGCATATACAGCCTCTGAGTCTCTGGCCCCAGGAACTGGTCAATGGGAGTAAAGAAAGTCAATGAATGAAGGCCAGTGGAAAATACATAAAAATCAACTTTGTATTATAAAATGCAAAGGCAAATGATTTACAAAGACATTTTATTCATGGACTCTGTCTGTACCAGCTAATCTAATAGCTCCAACTGAATACAGACTTTTGAACGTGTGTCCTTTATAGCTTCAAGAAATAGAGCGCTCCTTCCAAATTGCATTACACTTTAAATATGTCTTTAAATTAATAATGATCTAGATGTAGGTGAATTTATTTCACTCCAACTTGTGAAAAACCATCTAGCATGACTCTGTGTGAGGCACAAAGCAGTATGATAGGGACACTCTGGTGCTGGACCAACCATGAGGATTTCACTTTGATAGTGAAGCATTCCATTAAAGTGTATATGAACAGGCATGGCAGCCCCTCTCCCTGGACTCGGATTGATCCGCTCGCTTTAGGATATGCACATCTAACCTTAGAGATGGGAAAATCCTGCAAGCCCTAACTCACCCTAGAAACTAAGAGCTGTTAGAGATTATGGGATGGACATCAGCACACAGTTGTCAGAGAGCCTCGAATTTCACAAGACTGCATACAGAGTTTGTAATCCCACACATACCAGTGTCCGCCTGCTTCCCAAGCCTTTAGTGACTCATGCCATCACCCCTAGCAGGTCTGAGGGTTGGTTATATGGGCAAAACTTCAGGGTGTTTCCACAGTCTTTACCTTGCCTGAGGTTGACTTGCAAAGCTATTTACTTCTATATGATCCCTTTTAACTAGAGTTTCTCCTTCCTTCCTGCAGTTACCTCCTAAACATTAGTTCCATTGAGTAATCATGGACATATAATATTAATTTAAATAGTTACCATTTATTATGCATTAGCATTTATAAAGTACTTATCTTACTTTCTATTTACTTTTCTACCTAAGAGGTAGCTCTTCTTAACTGCAATCATTCAGCTAATCTATGTTAGAGCCTGCTCTATGCCAGCCAGTGTTCAAGGTGCTGGGTTAGAAAAGCAACAAAAACCTATTTCTGGTAAAGGAGCTTTATTATGATCAAAATAAATAAGCTAAATATATAGCTTATGGTGAGGCATCAGACCAATAATAAACCAGATATGGAAGCTAGGTGTGTATACTTGGGAAGGCAAAGTTGCAATTTTAGATAGGATGGTTGGGGAAGGACGTAATAAGAAGGTGATACTTGAAAGAAGTGAAGTATGTTTGGGGCATAGCTGTCCAGAAATTGGGAATCTATAGTAATAAAAGAGTAATATGCTAATTAGACCAGGAGACCTTCTGGATGTCCTTCCGGACAAAGCCATGGTAGTGGGGCCTAGGCAGAGGCAGTTAGGGGTGATCAGGCTGATGGGGGGGCAGTGGGGGATGAGCAGGCTGGCAAGGGGAACAGTTGGGGGCAAGCTGGCTGGAGGTGAACAGGACAACGGGGGTCAGTTTGGAGTGAGCAGACTAGCAGGGGGGCAGTTGGGGGCAAGCAGGCCAGTGGGGAGGGAAGGTGAGGGCGAGCAGGCCAGGCAGGGGGGCAGTTGGGGGTGAGCAGGCTGGCATGGGGGGAGGTTGGGGGCAAGCTTGCTGCCGGGGGGGGCAGTTGGGGACGAGCAGGCTGGCAGGCAGAGTGGTTAGGGGAGATCAGGCATGCAGGCAGGTGAGCGGTTAGGAACCAGCGGTCCTGGATTGTGAGAGGGTTCAGGCCAGGCTGAGGGACACCCTCCCCGCAGTGCACAAATTTTGTGCATCAGGCCACTAGTGACAAATATATGGCTACTTGGGGCAGGTAACCAATATGGCTGAGGTGAGGAGGACCAGGGGAGGATATGTGAGATGGTATCAGAGCAGTGACAAGGGATGGCTTGTGGGGAGACTGAACAAGGTGGAAAAACACTAGAGTATTTTATGTACAGGCAGGGCATGATTGATTAAATTTTAAAAGGATGGAGGTGCCATATGTTAGTTTGGGAAGAATCTGAGACAGCAGGTTTAAGGGGCAGCTGGGAACTGAGTGTTGACTTGTCAGATTTCAGATGTTTATTAGTCAATAAAGTGGAGCTATTGAGTAGACAGTTGAACACAAAATTCTAGAGTTCAGGGGATGGGTCTAGGCTAGAAGCATAATTTTGGAAGTTGTCAGTATAGAGATGATATTGCAAACATGAGAGTGGATGACATCTCCAAGGGAGTAATGGAGGAGTGATCCAAAAACCAAGTTTGAGGCACTCCAGTGGTAAGAGGTTGGGAAGCAACAAAGCAGACTGACAGGTAGTAGCTAGTAGGGAAAAGCAAAAACAAGAAAGTATGGTGTCCTTAAAGGCAAGTGAAAAGAGAATCTCAAGAAAAAGCATAATGGATTATACCAAATACTTCTAAAAGGTCAAGTAGAATGAAGAGCATGAATATCACTGATGATATTGATAACAGCCATATTGGTGGGATGTCATCGTAAAAGCCTAATTGCAGTGGGTTCAAGAGAGAATGGAGGGAAAGAAATTGGAAATTGCATGTACAGACAAATCCTTCAAAAGAATATTACTGTGAATGGAGAGAAGAGACATGAAATGATAGCTGGAGGGAAAAGTAAGACAAAACGAATATTCTTGTTATTTTTAAGATGGAAGAAAGCATACTTTTTTATGCTAATGGAAATAATACAGAAAAGAGAAGACTATGTGTATAAGGGTTTGTCAAGGCTTATAAGTGGCAGAGAAAAATTTTGAATATGATTTTTTAACTTTGTAGTTCAAACTATTCTGCCTTTTACCAAATATCCTTTGATTATAGAAGGGATAGTAGCAATTGTGAGGCTGAGTATCATTTATTCAAAAAACCTTGAGTGGATGAATAAATGAATGAATGAATATTTGGATATCTTTATTACACTTTCAGTTCATTCAGGTCATTAGTCCTTTATCTTACATTTAATTCCATCATCTTTGAAAATCTGCCAGTTTTAGTGTATTTTAATATTTTTCTAAAATATAGGTTGGGGGATACACAGGAATTTTTTTGCATTTATTTTTGAAAAGCCAGATTCTTGGTCTAGCATTTATGGGAAAATGATGACATCTTCATTACTGCACATTCTTTCCATATGCTAATTTCATTCCCATCCCCAGATGAGATTTTGAGTGTTTATCACTATTGAACAAAAAATCAGCAATAAAACTCCAAATTTAAATTTCCAATAAAAATAAGACAGTGGGAGCCAAGCTGGATATGATGTGCATGACTTTGTAAGAAAATTCAAGGAGCCCTAGCTGGTTTGGCTAAGTGAATAGAGCACTGGCCTATGGACTGATGGGTCCCAGGTTCGATTCCGGTCAAGGGCACATGCCCAGGTTGTGGGCTTAATCCTCAGTAGCAGGTGTGCAGGAGGCAGCCAATCAATGATTCTCTCTCATCATTGATGTTTCTATCTTGCTCTCCCTCTCCCTTCCTCTCTCTGAAATCAATAAAAATATATATTTTTAAAAATGCAAGGAAAATATATAGAATTAGAGGCCCTGTGCATGAAATTCATGTACGGTGGTGGTGGGGAATCCCCTCGGCCCAGCCTGCACCCTCTCCAATCTGGGACCCTTTGGGGGATGTCCAACTGCAGGTTTAGGCCCAATTCCGGGAATCAGGCCTAAACTGGCAGTCAGACATCCTTCTCACAATCCAAGACCACTGGCTCCTAATGGCTCACTTGCCTGCCTGCCTGCCTGATCACCCCTAATGGCCTCTGCCTACCTGCCTGATTGCCCCTAACTGCCCTCCCTGGCCCCCCCTGCCAGCCTGGTCACCCCCAACTGTACCATTCTGCCAGCCTTGTCACCCCTCACTGCCCCCCCCCACTGGCCTGGTCACCCCTAACTGCCTCTGCCTGATCGCCTGTAACTGCACCCCTGGCTGGCCTGGTCACCCCTAACTGCCCCCACTGCTGGCCTGATCACCCCTAACTTCCCCCCCTGCTGGCATGGTTGCCCATCACTGCCCCCCTCTGCCAGCCTGGTTTCCCCTCACTGCCCCCCCCTGCTGGCATGGTCACCCCCAGCTTCCCTCCCTGCTGGCCTGGTCACCCCTCACTGCCCCCCCTGCCAGCCTGGTCACCCCCAACTGTACCATTCTGCCAGCCTTGTCACCCCTCACTGCCCCCCCCCACTGGCCTGGTCACCCCATGCAGCCTGCTATTCAGTCATTTGGTTGCCCCTCACTGCCCCTCCCTGCCAGCTTGGTCACCCCACACAGCTTGCTGTTTAGTTGTTTGGTTGGCCCTCACTGCCCCCACTGCTGGCCTGATCACCCCTAACTTCCCCCCCTGCTGGCATGGTTGCCCATCACTGCCCCCCTCTGCCAGCCTGGTTTCCCCTCACTGCCCCCCCCCCACTGGCCTGGTCACCCCATGCAGCCTGCTATTCAGTCATTTGGTTGCCCCTCACTGCCCCTCCCTGCCAGCTTGGTCACCCCACACAGCTTGCTGTTTAGTTGTTTGGTTGGCCCTCACTGCCCCCACTGCTGGCCTGGTCACCCCACGCAGCCTGCTGTTCGATCATTGTGTGAAGGTGTCCCAACCAATTTTCATATTCCTGTATTATTAGTACAGATGTGAGACAATATAGATGATATAGTGGAAAGAACACTTGACTGAGAGTCTAGAAAGCTAAGGTTCACCCCTCATCTTTATGACTAATGGTGGGGTCTTGGACAATTCATTTAAAACCTGTGAGCTTCAGTTGTCTCATTTGTAAAAATGAATGATTGAACTATATGACTGAGTGTTAATGATCATGCTCTAAATCTAACATTCTGTGACTTGACATGTAACATAAGGTATGCATCTGGGTACTTCTCACAGACTAGGATGGACAGAGATCACATATGACAGACTGCAATGCATGGAAAGGAGAGGAGGAATCCTAGTTTGCCATTGACCTTGAGGACAAATCACTGGGTAGACCTTTTCATTAAGTTGTCAAATCAATTCCAAGGATAAAGTGATTAAAAACCAAAGTGCCTGGATCATACTAGGATAAGAAATTTCAGTGAGGGCTGGGTTATAATTCCTAGAAAACTCTGATCCTAAGTAAGGGGTTGCAATGTCTTTTTCCTTCTTTCATTTTTTTTCCCTTGTCATCATTGTTAATCCTCAAGCAAGGATATTTTTTCCATTGATTTTTAGAGAGAGTAAAAGGGAGAAAGGGAGGGGGGAGAGAGAAAAAGAGAGAAGAGAAACAACAATATGAGAGAGACACATGGATTGGTTGGCTCCTTTACCCACCCCAATGATCAGGGCCAGGGTAGGACCTGAAACCCAGGTATATGCCCTTGACTGGGAATCAAACCTGTGACCTTTCAGCATGGGCTGATGCTCTAGCCACCGATTTCCTGTGTCTTTGGGGTGGTGAATACAGAGCTTCCTGTGTCTTTGGGGTGGTGAATACAGAGGTTACAAAGTCTCAAGAGTCTGACTGAAGGGTATTCCAGCTTGTCAGTTCAAGCATGGATCAAGTATAGATTAAGCAAGATATGGATTCAACAGTATGGGAGCCAGGGAGATCAGGGCAAATTAGACATGGTTCTCTTTTTTAGGAGCTCCTAATGCATCAGGAGACATACATAAAGAAGTATGCACACACATGCATACACACATGCTTACACACACATGAACAAACAACAACCTTATGTGAAAAAGGTTAAAATAGAGTGATGCACAACGTGTAATGAGAATCAAATGACTGATTTGCTTCCTGGAGGCAAGGTGTTCAGGGGAAGCTGTGAGCTGGGTGTTTTGGAGTTAGGTGTATGGATAATTACATTATGAAGATTTCATGGGGGAATGAAAGCAAAGAGGAAAGAATTTGCAAAGGCATAAAATAATATATATAGTGCCTCAGACCCAACTTGCTCTTCAAATTAGCTGAGAGTCTGTCTGCACTTCATAAGCCAGATGTATAGGTTTGCTTGCCTTGTCTTTTCAGTAAATGTGTGTGCTTTAATAAATTGGCTTTTTACAATAAAAAAAGAAAGAACTTGACAAGTCCCATTAAAAAAAAGATAGCACTCTATGATTGCAGCTTAGGTTGCCTTGAGGAAGTAGTTAGGAGTCCACTCTGGTCAGGGACAGGAAAGGGAAGGCTGTGGAAGAGAGTTGAGAATTAAAATGAACAGGTGAGATCAGGTGTACCTCACTGTGTCTCACTGTGCTACAGTTAGGAGAACTGTATCCATAAGCCTAATAATCACTTAAGGCTTTTAGACATAGGAATGATGATCATTAGATCTGTGCCAAAAATTCAGATGTATGCTTTATAAAGATAATGAAGATAGCATCTTGGAAGAAATGACATTGATCATTGCTCACCATACTTCCTTTTGATGAACTACCTACATATATAACATCTAAATTTATATTAATCTTTGTGGCTCTCTCTCTCTCTCTCTCTCTCTCTCTCTCTCTTTCTTGTTGACTCTATTACAGCCGTTCCCCATTCCTCCCACCCTTTGCCTCCCTCCACCCTGTCTCTGCCCCTCACCACATATTTTCTGTGTCCGTGGGTTATGCATATATACTATATTCTTTGGTTGATCTCTTTCCGTCTTCCACCCTTCATCCCTCTGAGATCTGTCAGGCATATATTTATCCTGTCTAACCTCTTAGGATGTTGTGATCTATATGAAAAGTTTATGGAAATTTCTCATTTGGTTTTGATGAACTTACTTGTTTATCAAATGTTTATTGAATTAATAAATGAATGAATAAATGAATTATGACCATTAACATTTCAGGATAAAAAAATAGGGAAAATAATATATGCTAATTAATGGTCTTATTTAATTCTGGTATGATGCATTGATTTAAATGTAATGATTTGCCTGCATAAAGCATGTGTCTAAAGTAATCCTGAAATATTGAAAGATCAAGTACAATTCCATTACTTCTGTTTCCTGCAGTGTGCTCAGTCTTATTGATTTTCATTACAGTGTTTTTTTATTATGGCTTTTAGCAATTTTTTCCATCACTTTTAATAAAAGCAAGCACGTTCAATCCCAGTTACCTCTTCCAAGGCACAGTGGAGAAAGAATGCTATGGGCAACAATGTCCCTGCTTCCTGGTTTCTGAAGTGAGATCAAAGATATCTTTATAAAGCATAAAATTGCCTTTAATTACATTTCTTTTGTCAATATTTCTACCACTTTTCTTCTTTCCTTCATTCAGAGTACTTTTAAAAAATACCATACTAGAAGGGTCAAATTTATAAATGATGGCAGAGTGTTTAAATTTATTTTTATCTAACCTGGAATTCTTTCCAATGAAACTCATTATATTGTATAATGGACATTTACAGCTCAGCTAATAAGTGTTCTCTTTTAGATGTTAATAAGAGTGGAGCTCCTGCACAAACACACTATCCTTTCAGTGCCCAGAAAGAATGATGGTCTTGTGAACCCCTAGTTATGAAGTCTTACTCCATAACCAATTTGCAGTATAGTAGGGACCACAAATGACCATTCAGCAACCTCAGTAGTAGGTACCTCCTGGTAGGTTCTGGGGCCCAGGGAGAAATAGAGCTAAGCAAGACATAAACCATGATTTCTCTTAAAACTTTTTTTCATAATTTTTTTCTGATAAAGCTATAATTATACCATAAATTCTCAATTAAGTCTTAGCTAGTATTTTAACGACACATCTGTTTATTTGTCATAGTACATAATTGCAGTTGAAAATTTTGTCATAAAATCCAAGAAGTTCAGAACAAGATGCGACTACAAAGATAAATTTTAAATCTAAAATTTTATTAGAGGAACTTACTCCCAAGGAAGTCTGGTGACTTGAAGGGGTAAAATTAGTCCTCCAACCCAGAGACAAGCCTGGATGGTCTAAAAGTTCATATTCCCCACCCCTGAAAGCACCCTTTGGTGTATCAGTTATTTATCACTGTGGAACAAATTACCCTAAGATTTAGTAGCTTAATTCAACAGAATTTTATTATTTTATCTAGTTTGTAAGGGCACCAAACCCAGAAGCCTAGCTTAGCTAGGGGGTTCTGGCCCAGGGTCTCTCTTGCAGTGGCAGACAATGTTATGCAAGGCTGCAGTACCCTAAAGGCAAGTAGCCAGAGGGTCCACCACTAGTTGGACCCTGGCAGTGGCCTCAGTTCTGTACTGTGTCTTCTGTGGGGCTGTTTGATATAAGAGCTTACTTTCCCCCGAGCGAGTGAACCAGAGAGAGAAAGTAGTAATGCCTCTATTAACAGTCTCTGAAGTCACACCCTTCTGCCAGATTATTAGAAGTGAGTCACTGAGGCCACTTCACACGTAATGGAAAGAGGTTAAGCTCCACCTCTTGAAGGGAGAAGAATTGTGGACATATTTTCAAACTACTGTGGAGCCTGGTGCCATTTTTAGAAGTAATTTTTTGATAATGGTTTTAATTTCTTATATGGTTTAATATTTAGGCTTTATACCTCTTCAGCCAATTTTACTTTTCTAGTAAGCCATCTATTCTTTCCATATTTACAAAAATTTTAATAACATAATTGTTGAAGACTATATTGTGCCAGGTACTACAAATATATTTTCATATAAATATTCCAATTAATATTTACCAAAAAACCCATGATGTAAAGACTAATATTAGTTAAATTTTGCAAGCCTTAGAGAAGTTAAGAAGGTCACACAAAGAATAGAGTTGTGCATCATAACCCATTATTATTTTTAATGTCTTTTCCATATATTTGGATATAGACCATTCCTATAGAAAATTCTGTGTAGATATTTCTCCCTTTTAAAGTATAAATGCATATTATACTGATCATTTTTAAAAACAGTTGGATTTATTTACCCATTCTACTCCTGTTTTTCTGATTTATTCCTTTCCCTTTAAGCACTATCACTAGAGGCCCGGTGCACAAAATTCATGCACAGGTAGGGTCTCTAGGCCTGGCCAGTGATCAGGGCCGATCTGGGCCTTCCTTCCCCCAGCTGCTGGCTGCTGGCGGGGGCCTTCCTTCATTCCGCACTGCCCCTTGGTGGTCAGCGCATTTCATAGCAAGCGGTCAAACTCCCAGCTGGTCAAATTCCCCAGAGGATAATTTGCATATTAGCCTTTCATTATATAGTATTCTTCTTCCTCTCCTTGGGCTTCTCTACTTCTTTCCTTTCCCCTTTAACAGAGGCTGATTAGCTCAAGTAACTTTTTCCTCACTGACCACCACTCCTCCCCTTGTTCTTCTTTTCCTTTCTCAGCTTTAACACTGGCCCAAGGGAGCCTTAGGAGGGAGAGCCAAGAGTGTCTTTTCTTCTTCTACCAAAGTATTGGTGCTATCACATCTCTGTCCTTTTCACCTCTTCATCTTGTGACAGATATTTCATTCCATTTTGGAACTGTTGTTTTTCTCTTTTTTCAAGATTCATCCATCTTTCATGTAGGTAAAAATGATTAGTATTATTACTGTTGTTTTCTTCTGCTTTATCATCACCATATAGTAGGCTCTGCATCAAAGTCACCTGGCAGGACCAGTTTCTTCATCTCCACTCAGCAGGCACTATCTTTTTGGCCCATGTTAATGAACCTTTACATTTCTTGCCAACAAGATTCCAAAGCCTTCTCTTAATTTTTGTCTTTCTCATTTTCCAAAACCCTGAGAAAGTATACTTATTTCATTCAGCATTTTTTTAAAATTTAATTTAATTTTCTTTATTACATTTTCTACAAAATAATGACCTTGTGTTATTTTTCACTATGAAGGGCCTCAGCCCCTCAGAGAGAAGATTCTCTCTTTCCTCCCCCTCTTTCCCAACTCTGTCTCACTCTTTTTTCTCTCATTGCTATCACCTTTGCAAAAAAGAAAAAAAAGAAAGAAAAACAACCCAACCATCATTAATGCTTAAATATTAACATAGAAATATATTTGATGCATGTCCTTCTATGTATGAGTCTGATTCGGTGCATGGTGGAAAACTAGCTAACCAGGATTTAAGAGATTAGCTGGCCTGGTCCTTGCTTTTATGACATTCAGGACAAATGCTGGCTCATTATTACCTTAAAAATTCTAAGAATGGCAATAGTATAAGCTCCTTGAATAGCCCATTTCATGTTTATCACCCTTTTGAGAGGTGCTGGCATAAAAAGCTTCAGTTTTATAATGGCATTTTGAGTTGATAAATGGAAATTGCTGTAATTTTTCTACTCATTTTAATTAAATTTTATAGATGCAGTGCAGAAAACATCAAGGCTAAATGTGTGTGCTGGATTGTATGTTCATTAGGAATGTTCCAAATTTGAGGATGCCATTTCCTCCATCATCTGAAAAGATGCAGCACATCGGCTTAATGAAATCCTGGGCCTTTATGCAGTTTCTTCAGGAGAGAAATTGAATTGCCTGTGGAGGCTCAGCTCAAAAATCAAAGAATCCCATCAGTATAGATATAATATAGACTGCTGAATACAGTACCTGACAGGGAACTCTAATAAGCAAGAATAAGAGTTTAGTTTTAGGAAAGTCACTTAACGCAATTGTTCTGGGTTACACTAAGAAAGAACTCGATTGGAGTCAGCAGTGACTGATCTTTTCTTGAGGGAAAAGAGAATGTCTTTTTAATGGACCTGCTTTAACAATGAATACCCAGGTAACAAGCTGTTTCTGATGCATTTTTCCACTGATTCCAAGCTGTACAAAAAACAAAACAAAAAATACTGTGTTTGAAAACATATTTTTTTCCCATTTGTACTGCGCCTGGCTCCATTCAGATTAAAATTTCAAAAACAAACTAGACGAACAAAGATACCTGATTGAAAATAAAGGAATTCTTCTGTTGGGAAAGATTTTCTAACCTTCTTTCTCAGTCATATAGGTAACTGAATTAACACAACTCTTCCCATCCCCATAGATCTGTGGAATTTGGTTATTGAGATATGGTTATTTGGGTTCCCAGGACTATGACTTCATACCTCAGCTGGTTTTTCCTTTGTGAAGATGCTGCTTTGATGATGGCACAGGGCCTCCATCATAGGGCCAAGGTGGAAGATACTTGATCATCTAGAAATAGTCAGCTGAGGGAGGTGCCAGAATAGCTGCGTTTTAGTATTCTGAGTTTGGGCAGAGCATGTTTCTAGATGATTGAAGCAAAGTTCTGTGAGCAGCCCCGGGTCCTCCTTGGGGCCACAAGGTAAATGGTATCTTCACTTTTTATGCCCTTGTGCAAGTGTTCTCAAGTTGTGGTCTGCAGGCTGGTGATTCAATTTTATGACACTGTCTGTACTCATATATGACTTAAATTAATGATTCTACCTACTATTTTGTGCTCATTTATTGTTTGGGCCTTGTCTTGTTTTTATAGTATCAACTGGGGGCAGATGGTCTACAGGGGTCTTTTGCTTCAACCAATTATAAGAGACACTAAAAGAGTTTGAGACCATCTGATCTTCCAGGGAAAAGCAATGTAATTTCAAGGGAACCTTTCTTCCTCCTTTGGCCCTAATGAATGTTTCATATAATGGCTGGACGTACCACAACATTTTTTGAGGGTCTTCTCTACGTTCTGGGAAGAAAACTTCTTATTAAAGACTCCAGCATGTCCACAGACATCTTGCTCTAATTTCTGATTTGCTCGAGGTCCAGGAAACCCGAGAGAAGAAGCTTGAATTTTATCTGTAATTGAGATTCAGGCATGTGGTGATATATGTGTGGAAAGGGCTAATGAAAGAAGTCAGACATAGAGGGGGAATAAGTAAGCCTTAAAAGGGAAATTCCTATAAATGGGAAGGTGTTCTCTATAGCTGAGGGTCAGTATCCTTTTGTGGGACCCTGTGAGAATAATATGGCTATCTCAAACCACCTACTTTCTGGCATGGCTGTACTCTGGGGAGAACTGTAATTGGTAAAATTTGGGGTGGGGAGGAGAGCATTGCTCCTATGTTGGGACCCTCCTGTCTTCCCAGAATACTAGGTAGTTAACTTGAAAGAATTTGAATGGGTGTACAAGTAACTCTGCTAAGGGGTCATCTCTAAATGAACTGGACAGGAAATAATGAAGTCCTCCCCTACTGGGTGATGAGAGAGATAAGTGGCTGAGACCAGGATGCAGGCAGAAATGGAGATTAGAAGGCCAGTGGCAGAAATAACAGGTGCTCCCAAGGAGTGAGGCAATCCTAGGATTGCAGGAGGCAGCAGCTGCGGTGTGGACAGCAGTGGAGAGCTTGGCAGAAGCCTGCAATAAAGCCACCAGGGCAGTCATTCTCAACCCTGACGCGCTTCAGAAGCATCTGAGGAGCTTTTACAAATCCCCGATGGAACCTGTGCTGAAAAAAATTTTTTAAACTGTATCTAAGTGATTCTAATGAGCAGCCAAAGTCTATACTCTAGAAAGACATGGGGCATGGAAAGACGGAGGTCCTGTCATTTGGCATAATACTCTCCAGATCCTTCTATGATGTCACAAAGGGTAAGAGATCCTTCTTTTTTATAGCCACATAGTATTCCATTCTGTAAATGTACCACAGAGTTTTTATCTACTCATATACTGATGGACACTTGGGCTGTTTCCAGATCTTAGCTATTGTAATAATGCTGCTATGAATATAGGGGTGCATATATTCTTACTGATTGTTGTTTCTGGATTCTTAGGATATACTCCCAGAAGTGGGATCACTGGGTCAAATAGCAGTTCCATTTTTTATTTTTTGAGGAAACTCCATACTGTTTTCCACCATGGCTGCACCATTCTGTGTTCCCACCAGCACTTGTTTGCTGCCATCTGGCAGGTGTGAAGTGATACCTCATTGTGGTTTTAATTTGCATCCCTTTGATGATTAGTGACCTTCAGCATTTTTCTATATGACTATTGGCCATCTGTATGTCCTCTTTGGAGAAGTGTCTATTCAGGTCCTTTGCCAATTTCTAAATGAATTGTTTGTCTTCCTGGAGTTAAATTGTATGAGTTCTTTATATATTTTGGAAATTAACCTCTTATCAGATGAATAATTGGCAAATAAGTTCTCCCATACAGTGGGTTCCCTTTTCATTTTGTGGCGGTTTCTTTTGCTGTGCAGAAGATTTTTAGTTTGATGTAGTCCCATTTGTTTATTTTTCCATTTGTTTCTCCCCTAGGAAATATGCTGAGATTTTGCTGCCTATGATTTCTTCTATTATTTTTATAATTTCTTGACTTATATTTTTTAAGTCTTTTATCCATTTTTATTTTATTCTTGTGTATGGTGTAATTTGATGGACTAAGTTCTTATCTTTTTTACAGGTACCTGTCTACTTTTCCCAACACCACCCACTGAAGAGACTGTATTTACTCTATTGTGTGTTCTTGCCTCCTTTGTCAAATATTAATTGACCATAATGGTGTATATCAATTTCTGGGGTCTCTCTTCTGTTCCATTGGTCTACTAGTATGTACCTTTTCCTGTACCAGTGCAAGGTTATTTTGATTACAGTGGCTTTGTAGAATACTTTG
>NW_006300215.1:362727-363469 GCF_000327345.1 Myotis davidii | reverse complement strand
CCCTCTAATTATGTTATTTTTTTCTCAAGATTGCTGAGGCTATTCAGGGTCTTTTTTGATTCCATATAAATTTTTGGAATATTTGTTCTAGGTTTGTGAAATATTCCATTGGTATTTTAATAGAAATGGAATTGAATATGTAGATTGCTTTGGGTAGTGTGGACATTTTAATGATGTTAATTCTTCTAATCATGAATATGGTATGTGCTTCCACTTATTTTTATCTTCTTCTATTTATGTTTTCAATTTTTTTCCTAGTACAGGTCTTTTACCTCCTTGGTTAAGTTTATTCCTAGGTATCTTAATTTGGTATTTACTCTATTGTGTGTTCTTGCCTCCTTTGTCAAATATTAATTGACCATAATGGTGTATATCAATTTCTGGGGTCTCTCTTCTGTTCCATTGGTCTACTAGTATGTACCTTTTCCTGTACCAGTGCAAGGTTATTTTGATTACAGTGGCTTTGTAGAATAATTTGATATCCAATATAGTGATCCCTCCAATTATGTTATTTTTTTCTCAAGATTGCTGAGGCTATTCAGGGTCTTTTTTGATTCCATATAAATTTTTGGAATATTTGTTCTAGGTTTGTGAAATATTCCATTGGTATTTTAATAGAAATGGAATTGAATATGTAGATTGCTTTGGGTAGTGTGGACATTTTAATGATGTTAATTCTTCTAATCATGAATATGGTATGTGCTTCCACTTATTTTTATCTTCTTCTATTTATGTTTTCACT
>NW_006300215.1:353714-362615 GCF_000327345.1 Myotis davidii | reverse complement strand
TTTTTTTTTAGGTTCTCTTTCTGAGAGTTCATTATTGGTACATAAGTATGCCATCTATTTCTGGATGTTAATTTTGTATTCTGCTACTTTGCTGAATTCATTTATTAAATCTAGCAGATTTTTGGTAGAATCTTTAGGGTGTTCTATGTACCATATCATGTTGCCTGTGAATAATGACAGTTTTATTTCTTCCTTTCTAATTTAGATGCCTTTTATTTCTTCCTCTTGTCTGATAGCAGTGGCTAGAACTTCTAGTATTATGTTGAATAAGAGTGGGGAAAGTGGACATCCCTGTCTTGTTCCTGATCTTAAGGAAAATACTTTTAGTTTTTGCCCCCTGGGTATAATGTTGGCTATAGGTTTGTCACATATGGTCTTTATTATGTTGAGGTATGACCCCTGTATTCCAATTTTGCTGAGAGTCTTTAGCATAAATGGGTGCTAGATTTTGTCTAATGCTTTTTCTGCATCTAGTGGTATGATCATGTGATTTTGTTTATGTGATGTATCACATTTATTGATTTATGAATTTTGTACCAGCCTTGAATCCCCCAAATAAATGCCACTTAGTCATAGTGTATGATATTTTTAATGTATTGCTGGATCTGATTTGCTAATAATTGTTGAGGATTTTAGCATCTATGTTCATCAGGGATATTGGCCTATACTTTTCTTTCTTTGTAGTGTCTTTACCAGGTTTTAGGATAATACCAGCCTTGTAAAAATAACTTGGAAGTCTTCCTTCCTCTTGAATTTTTTTTAAATATATTTTATTGAATTTTTACAGAGAGGAAGGGAGAGAAATAGAGAGTTAGAAACATCGATGAGAGAGAAACATCGAACAGCTGCCTCCTGCACATCTCCTACTGGGGATGTGCCTGTAACCCAGGTACATGCCCTTGACCGGAATCGAACCTGGGACCTTTCAGTCTGCAGGCCGATGCTCTATCCACTGAGCCAAACCGGTTTGGGCCCTCTTGAATTTTTTGAAATAGTTTGAAGGGTAGGTACTAGTTCTTTGAATGTTTGGTTAAACTCCCTTTTGAAGCCTTCCAAACCACGACTTTTCTTTACTGGTAGTTTTTTTTTTTTTTTTTTTTTTCTGTTTGCTGGGAGGTTTTATTTTTATTTTTTATGACTGCTTCAGTTTCATCAGTTGTTATCAGCCTATTCATGTTTTTTTGATTCTTCCTGATTGAGCTTTAGAATATTGAATGTTATAAGGATTTGTCCATTTCACTCAGGTTGTCCAATTTGTTGGCATATAGTTGTTCATAGCATTTTCCTGCAACCCTTTGTTTTTCTGTAATGTCAGTTGTTATTTCACCTCTTTCATTTTGATTTTATTTATTTGGTTCCTTTTCCTTTGTTTCTTGATGAGTTTGGCTAAATGTTCATCAATGTTGTTTGTCTCTTCAAAGAACCAGATCTTGGTTCTGTTATTGGAGAAAAATATTCCTTGCCTTCACCCATTGCTAGTCAGTATGGAGTCTTTATGATATCCCCAGAGAAGGAATTTTCCTGGACTTGCACAGGAGGATGCAATATAGTAGAAAGCTTTATTTCCATTGGATGACACTCCTGCATACCCAAAGTCCCATTCCCCTTAATCCAGTCATAAAAGTGTAACTGGGATTTCAGTAGAGCTAAAATTACAACTTATGTTCAGAGTTTCCTTTCCATATTGGAGCAAGGTCCAATTCAGCATCAGGCTAACTGCAGTCTATAAGTCCATTGTGTGTGCTGTACGTATGACCATGTGCCATACGAGCAAATACAAGGAAGCCAAGCATGAGCCATGAGCCAAGCATGACAAGAGGAACTAAAAGAGTAAATTTTGTTCAGGGATTTAAGGATCCCAAATCTTTGCACACTTGAAGTGGTCACACACATTCTGGCCTATGACCTCTGTTCCCAGGTTTGACTGACAGTCAAGTATATTCCCGATGTCATCCCAAGTTCACTGGGCATGCATCTATCTTTCCTATGTCATTCCCTCCCCCAGTGTTTTGCAGGAAACATGCCCATAATGTCTGACCTTCCTTTTGCTCCTTTCCTGTTAATAACTAGTTCATTACAATATATTAGTTTCATTGATCATTTGTTTTGTTTTTTGCTTTTTGTTTTTTAGTTTCTATGTCATTTATTTCCACTCTGATCTTTATGATTTCTTTCCTTCTACTGACACTGGACTTTTCTTGTTCTCTTTCTAATTTTTTAGTTGTAGGGTTTGAACTTTTTCTTGTTTCTTGAGGTAGGCCTGTAATGCCATAAACTTCCCTCCCAGGAGTGCTTTTTCTGTGTCCCATAGATTTTGGGTTGTTGTGTGTTCATTTTTGTTTCTTTCCAGAAAGTTTTTCATCACTGCCTTAATCTTACTGATACTCCATTCATTGTTTAATAACATGCTACTGAACATCCATGTGTTTGAATATTTTGAGTTTTTTATTGTAGTTAATTTCTAGTTTCATGCCATTGTGATCCAAGATGCTTGATATGATTTCAAATTTCTTGAATTTGTTAAGACTTATTTTGTATCCTAACATGTGGTCTATCTTTAAGAATGTTCTGTGCACTTGAGAAGAATGTGTATTCAACAGTTTTGTGATAAAATGTTCTGTAAATGTCAACTAAATCCTTCTGATCCAGTGTGTCATTTAAGGTCACTGTTTGCTTGTTAACTTTTTTGTCTGGAAGATCTATCCAGTGATGTCACTGAGTTGTTAACTCCTTTACTATGATTGTATTGCTGTCAATTTCTCCCTTAAAATCCACCAAGAGTTTTTTTTGTTGTTGTTGTTATATTTGTGTATTTAGGTTATATATGTGCTCTTATATTGGGTGCATATGTGTTTACAAGAGTTATCACTTCTTGTTGGATCTATCCCTTTAGTATTATGTAATGACCTTCTTCTTTTATGGCCTTTATTTTGAAGTCTATTTTGCCAAATATTAATATTGCTTTTTTGTTTCCATCCATTCACTTTAAATCTGTGTGAATCTTTTGTGTTGAGGTGGGTCTATTACAGATAGCATATGTATGAGTCATGTTTTCTTATCCATTCACCTACTCTATGTCTCTTGATTGGAGCATTTAATCCATTTACAATTAAGGTTATTATTGATAGGTACTTATTTATTGTCATTTTCTTCTTTATACCTATGTACCTCTCTTTATTTCCCCTTCTTCTTAATGCAGTTTATTTCTTTTGTTGTTGTTAATCCTCATCTGAGGATATTTTTTCATTGAATTCTAGAGAGAGTGGAAGGGAGAGGGAGAGACACAGAGAGAGAAACATTGATGTGAGAGAGACACATGGATTGATTGGCTCACACAGGCACCCTGACCAAAACTGAGGATTGAGACTGCAACTGAGAATCAAATCAGGGCTCTTCAGTCTGCCGGCCAATGGTCTATCAACTGAGCCAAACTGGCTAGGGCTTAAAGGATTTTCTTTAACATTTTTTGCAATGCTTTTTTGGTGATAATGTACAGTTTAAGGGTTTTTTTGTTTGTTTGTTTGTTTGTTTTTGTCTCTTTACTTCAGTTTCAATTTCAAATGATAACCTTGCTGGATAGAGTACTCTTGGTTTCAGGTCCTTGCTTTTATTTAATTTGAATACTTCTTGCCAATCCCCCCTGGCCTATAGTGTTTCTGTTGAGAAATCAGTTGACAGTCTAATGGGAGCTCTATTTGTCTTTAACATTTGTCATTTTAATTATGATGTATCTTAGTGTTTGTCTCTTTGGATTCATCTTTATTGGGACTCTGTGCTTCCTTAATTTGTGTGACTTTTTCCTTCACCAGGTTAAGGAAGTTTTCTTTCATTATTTTTTAATACACATTCTCTATTTCTCATTCACATTCTTCTCCTGCTAGTTCCCTTATGATGTGATAATTTTACAGTTCATGTTGTCCCAAAGTTCCCTTAAATTTTTCTCATCCTTTTTAACTCTTTTTTATTTTTTGCTGCTCTAATTGGATATTTTTTCTACCTTGTCTTCCAAATCACTGATTTGATCCTCTGCTTCATCCAATCTACTTTTAATTTCTTCTAGTGTATTCTTGATCTGATTTGATATTCTTTATTTCCAACTAGTTATTGTTCATGATTTTTATTTCCTTATTTCATGCTGTTATATTTCCCACTAAGTTCTATGTAATTCTCAGTAAGTTCCTTGAGCATCCTTATAACCATTTCTTTGAATTGTTTATCTGACAAGTTGCTAACTCCATTTCATTTAGTTCCTTTCCTGGTAATTCCTACTTTTCTTTCATTTGGGGGTTCTTTGCCTCCTTGTTTTTCCTGTCCCTTTGTATTTGTTTATATGTATTAAATCAAACTTTTATGCCTCCCAGTTTTTTGGGGGTGGCTTTATGTATTAAGTATTTTGTGGAACCCAGTGGTACAGCCTCTTAGATCTCCTGAGCTGGATGCTCTAGGAATGTCCCTTATGTGAGTTATTTGGGTTCTCCTGTTGTATTTTGGTCTTGAATGTTTTTGTCCCATTCATGAATGGACTCTCCTCTCAGGCTGGGTGACTGTAAGGCTCACCCAGACCACATCATGTGAGCTGTTGTAGAGATGCTGACAGAACAGAACAGAACACAATACAACAAAACAAAACAAGGAACAAAAGAAACAAAATAAAAACACACACAAGACCCTATAATAACAAAAAAAGCAACCACAAAAGAAGAGAGAATTAGGAAAGAGAAAAGAGAGCAAGAATGATAGAAGAAATGAAACAAGAAAAATTATGAGGAGAAATAAAGGGGTAAGAAAAGTGAATATGAAAGGGCAGGAATGAAATAAAGTAAATAAGAATAAAGAATAAGGGAAGGGAAATAGTATAAAAGCAAAAAGAAAGAAAAATATTTGAAAAGGAAAATAGAGGATAAAGCAGATAGACCAAAAATAAGAAAAGGAAAAAAGATGAGAAAGCAGGAAAAATATAGAGTATTAAAAGGGAAAGGAAAAATTATATACATGAAAGAAAATATATAGAGACTAAAATTATAACCAATCAATAAAGCTAGAAGATTTAAAGATGATAAAGAGCAAAAGAAAGGAAAAAAAAGGAAATAACATAAAAGGGAAGTGGTGTGCATCTCATCTGAGTTTAATTTAGTGCCTCCTGAGAACTCCCTCTGGATCATGCTCTTCTGATGACTGTGGCTGACTATTCTATCTGCCAATTCTGGGCTTTTGAGGAGGTACTTAGGTACTAACCACTGTCAGAAACTGTCTGCCTTTGGCTTTCAGCAACCTGATTGAAGCTCCAAGCAATCCATAATTTGTATCTGTCTCCACAGGGTTTGAGTGTGTGCAGAAGGGGCCAAGCTGCACTCTAAAGCTAATTTGTTAGCAGCGCAAAGCCCAGGAGTGGGTCAACAAACTTTCCCAGGTTCTCTGGGCTCCACTTCCACCCATCTTTGCCTGGCAGCCAGCTGTCAATCCTAAACCCTCAAAAGTCTGTTTCTGAAAGGGCTTTAGGCAAAATCAAGTGTATAGGCCTTTGGTTCTCCCATGAGGGTGTGGTGCTATTCAGATTTCCTAGTAAGCGGTGTGTGTGTTTTTCCATCCCAGAGCTACTCCTCTGAGAATATCCCAGAATATTACTCTGCCCTTGGCTGGATGGAGATCCTCATAGACAATCCAGTGAGATCAGTTGGATATCAAGAGTTTCTATCAGATCTCCCATTCAGGGGAAACTTTAGTCAGCTCCTGGATAGTGGGGTGGACACCCCAGCCCCAATATAGTCACTGATGCTCTCTGAGACTGTTCAAATCCTTAGACTTGGCCTCTGCAAAAGTTGAGATGTAGGATGTGGCAGGCAGGGCTTCTGAGGGTGGGATGGACTGTATCACCTAGGGCAAGTTTTGTTTATTTTCTTTCTAGTGGCTCCCCAGAGGGGCCAATGCCTCTCAAGAAAAATGGCCATTTCAGTTTGGGGGAGGGAGGGTTACAACCTAATGCAGGTCTTTTAGCTGCTGTTTTTCCACATCTCCCCCTAATGCTTCCCACCCTAGTCTCTCCTTAGGCACCTCAAGTCTGCAGCCCCTACCTCCACTAAAGCTTTGGGTGAATAGCTACAAATGAAAATCCTGTGCTCTGGAGTTAAAAGAAATGAAAGCTGAGGCTTTATCTCTGACCAGCTCTTGTCTCCCAACTCTGGTCTCCCCACCAGACAGAGGCCCTGCAATTTTTCATGGATGGATATTGCATGGGCCGCTATTCTCAGTTCTGTTGCTCTAGGGTGTGAAGCCCAGCATGGGCTCTGGGCCTCAATCTTCTTAAGGAAATAACACGCCTCTTGCAACCTGACCACACCCTTCCTACCAATATCCATGTGTTTTCTGTTCTTTCCTGATATAAGTCTCCTCCTTAGTTGGACATCAGTTGGCAATTCCAAGTGAATGTTCTCCAATTTAATTTTATTTCCAGTCTGTCCCTGGGAGGAGGTACACAAAATGTCTGCCTTTTCAGCCTCCATCTTCTCCCTCTTCCTCTGGTCCTTTGCCCTTTTTTAAAATTGGATTGTTTGTCTTCCCTTTGATAAGTTTTATGAGTTCTTTATGTATTTTGGAAATTTTCCCCTTATCAGACGTATCATTGGCAAATGTGTATTCCCATACAGTAGGATCCCTTTTAATTTTGTTGATGGTTTCTTTTGCTGTACAGGAGCTTTTTATTTTGATGTAGCCCCATTTGTATATTTTCTCCTTTGCCTTAGGAGATGTATTTTATTGGCAAACATATTGCTATGAGAGATGTCTGAAATTTTTCTGCCAATTGTTTCTTCTAGGATTTTTTATGGTTTCACAGTTTACCGTTAAGTCTTATAAAAGTCACACAAGTTCAGGAGGCACAGCGAACCCCAAACAAGAAGAATCCAAACAGGCCTATAAGCAGACACATCATAATTAAGATTAGAACAAATATTCCAAAAATTTATATGAAACAACAAAAAAAATACCCAAACAGCCCCAGCAATCTTAAGAAAGAGTTTTAAGACAAAGAGAGAATCTTAAAGGCAGCAAAATAAAACCAAACTGTTACCTACAAAGGAGTTCCCATAAGGTTGACATCTGATTATCATGAGAAACCCTACAGGCCAGAAGGGAATGGCATGAAATATTCAAGGTAATGGAAATCAAGGATCTGAAACCAAGATTACTATATCGAGCAAGGCTATCATTCAAAGTAGATGGTCAAATAAAAAATCAATAAAATATATTTTTTTAAAAAAATAAAGAACAAAGTAGGAGGATCACAATACCAATTATACTGCAAAGCCATTGTAATAAAAACAGCCTGGTTCTGGAATAAGAACAAGCATATAGATCAATCAAATAGAGCAGAGAACTCAGAAATTGACCCAAGCCACTACATTCAATTCATATTTGACAAAGGAGTCAAGAGCATACATGGTGTAAGACAGACTCTTTAATAAGTCATTATATATGCACATAGTTTAAAGAATTGGTTTCTTTCAAGGTTTGTTTAGAAAAATAACTGGTAGAGATTAAAAAATGGCAGCGGAATAAGTACATGCTGCATGGATACGCTCCCAGGAACAAACTGGAATTACAACTAAGATACAGAAAAACTTCCTGAATAATCAATGGAAGACTTGCAGGAGAGAACCCTGATAACCAAGGAACAAAAGTGGAGACCACATAGAGACTGGTAGGAGGGGCAGAGGCAAAAAAGGGCTGGACAGGTGCCAACAGACAGCAACAGAAGTTCTGGAGTGATATCTCAGTTGTGGGGAGTTGCCACTGAAAACGTTGGGGTCTAATCCCCAAGCTGGACCCCCCAGGAGAGAGAGCACATATGCTGTCTATAAGAGACCCACTTCAGAGCAAAAGACACACAGGATGAAAGTGTGTGGGGATGGAAAAAAATGCCACTGAAAACGTTGGGGTCTAATCCCCAAGCTGGACCCCCCAGGAGAGAGAGCACAAGAACTGAGAAGGGTGCCCACATAACATCTGGCTGTGAAAAGCAGCAGGGTTGTGGTCTATCAGGGAGATACAGCAGGAAATTTAGCTACCCTCTTAAAGGGCCAATGCACAAAATGCCTGTGGAGCCATCCATCCTGTGCTCCTGCAAAGAGAAGTGAAGGTCATCACAAGAGACAACAAAGGTCAATACATAATGCTAAAGGGATTGAACCAACAATAGGATATAACCCTGGTAAATATGTATTCACCCAATATAGGAAAACTGAAATATATTTTAAAGACTTCTAGAGAAGGCAGAGTGGACTGGAGTTGTGAGAGCAGAAGCCAAGATCAGGGACCCTGGGGTTAGAGCTCAGAGGCAGACACCTCAGTTTCCTGTGCCGAGTCATTCCCTCACACAGCGAAGGACATCTTTCTCACATAGACATTTGCTATGCAGGTGTCCTTGTTTGGGGGGAAGACAGCTGACCCATCCTATTAGAAAACACCTTGCCCCATGGTGTGCAGTTCCTGAGACCACTTAAGAGACTAAAAATAACAATTAGCCTCCAGGTAGAAGCAATTGCCTCACCGTGTTGGAAAAAAATCTCACCAGGACAAATGCCTGAGGGCAATTCAAATCAAAATACTATCAGTATGTAAGCAGAGGTGGTCTCTGGAGGCTTTGAGTCTTTGCCTTAATTAGTTTAATTAGTCAGAAACAGCATTTAACACTATCCTGCACTAGAGATTGAGAGGTGTGGCATATATACCTAATACATAGTCACAAACCCAAACAGGCAGCCAAAATTAGGTGACAAAGAAACAACACTTAAATGAAAGAACACGAGAATTCTCCAGAAGAAGAGATAAATGAAATAGAGATAAGAAATTTATTGAAACAGAGTTCAGAGTAATGATGTTAAAGATGCTCAACAGAATGAAAAA
>NW_006300215.1:346276-352682 GCF_000327345.1 Myotis davidii | reverse complement strand
TGCATGCTCTGTGTGTCAGCAATAGTCAGCAGAAACAGCCTGCAGCCAGCAGAAGATAATAAAAACCCCCGGCCCACTCTGAACCTTTCAGATACCATCTCACACCTGTCAGAATAGCTATCATCAACAAATCAACAAACAACATGTGTTGGTGAGGATGTGGAGAAAGGAACCCTCCTTCACTGCTGGTGGGAATGCAGAATGGTGCATCCATTGTGGAAAACGGTATAGCATTTTCTCAAAAATTTAAAAATGGAACTGCCATTTGACCCAGTAACACCACTTCCAGGAATATATCCCAAGAAAACAGAAACACCAATCAGAAAGGATATATGCATGCCTATGTTCATAGCAGCACAATTTACAATAGCTAAGATTTGGAAATAGCCTAAGTGCCCATCAGCAGATGAGTGGTTAAAAACCTATGGTACATCTACACAATGCAATAAATACTACGCTGCTGTAAAAAAGAAGGAATTCTTACCATTTGCAGCAGCATGGATGGTACTGGAGAGCATTATGCTAAGCAAAAGAAGTCAGTCAGAGAAAGATAAATATCACATGATCTCATTCATTTGTGGAATATAATGAACAACATAAACTGATGAACAAGGACTGATCCAGAGATGGAGCGGCATTGATTGGACCATCAAACCTCAGAGGGAAGGTAGGGGAGGGTGGGGGTAAGCAGGAGAGATCAACCAAAGGGCTTGTATATGCATGCATATAAGTCTAACCAATGGACACAGACACCAGGGCGATGGGGGAATGAGCGGGGGAGGGGTAATGGGGGATAAGGACACATATATAATACCTTAATCAATAAAGAACATTAAAAAAATAGAAATGCAAAAAAACCCCACTCAAAACAAACAAAAAAACTTCTAGAGGAATTCAATGGAGAGATCCACAACAATACATAGTAGGGGACTTTAACACCACACTGACTTTGCTGGGTAGATCGTCCAAACAAAAACTTAATAAGGAAAAAGAACTCTAAATGGTTTGGGTCAATATCTGTTTTCTGTTCTGTTCCATTGGTCTATCTGTCTTTTCTTATGCCAGTATCAGGCAGTTTTAGAGAAGAGTTCAGAGTAATGATGTTAAAGATGCTCAACAGAATGAAAAAAGTTATAGTAACTATAAAAACAAAAATAATGACATAGCACAAATAAAGAATACACTGGAAGGAATACACAGCAGATTAGGACAAGCTGAGGATCAAATCAGTGATTTAGAAACAGGTTTGAAATAAATCACTCTATCAGAGAACCAAAAAGACTACATTGCCAAATTATTTATTAATTCTAGTAGATTTTTGATGGAATCTTTAGGATTTACAATATATGTACAATACATGCTACAGCTTAAGGGAGCTGTGGGACAACATTAAACCTAACAATATTAGAATAGCAAGGGTTCCAGAAGAGGTAGAAAGGGAGAAAGGGGGACAATGTGTTTGGAGAAATAATGGCAGAAAACCTCCCTGACTTGGTAAAGGAAAAAGTCACACAAGTTCAGGAGGCACAGCGAACCCCAAACAAGAAGAATCCAAACAGGCCTATAAGCAGACACATCATAATTAAGATGCCAAAATTTTAAGACAAAGAGAGAATCTTAAAGGCAGCAAAATAAAACCAAACTGTTGAGGTATGATCCCTCTATTCCCACTTTGTAAGCGTTATCAAGAAAAGGTGTTGGAATTTGTCAAATATTTTTCTGCATCAATTGATATGATTCTGTTATTTTTGTTTCTTAATTGGTTTATGTGATGTATCACATTTATTGATTTGTGGATATTGTGCCAGCCTTGCACCCATGGAATAAATACCACTTGGTTTTATTCATTGATTTTTTTCATTGTTTTTATTGTAGTTGATTTCTAATTTTATGTCATTGTGATCTAAGCTGCTTGATATGGTTTCTATTTTCTCGAATTTGAAGAGACTGCTTGTGTCCCAATATGCGGTCTATTTTTGGAAATGTCCCATGAGCATATGAGAAGAATGTATATTCTGAATCTTTGTGGTGAAAAGTTCTGAAGATGTTAATTAATTCCATCTGATCTAGTGAGTCATTTAGGATTGCTGTTTCTTTGCTGATTTTTTTAGAGGATTTATCCAGTGGTGACAATAGGTTATTAAAGTCCCCTACTATGATTTGTTGCTGTCGATATCTTCCTTGATGTTTTCCAGAAGTCTTTTTATGTATTTGGGTGCTCCTGTATTGGGTGCATATATGATTATATCCTCTTGTTGAATCGCTCCCTTTAGTATTATGAGTGGCCCTCCTTATCTCTTATTATGGCCTTCACTTTAAGATCTATTTTGTCAGAAATAAGTATTGTTACCCCAGCTTTGTTTTTATTTCCTTTTGTCTGAAATATTTTTCCTTCCCTTCACTATCAGTCTGTGGGAGTCCTTTGTTCTCAGGTGGGTCTCTTGTAGACAGCAAATTATATGGGTCATGTTTTCTTATCCATTCAGCTACCCTTGGTGTTTTGATTGGAGCATTGAAACCATTTACACTTAAGGTTATTATTGATATGTACTTGTTTGTTACCATATTTATTCTTTATACCTATGTTCTTTCTTCCCTTTCTATTTCTTGTTTTTACAGCAGTCCCTTTAGCATTTCTTGTATTGGTGGCTTGGTGGTAATAAACTCCCTTAGCCTTTTTTTTGTCTGTGAAGCTCCTTATTTCACCGTCAATTTTGAATGATAGCCTTGCTGGGTATAGTATTCTTGGATTCAGTCCCTTGCTTTGCATCACTTTGTATTTCATTCCATTCCTTTCTGGCCTGATGTATTTCTGTTGGAAAATCCATTGATAGTCTAATGATAAATCTTTTAGGTAACTTTTGGTCTCCCTCTGGAAGCCTTTAAGATTCTTACATTGTCATTGATGTTTGCCAATTTAATTATGATGCATCTTTGTGTCAGTCTTTTTGGGTTCATCTTGTTTGGGACTCTGTATGCTCCTTAGACTTGTGTGAATTTTCTTGCCAAAATCAGGGAATTTTTCTGTCATTATTTCTTCAAACAGATTTTCTATTCCTTGCTCAGCCTCCACTCCTTCTGACACCCCTATTGTGTGGATGTGGTTTTGTTTTGTGTTGTCCCAAAGTTCCCTTAAGCTCACCTCCTGCTTTTTAAGTTGTGGTGTGTTTTTTTTTTCCAGTTGCTGCTCTGCTTGAAAGTTTTTCCTACCTTGTCTTCTAACTCCCTGATATGGTCCTCAGCTTTTTCTAGACTGTTGAAACTTTCCATTGTGTTCTTTATTGCAGCCATATCATTCTTCATTTCCTCTTGATTCTTACACATGTTGTTAAATTTGTCTTCCATCCTTTTCAGCATCCTTATGACCATTGCTCTGAATTCTTTCTTTGACAAATTGCTCGCCTCCATTTTGTTTATTTCCTTTCTGGCGAGTCCTCCTTTTCTTTCGAATGTGGGTTGTTTCTTTGTCTCCTCATTTTTGCTGTTCCTTTGTGATTGTTTTTAAGTATTAGATCAAACTACTATGCCACCAAAATTTTTTGATGTTTTGTGGGACCCAGTCATGCAATCTGTCAGGTTCTGGTCTGGGTATTCTAGGGATGCCCCCTATTTGGGATATTTGGATTCTCTTGATGTAGTTTGGTCTTGAGTGTTATTGTCCCATTCATGGATGGAGTCTCCTCTCATGGTGTCTGATTATGTGGCTCTCTCTCTACCATGCTGACAGAACAGTATGATATACAACTCAACAAGACACAACACAAAGGGAACAAAACACAAATGTACTCATGACACTGAAAAGCCCAATAAAAGTGCCAACCAGAGAAAGAATTAGGAGAGAGAAAAGAGAGCAATGATGATATCGAGGAAAGGAAAAAAGGTAAGAGAGAAAAGAAAAAGAAGAAAATATATATGGGGAGAAAACACCACAAAACAAACAAATAAGCCAAAAAAAGAGGCAAATAACAAACACCCAGAAAAAGGGCAGTACAGAATCTGTAGAGGCAAAGCTTATATACAGAAAGTGAGGTTAAGGAATTTAATGAATAGGGGAGGGACCACAGTTCAGTATAGAGAAGGTAGAAAGAGAATGAGTGGATAAGAAGAAAGAAAATGTAAGAATATAAAACAAAAAACTTTTTAAAAATTTATTTATATATTTATTCATTTATTTTTGGAGAAGGAGAATAGAGAAGAGAGCAGATAGGCATGAGTTTAGTGAGTGAAACTAATTAAACAGTTAGGAGAGGAAGAGGGCAAGAGAGGAGAGGAAAAACAAAAGCATTAAAAAAAACAAAAACAAAACCACTACTTGACTAGCTAAAAAAGAGAAAAGACTTGGAGCAAGGGAGAGGAAATTAGATATGAGTAAGACAACAGAGACTACAATATTAATAAGAGGTCAATAAAACAGATAAAGAAATTCAATTTTTTACAAGGGGTAAAAAGAAAGAGAAAAACTAAAGTGGGGACAGGAGAAGATAAAACAGGATGAAAAAGGGAGAAGTGAGGAAGAAAAGGGTGGAAAAGGAAAAAATAAGGTAAAGTTAAATAACAATAAAAAATAGAATGAAGAAAAATAATATAAAAAATCAAAAGATAAAAAAACAAAAAAGGGAAAAATTTTTGAAATAAAAGATAAAATATAAAAAAGTCGGGGGGGGGGAAGGGGACATTGGGGGATAAAGACACATTTGTAATATCTTATTCAATAAAGGAAAAAAAAAGTGAAATGTCATTTGCTTCAGTCAAGTTTTAATGCCCCGTGGGGTTTGGTTTAAGACTCCACTCTTCTGTCAGTCACTTCTCAGTTTCCTGTTACATAGTCAGCACCTTGTTGAAGTTCCAAGCAATTTACTGCTCCTCTATGTCTGTCTCCACAGCCTTGGTTGCAAACAGGCAGGACCTATCCTCCTACTTTGCCTGTCTGCCTGCTGTCAATCTTAATCACTCAAAGCTTCTGTTTCTGACAGGGCTTTAGGTGAGGGTGGTGCTGTATTGCTTTCTGGCACTGAATGGCCCCTTTTTAACCCAGTTCCTGAGGGCAATTTGAGGCTATTCAGAGTCTTGGTTCTTTTGAAAAGCTTGAGATATAGGCTGGTTGTGGATGTATTAGCTGTTTTGAGACTGCTGGGAGGGGCTGGCTCTCCAGGAGAAAAATGGCTGCTTGGGTCCAGAGGGTCACAAATATCTCAGGGCTGGATTCCTCATCACCTCTTCCTGTCCTGCTCCCCTCCACACCCTCTTCCCAGTCTCCACAAATCCTCACATCCACCTGCACTGTAGCCTCAGTTGAGTGTTTGTAATTGAAAGGTACTATGAACTGGGTTTAGTGAATAAATGCAAAGACAAAACAGGCAAAACAATCACACAACTGTGATATTCTCTGCCCCTGGCACCGGTTGTCTCAGTTAGCTCTTTAGGTCACCTTTTGGGGCACAGCGTTTCATGGCTGTGGACTTAGATCTAGATTCCCCAGCCTCCAGCATCCTGTGTACTTCCTTTCCACAGTTGGTTGTTTCATCTGTCCCCAAGGGATGTGGCTTTGGTGCAGTGCAGCTTCCTCCTGACCCTCTTGACCCAGTGGTTGCGTATCTCTTTCCAGCCTAGGTTCCTGATCCTACCTGGTTCTCCAGGCGTCTTCTGCCCTTTCTGGCTATGGATTGTCTCACCAGCTGTGTCTACTTCACCAGTTCCGGGTGGATGTTATTCGACTTAGTTGTGCCTTCTATTTGCTCTGGGATAAGTCACAGGACATGTCTGCTATTCAACCACCAGTTTTACAGTCCCCTAAAGAATTATTTTTTTAAAAGCAGCACATTCTTAGAATTAAAAAAGAGAAAGAAAAAAATGGTGTTGAGAAAATTGGACAAGTACATGCAAGAAAATGAAACTAGACTACAACTTATACCATACGCAAGAATAAATTCAAAATGGATAAAAGACTTAATTGTAAGTCATGAATCATGACTAGGTAATATAATGAAATATATTACTAACCACAATAATACTCGTTCTTATCAACCACTACTTGTGTTTTAGTCACAAATCTGTCAACCCCTCCAAAGCAGGTATTCATTCCCTTCTCTCCATGTCTTTTTTTTTGCTTTTTGTTTATTTTTATTTATTTTATTAAATCTTTACTGTTCAGATTATTACAGTTGTTCCTCTTTTTTCCCCCCATAGCTCCCCTCCACCTGGTTCCCACCCCACCCTCTGCCACACACTGTTCTCATCCATAGGTGCACGATTTTTGTCCAGTCTCTTCCTGCACCCGCCACACTCCCCCCCCCCCCCCCCCCCCCACCCTCACCGGGTGCTTTTGTTACAATTAATGAACCTATATTGACACATCACCACCCAAAGTCCATAGTTTACATCAGATTCTCTCGGTGTTGTATATTCA
>NW_006300215.1:337929-345094 GCF_000327345.1 Myotis davidii | reverse complement strand
GTGCCTCCTGTATGCATCTGAGGAGTTGTGATCTGGATGGTCCACTCTGACCACTGGATACACTGGCTCTTAGATCTCTAAAGAGGTGCTAATTCAGCCTCGCTTGAGGCTACCCAGCAGGAACTACAGAGAGATCTGCAGATTCCTTTTCTTTATTTGGGATTTGCAGGTGCCCAGATGAAGCCCAGCTGTGAAGCAATACAATCTGCTGTGGGGCCTTGGGCAGTCTTTTGGATGATCTGGGTCTCTCTGACCCAGCTGCCGTTAGTTAGGTAATTTTAGATTGCAAAGGGCCAATTATTCATATGCAAAAGCCTCTGCACACAGCTTATGTGGGGCGGTGTCTCAGGGAATCAACAGGGTGGAGCAAACAGCTATGGCTGATCCTCAGTCCTACCCTAAGAGGCCCCGGGTCTAAGTGTCCTGGTAATCACTGCAAACACCTCTTATAGAAAGTTGCCCTCGAGTTCTGACCAATGCCAGACAGTCCAGTTTCTCCCTGTATGAGTCTGGGTCCCCAGAGACTCACCCGGAACTGGATTTCAGAACAGTTGGGAGCTTGAGACTCCTTCCTGATTGAAAAAGACAACCGTGTCCTCCGTTGCCAGCCCTTTCCATGTGCGCCTCCATACCTTTGCACTTTACCTCCGCACCTCCTCTGAGTTTCAGTGTGCTTTTCTCTTTCCTTCTAGTTATAGAATTTCCACTCAGCCAGCTTTCCTGTGGTTCTGGATGATGTCCATTTTTTCTTTTAGTTGTATTTTTGAAGTGGTTGTGTGAGGCAGCAATTTCTGGTGTTTACCTATGCCGCCATCTTGGTTTCTCTTCTCTCCATGTCTTGTATGTTACAGACTCCATGCATATAGGCTTTAATGAACTGCAATTCTGAAACAGGCTGGGATGCCTCCCTGGGGTCTGAAGACAGGTGCTGCTCAGCTTAGATTCCATGCATATTTAACCCCAGGGGTCTCATTCTCACTCTTTCAAATAGAACCATGGGGGAAGGCATCTTTCCTGTCACCAGAAACTCAAAATAAAGCAGGCAGTCCTCTGACAGACTTCTTTTGCAAAATTTACTAGAAGTAGAGCATTAGATTTATATCTAATCTTTGTAGTCTTTTGTTTGTGAATTATTTTGTTTTTTAATATACATATCAACAACTTTATACAATACTTTATAAATACTGTATGAATTTATTCTATATAAAACCCTAATATGCAAATCTACCAAATAGTGGAACAACAGGTTGCTATGATGCTCACTGACCACCAGGTGGCAGACACTATACACAGGAGCTGCCCCCCTGATGGTCAATGCGCTCCCACAAGGGGAGTGCTGCTCAGCCAGAAGCCAGGCTCATGGCTGGCGAGTGCAGCAGCTGTGACAAGAGCCTCTCCTGCCTCTGCAGCAGCGCTAAGGACCCCTTGGGGGATGTCTGACTGCCGGCTTAAGCCCACTCCCCATGAGGTACCTCCCAAGTGCACGAATGTCGTGCACTAGGCTGCTAGTCCTATATAATAAAGAGCTAATATGCAAATGGTCATCACGCCCTTGTGCCCTTGCACCCTTGTGCCAGAGCCAGGGGACCTGAAGCCACACACCCCCCCCTACCCGGCACCAGGCCAGGAGACCCGGGGCTTGATGGGGGACCTGAGGCTGTGCCTCCTGCCCAGTGGGGCTTGACAGTGGACCTGAAACTGCGCCCCTCACCCTGCGGGGCTTGACGGGAGTGGGGTTGGCCAAGTCTGGGTCTTGTGTGATTTTAAGGCGTGCGCGGGTGAGTGGGGACTTGACTCTGGGTTCTGCAGCCCCCCCCAGACTCTGACAGGAGGGAGATTTTCATACACATTTTCTTTCATCTCTGACACTTCTATTATAGAGAAAGGGCAAATAGCAATATTAAAATATTTCCTTTAATTAATTCCCTTTTAATGTGCATGAATGTTTTGCACTTGGTCACTAGTATAAATATAAAATACTTTATAAAATGCTATGGCTTCTCAATCTCTGTTTAGAAGCCAGTCATGGAGTCTTTGGAACTAAAAGCTATGACTTCTATTTTCTTCTCTTTGTTATACTTCATTTCAAGTTTTCTTAAGAGTTAAAAATATTTGCTCTAATGTGTTCAGTTCACCCTTTAAAACTACCCAATAAAACAGTGTTGAGATCCTTCCAGAGCCCACTCACAGATCCCTTCATAGAATGGCATTCACTAAGGAAAACTTCATGTCCTTGTTTTCCCCAAACCTCTAGAGAGAGAATCACATATTGAAAAAATTAAAACTTTTTAGTAGAAATGAGGCTAAAATACTTCAGATGGATCATGAAATTCTCTAGGTCTTTTTCAAAAGCCAAAATGAACTTGGACTATTTCTCCCTTCAGTGTTTTTATAAAATGAAAAGTTTAACTTGGTGTGTTTTTTTGTTTGTTTTGTTTTGTTTGTTTTGTTTTTACCATCACACTGCTGTGGTTCAGGCCATACCATGTTGACCTCCTTCCAGAGAGGCATTGCCCACCGTGAGATTCAATGCCTAGTTCTTGCATGTGAGGCTTGGCTGGGTCTCTGGACCTGGAAAGTGAGCTCCTTCGGAGTCAGTGCACCTCACTCAGAGAGCCATCTCCTCCCTGCACACCCTGGTTCTCATATCCTCTTCTTTAAGATGTTTGCATTCTCCTTCAGGCTTGTTTATTTTGCTTTACAATTAATGTTCTTGCTTGCTTCATATTTTCATCATTTCATGTCGTTGATTCTCCTGACTTATGAGTCATGCAATCAATCAAAGTAAAGTAAAAAACTCCTGATTTAGCAGATGGTCCGATGCCTGGCTCCTAGTAAGTGCTCAAGAAATATTTTCTGCTTTTTCTTTCTTTTGATCTAGAGCAGCGGTTCTCAATCTGTGGGTCGCAACCCCTTTGGCAGTCGAACGACCCTTTCACAGGGGTCGCCTAAGGCCATCCTGCATATCAGATATTTACATTATGATTCATAACAATAGCAACATTACAGTTATGAAGTAGCAACAAAAATAATTTTATGGTTGGGTCGCAACATGAGGAACTGTATTTAAAGGGCCAGAAAGTTGAGAACCACTGATCTGGAGAAACAAAACCTGTGTAGAGGGAATTTAGAGTATAGAAGGCCCTGTCCTCTCATTACCTCTCCTAGCCACATTAAATTTTTTACTGGGTTGGGCAATAGAAAATTGCTGCTAGTTGATGATTTTGACCTACAAAAATGGCAATTTTGTATGATTCACCCCATGCCATGTTGTTAACACCTTATGTTCTGATTGTAGAGTTCCCATACCCACTACTAGGGTGACCAACTGATGATCTAAGTTTTCCCAAAACAGGGGACTCTGGATATGACCCTATCAGGGAAGATGCCAGCGAACTGCAGCTAGTTGGTTACTGCATTCAAATATTGCTTTCTTATTTCATAAATATTAAAAAAAGTTCAAAGTTTATTATAATAATTGGTAAGATTTATAGAAGACTCACCATGTGTAGACACCTGAGTTAATTTGTTTAATTCTACCTATGAGTTAAGTATTATTCTTATTCCAGTTTTATCAGTGGAAATAAGGGGAAGCATAGAAATGCAAAGTAACCCAACTGTAGTCACAGAGCCTGCAGCAGTGGGTCAGGGAGTTGAACACAAGGAATCTGAACCCAATGTTAGTGCCCACAGTTTCTGCAAAGCCTGCCCAAGAATGTGGTTCTTGGAAATTTTCTCGATTCCTCACTGGTTTTCGTTTTCTTTCTCTTTCTCTTCCCATGGCCCAAGTATCTACTTTTGTTATAGCCAGTTAGCCCTGGTCATGCCACAGCCAACTCCAGCCTGGTGACATTCCTCTTGCCTTGTCCCAGTGCACACTGCCTGGCTCTTGACATGATGTGCCACCCTCTCTCTCCACCACTAAGCCAGTTTCACACATGTGCCTGGACCACCATTCCCCACAAAGCAATTCTATCTACAGCCCCATGGTTCTTCCTCACTGCTGAGGGGCAGAAGGAAAAAGACTTAAGTGGGGAGGTGGTCCTGTTGCTAGATCTTAGAGAGTCTTGGATCTTGAATGTCATGCTACTCAGTTTGACTTTTATTTGATAGACAGTAAGGAGCCAGCTGTTTATAAGCAATGGCATGAACACATTTATGTTTTAGAAAGATAAGATGGATGATTGCCTGGTGCTGGGCATCTATAGGATTGTCTTAATTATATGAGAGTGGACAAATTCTGATACCATACTGTAAATGCATACTGGGTGGCATCAAGACAACTTGTCAACTGAATGAAAAAGAAAATCAACCTAACCCAATTACTCCAGCTTCATGATAATGTTCCCAGATTTTTATTATTCTGAACTGATAGAATATTTTAACAACAGTTTACTATACTCCAACACAGGTGATATGTTGGAGTATAGTCAATGATAAAGTGTATTAATCTTATGGTAAGGCCTAAAAGGGAGCAGTGAGAACATGTTTAATGCTATCTGTGAAAAAACACAAATGAAAATATGAAACCTGTGAAAGAGAAGTACAGGCACTGAAATTGGTTATTGAACTACCTTATCACTATTCTCCGTGTGCTTGTGTATTTGTGTAAAAGGGCATGGAGGAACTTTCAGAACAAGAGATATAAAATCCTCCTTTAAACTAAAGAAAAATCTCCTCAAATAACACTCCTCCTTATTCCAGGGAAAATCTACTTTAAATGAATGCAGCAGCTACCTATGCATATGTCCATAGTTCCCCCCAAAAAGCTTGGGGTGTGTGTGTGTGTCTCTATATATATATATATAGACACACACACACACACACACACATATATATATATATATATATTATAAGATAACATATACTTTGCCCTGAGACTTCCTTTAATGCCTTGCTAAGTGAGTTCAGGATCTTTACAGTGCTGCCAACTTCTAATATTTCAAAGACTGTCTAAATCTTTCAAAGCCCCAAATCCTGGCAAGGAATGAAAATTGTTTTTGAATCTACTTCAAGAATTAATATTAGAGAATAGGAGGTTTTCCTCTCAGCACATTGAAGCTGAATAAATTGTTCTCTGTCTTAGAAGTGGAATTGATTGCTTGAGGTGAGTGCTGCTCTGAGGAGGTAGGGTACAAGGCTGAGGGGGTGCTAAGAGGGACCTTTGTTCTCTTAAATTATTGGTAGGTCTGTTTCACTAACTAAAATATAGGAAGTAAGTAGATTAGCTTGAAGTTACATTAAGACAACTGGAATTACTGGGTGATGACTGAGTGGTCTGCTCCTAAGCATTCCTGGGTGGCCCTCCTGTCCTCGCCACTATGGCATGAGTGAATTGAAACAATCCTGTGTAGGGCTGCATTCAGTTCTGCTCTTTGGAACAAGAGAACAGACCCAGGAGACTTTCTTCTGGCACTTGCTCTGCCCACTCCCTGCCCCAAAAAAGCAGGGATTCTTTTATTGGAGGGTTTGCTACAGTTCACCCATGAATTTAAAAGACCCAGATATCAAAGCCACCTGCCAAAAGGTTTCAGCGAAGTCTTTGACTTTGTTATTCTTTTCTATTGTATGAAAACAAGGTAATTCTTGTAGCATATCAGTAATATAAAACAGGATAATGAGACTAAGAGAAAGTCCTACCTAAAAGCAACCCATACAACTACTAATATTTTGGCATTTTTTCTTCCAGTCTTTCTTAGCTATTTTAATTTAGTCAAGAATAAACTGTGTGTACAGTTTTATATCTAGTGCTGTCTACTTGACAGTTATAGCATAAGCATTTCCCCATTGATTCTAATTCTTCTTACTTTTGTCATTATGGACAAATAGATGTATACCATCTACTTTTCTTCTCTTATCACATATGGATTTTTCTTATTTTATTCTTTCTTATTTATGCATCAATTTAAGTTGGATTCCACAACTCATTGACACCACCAAAGTGAAATGGTTTTTTTAAGGTATTAAATGTCCCTTTGGACTCACAGGCTGAGAACTAGTGCTCTAAGACTGTGCTGACAATGAATGCACTTCCTGAGGTAAATGAAGAAGTGGTTCCCCAGGAGACTCGAAGGATGAGATTCCAACATGAGATTCATGTATTAATTCAGTGTCCTAGAGAAAGAAACCATCACTAAACTGACATTCACTTGCCACTTACTTGCTGTGTGGCCTTGAATATGTCACTTAACCTCTGTGAGTCATAGAGGTCTCACCCACAAAATAGGAGAAATAGTTCTTACCCCACAGAGACACTAATTAGCATATGAAGAATGCTTCCTAGAGCTTTGTCCTTACTATTCAAAATGATGTCTTTTCATAGTGGATCTATGTTAATTAAATGTTATTTTATAAAAATGGAATATGACATTTTATTTTATTTTTTATTTTTAAATTAAAGTTGACTTACAGTGTTATATTAGCTTCAGGTGTACAATTCCATGATTAGACATTATATAACTTACAAAGTGATCACCCCAATATATCTAGTACCCATCTGACACCATACATAGCTATTACAATATTATTGACTATATTTCCTATGCTGTACTTGTGATACTCTGTAACTATCAATTTATACTTCTAAATGCCTTTACCTTTTTCATTCATTCTCCCAACCCCTCTCCCATCCAACAATTTAAAATATTTTCTCTGTATCTACGAGCCTGTTTCTGTTCTATTTCTTTGTTTATTTTTTAGATTCTGTTTTTTCAGGGATGTAGGGCTAGAGTAGTGGTCGGCAAACTGCAGCTCTTTGGCCCCTTGAGTGTGGCTCTTCCACAAAATACCAACTTCTGTGCATGGGCCACGAAGTTTCAATCGCACTGTACGTGCGCGCCCGCAAGTGGTATTTTGTGGAAGAACCACACTCAAGGGGCCAAAGAGCTGCATGTGGCTCCCAAGCCACAGTTTGCTGACCATGGCTCTAGCTGACCTATTTCACCTAGCATAATGCCCTCTAGGTTCATTCATGTTGTTACAGATGGCAAGATTTAATCCTTCTTTATGGCTGAGTCATATTCCATTGTATTTATGCACTATTTCTTCTTTATCCATCTATTAATAGACACTTAGGATGCTTCCATATCTTGTTTATCTATACTAATAAAAGCATAATATGCTAATTAGACCAGACTGCCAAACAACCTTCCGGACGTCCTTCTGG
>NW_006300215.1:337283-337669 GCF_000327345.1 Myotis davidii | reverse complement strand
TGACTATATTTCCTATGCTGTACTTGTGATACTCTGTAACTATCAATTTATACTTCTAAATGCCTTTACCTTTTTCATTCATTCTCCCAACCCCTCTCCCATCCAACAATGGTTAAAATATTCTCTGTATCTACGAGCCTGTTTCTGTTCTATTTCTTTGTTTATTTTTTAGATTCTGCATATCATATGGTTTTTGTCTTTCTCTAGCTCAGTGGTCAGCAAACTACGACTCGGCAAACTAGACCAGACAGCCAAACAACCTTCCGGACGTCATTCTGGATGTCCTACCAGATGAAGCCGCCATGGCGGGTGGTTAGGGGTGATTAGGCAGACAGGTGAGCAGTTAGGGGTGATCAGGCAGGCAGGGGAGCGGTTAGGGGCAATAA
>NW_006300215.1:332656-337241 GCF_000327345.1 Myotis davidii | reverse complement strand
GGTTGGGGGCGATCAGACAGGCAGGCAGATGAGCAGTTAGGAGCCAGTGGTCCCTGATTGCAAGAGGGATGTCCGACTGTCAGTTTTGTCCCAATCCCATAGTGGGATCAGGCCTAAACCAGCGGTCGGACATCCCCCGAGGGGTCTCAGATTGCAAGAGAGTGTAGGCCAGGCTGAGGGACTCTCCCCCTCCCCCTGTGCATGAATTTCGTGCATCAGGCCTCTAGTTATAAATAATGCTGCAGTGAACATAGGAGTGCATATGTGGTTTTTGTTTTGTTTTGTTTTTCAGATATACACCCAGAAATGGAGTTGCTGGGTACTTCTTTGTCTCTTTTTGTTTTAAATCTATTTTGTCTGATATAAGCATTGCTACCCCAACTTTTTTGTTTTGCTTTTGTTTCCATTTTCATGAAATATCTTTTTCCATTCCTTACTTTAGGTCTGTGTATGTCTTTTAATCTAAAGTGAGTCTCTTGTAGACAGTATATGTAAGGGTCTTGTTTTGTTAGCCATTCATTCACTGTTTATCTTTTGATTGGTGTAATTAATCCATTTGCATTTGAAGTAATTATTCATAGATATGTATTTATTGCCATTTAATTATTCATATTTTTATCCCCCCTCCCCACCGCTTCTTCTTCTTAAAGAAGAACCTTTAACATTTGTTATAATACTGGTTGGGTGGTGATGAACTCCTTTAGCTTTTTCTTGTCTGGAAAGCTCTTTATCTTTGATTCTAAATGGTAGATTTGTTGGGCAGAATAATCTTGGTTGTATGTTGAGTAAGACTCCCTCCACGTTCTGCGTGGAGTACGGTTCGGTATCTGAAAGAGGAGCCGCACAACAAATGAGAGAAAAAGACACGAGATAATTTTGCAATGTTGGGGGACCAGGTGCCAAGTCCCGAAGGACTTCCTCTCGTGCTCAGGCCTCACCAAGCTTTTATTGATCTGGGATGCACCCATAGCATAGTCCTTAGGCAGGTGACCCCTGGCAACAGGCAGACTAGCCCATCAGCAAGGATTTACATAATAATAAATGGGGGAGTAGTTTCAGCTACCACTGTCTGGACAAACAGAGGTGGCACCTAGCTCAGACCTTTGCTAGGGCTTCAAAGACACCCAGCCTTTGGGGGAGAGGGGGGGTTCTCTATCTATGCTTATCAGATAGTGAAGACAATAAACAGTTTCCCACAGCAAGTGTAGGTGCATGCTTTTCATCACTTTGAATATTTCATGCAAATCCCTTCTGGCCTTCCAAGTTTCTGTTTAGAAATTGACTGATATCTATATTCAACTCTATTCATTTAATATAGCTTATGTGGTACAACTAAAAATAAATATGTGTACCATTAATATTTTGTTCCTTTCTCATTACCTTCTTACCTCAGGTATAAAACACACAATGTTGTCATGATTTGTTGTCTTTCTACAATTAATCATTGAGAATACATATGTGCCAGACATTGAAGGGATTACAGAAAAAATACAATGATAAGAGATAACCTTCACTGAGCCCCTCAATGTCAGAAAGTTACCATAACAACTTTTCACAGTAAGTATTAAATTCCCCAATTTTATATGATTGTTACTGAATCTCTAAGTTCTCTGGTCACACAGCTTGCAACCAGGGATTCAAGCTGTCTTTCTAACTCAACACTTTCTTTTTATGACTGAATCCTAAGTATTTATAACAGCTCTTAAGAGATAAAAATTATACAAAAAGGTGATTCTGTGGTTAGATTTTAGATTTGATCAAATTAATTACAGCATTTTTTATCTGAGATTGGGAATCTATATGCAAAAAGGGCCAGCTTTAGTCATGCATTGATTTTTTATTGTGTGGCCAGTAAGCACCTCTACAACCCACATTGTTCAAAGGTCACTATCTATAGTTTTTAAATGTTATTTATTTAAAAAAAAACTAAGAAAAATATCAAGTTCTGCAAAGTTTTATAAAAGGCAAAGTTAAGTTACTCCTATCTACATTTATCTTTTGAAATTACACATCAATTTTTTCTACCTTACAAAATAATGCACTTTGAAGCAAAGATAGGCATTATTTTGTGAAAAATATGAAAATACATTCAGAAAGTTAAATGCTGGCCTTTTGCTAGTCACTACTAAGATCTGTGGACTAGAAATTTTTATATGATTAGGAGTTGCTGAAGATGTCTCTCCCGGACAGCTCAGCTCATTAATTATTGACATCTTTTATTTTTCTCTACATGGCATTCTGCAACTGAAAGAGACCCTGATATGTGGTTCCCATATGAAAATGAGCAAAAACCCAAGAGCCAAATGGAATTGGGGCAGATCTAGTGAGATCAGGAGGTGTGTGTAAAGAGTGGCAGGTGCAGGCCCAGTGAGAAACTTGGGCTCTGTTTCTTCTTTCTATTTACCCGGTCTCAGTTTTTCAGGTAACATTTTAGCATGTGTTTTTTTCTGGAATTGTAGGCATATTTCCACTTATGCTTTCCTATATTTTTATAGATTTCTAATGTGGTGACTATTATGGCATGAAGTAGCAAAGCTGTGTCATAGATTCATGGGCAATATTAAAATAGCACAGGGAACTCCTTGGTAGATCAGATTGTTTCCTTGCCACTCGAAGGTGCTCAGTCTTTTATATTTTTGAAAGCTGGTGGAAATACTAACTGATTCCGGCCTTTCTCTTAGTCATGGATTGACTAAGTTGTGATGATTCAGTTGACCTGAGAATAGTAAAATGAGGAGGTAAGAGAGTGTGGCTGTTTTCAAAATCAATGGGGAAAAAAGCTGGGATCAATTCAACACCTGTCATGGGCATAGGAGGGACAAGTTATGGCACCTATACTAAGTTTTGTCCATTTCTATAAATCCCTCTATTCAACTATTAATATTTTGAAGACAAGAACTGTATTTTGTTCCTTATTATATTCCCAAGGGCTAGCCCAGTTCTACCAAGGTAGGCAATAAACTAATATTTAGAAATAAATGAATATTGAATTAAGATGATACAAATACTGATCTTAAACTATTTTCAATTCTAATTTATGGGCAATATTTGTTTAACAAATAGTTCATAAATGTGAACAACTATATCTACAACATCTCAGAAAATGTTGGTAGGTTCTTGGGAGGAAAAGATGTATACCCTGGGAAATTTAAACCTTGGGCTAGACTTTACCAGAGTTGTGCCTATGGGATCCAAAAGACCCAATCTTAAAAATAAAAGTGTTAGGTTCGAAATATCCTTGGAATAACTGGCACAAACAAAGACAAAGCATGTTTGAGAGGCTGCACACTGGGCCAAAGCCACAGAGATGTCACCCTGTTGAAGCTCCACCAATGGAAGCTCACAACCCCAAGTTAAACACTGCAGGACACATACCACAATGAGAGACAGCAGAATCACACCTCAATATTTCCATATGATGAATAACTAGATAAACATTATCACAAGTTTATAGTTAAAATGATTAAAGATGGAAACAAAAGTATGACAAAGGAATGTAAAATATTAAAATAGAGTAGACAGATCAAAGGAGTATTAACAATAATTCACCCTATGTAAAATCTTTCTATATAAAACCTTAATATGCAAATAGACCAAACAGCAGAACTGAACAACTGGTCATTATGACATGCGCTGACCACCAGGGGGCACACATGCAACATGGCGGGCATCAGCTGCAGCAAGATGGTAGAGCAGGTGAGTGGGGTTGCCGGTCACTGTCATCAGGGCAAGCTTCTGGTAGTTACTGAAAATTCTTTTCTCCTGTGCTCCACAGTCCTGCTGGGCACTTGCACCTGCTGCTGGCGTTGGGCCTGCTCACACCCACTGCTTGCACTCACAGCCAGCACCAGAGCTGCCACTCGCACCTGATACTGGCACCTGGAGCCAGTTCTGATGGCCTGGCGTCGTCAGCGAGTCCTAGTGGCGGCTGCCGGCCCCGATTGCCCCCAAGGGCTTCTCCACCTACCCCTGCTCCTGAGGGGCAATCGGGAGAGCAGCTGCCACTTGTACCCACTGACAGCGCTGGCCCTGCACACACTCACTGCTTGCACCGGCCCAATTGCTCCACACTGTCAGTGGGTGCAAACGGGGCTGGCACCATCAGGGTGTGGGAGTAGTGGTGGCGGGAGCGGGGCTACAACAATCAAGACATAACTACAACAATACTGTGCACAAAGCCCACAGGGGGGTGCACCAAGAGTGTCCACCTCAGGTAACGGGGGAGGCTGAGCCACTGGGCCCTACAGGACACCTAGCACACAAAACCACTCTACCAACCCAGGGAAGCATAAAAAATGCGGAGACAAAGAAACGGGTCACAAATGACAGAGATAGAGGAAAGCAAACGACTGGATATAGAGTTCAAAACTGCGTTTATAAGGTTTTTCAAGAATTTTATGGAAACCGCCGATAAATTTAGTGAGTCCCTCAATAAGTATAGGGAGACCATGGAGGACATGAAAAAGGACCAACTAGAAAGTAAGCATACACTGACTGAAATAAAGAATAATTTACAGAGATCCAACAGAAGACTAGAGGATCCCAAGAAACAAGCTAAAGATTTGAAATACAAAGAAACAAAAAA
>NW_006300215.1:331562-332146 GCF_000327345.1 Myotis davidii | reverse complement strand
AAAATGTAACCAATGGACACGGACACCGGGGGGTGGGGGGTGATGTGGGGACAGGGACACATATGTAATATCTTAATCAATAAAAAATATATTTTAAAAAGATGAAAAACTAAATCAATCAATAAAAAAGAAGGCAGGAAATGTTAACAACAACAAAACCCCAAAAGCATAAAAAAGGGTAATTTGAAAGCAGACAGTGGAAATAAATTCAAATACATCAGTAGTAAACAAACCTGTCAATGGATTGAATTCATCAGGAAGAAACTGTCAGAGTTAGCTTTTTAAGTTTTTTATTGAAGTATAATGTACACAAAGGAAAATGCATATAAGTGCACTGAAATTCAGCGTATTGAATTTTTAGGATCTGAATGTTTAGGATCTGACCTCAACTGTTTAGACAGCCCTTTGTAAACAGGTTGAGAACCATCAGGATATCAGAAGCCTCTCTCATGCTCACTTTCTTGACTCAAACAGCAGAGATTAATTTTTCTTTTTATTCCAAAATAGATTAAACATGTAAGTATGAAAGCCAACACTCATAAAACTTTTAGAAGACAGTCTTTATAATCTCAAATTTGGAAAGA
>NW_006300215.1:327937-331525 GCF_000327345.1 Myotis davidii | reverse complement strand
AAAAGATTTGTCAATTTCAGTATAAAAGAATAATTTTACTTTTTAAGAGACAGCGTAAGAATAATAGAAAGTCTAATCAGAAACAAGAGAAAATATTTGCAATTTGATATGTAACTGCCAAAGCATCAGCATAACAGAATATATAAACAATTCCTATAAATAAGCAATAAAAGGACAAACTACCCATTGATTTAAAAATAGACAAAAATAATAACAGGTATTTCAAATCTTAATAGTCATCAATATTTCACAAAATGTTCAACATCAGTGATCACATAGGGAGTTCAAATAAAAATAATGACTTCCAGAAAATATAAATGTATAGTAGGTAAGAACATGGACTCTGGAGTCAGAGTATCTGGATTCAAGTCCCAGATTCACGTAATAGTTGTATGCTCTTCAGCAAGTTATTGTAGTTTGGGGGGGCTTTGGTTTCCTTATGTGTAAAATTAGGTTAATAATTTTTCCTGCCTCATGGAGGCATTAACCTCATTAAAAGCAGTTTGATTCTTCCATTTGTTCAGGCCAAAATCTTGGTGTCATCTTGAACTCCATTTTGGAGTTCAACAAACAATCTTCTCACTTTGACTTTCAAAATATATACAGAATTGTATCTCTTCTCACAGCCCCATTGCCACCACTATAGCCCAGGTTCACGGGTATGTCTCACCTGGACCATTACAATAGACTTCTAGTTGATCTATCTGCTTCAGTGCTGGCCTCTTTAGGCTATTTGCAATACAGTAGTAAAAATGTTGGTGTGAGAACATAATCAGACAATGTCACTGTATTCTTCAAAACCCTTCACTGCCTTCCCATTTTCCTCAATTAAAGCCAAAGTCCTTATTAAGTCCTACAAGTTCTTAAATTGATTAGCTCCTGGTTCTCACTCTGATTTCTTCTTATTCTACTCTGTTTCTCTGCTCCAACCACACTGGGCTGCTTTCTGTTCTTCAGAACCTTTGTATTGTTACTTGTCTAATTATAATAATGTTCCTCCTGCAGATGTCTGCCTGGCTTCACTTTTTTACTCCTTCACTTTTTTCCCCTAGGTCTTTATTTAAAAGCCTCCACAGTGATAACTTCATTGGACACTACCTAAAATTTCACTACCTATCTTGATATTTTATATCTCCCTTCATGTTGTAATATTTTACCTTAGCTCTTATCACTAATATGCTATATATTTTAGTTACTTATCTTCTTTAGTGTCTGCTCTACAGAATATGTTCTAAAAGGCAAGGAGTTTTGTCAGGTTTGTTCACTACTGCAACCCAGCACTCAGAACAGGTGCTGACATATAGTAGGTCCTCAATACCCTTTTGTTAATTGAATTAATAAATTAATGAGCATGAAGTTTTGTCAAGAGTGTGGAACAACTAGAACATTTATATACTGCTAGTGGGAGTGTAAATTTTAACAACTTTGAGAAACAATTTGACAGTATCTAGTAAAGCTAAAGATGGTTGTATCTTTTGACCCAGTAGCTCTACTCCTGATGGACACAGTATAGTTAAATGCTGCATATATGTATCAGAGGACAGGTACAAGAATAAACAAAGCTCCACTGTTTATAACAGCAAAGGACTGAAAATAGATAAATGCATTTCCATTCATTTATACCATATACCAGGTATACTCTGATTATGGCCCGCAGGCCACATGCAGCCCGCCGACAGCATTTATCATGCCCGCCGGGTGTTTTTGCTGCCGCTGCTTGTCCTGTTTAGCAGCCGACTCGTCCCGGGCCCGCAGTGCGCATGTGCGGAATGTCTGAGGGACAGTGAATTGGCCCCCTGTATAAAAGTTTGAGGACCTCTGCCATATACCAAGTAAATGAATGAATCAATATTAGAACAACACAACATGCATGACCAGAAACACCAGAAAGGATATATGCACCCTTATGTTCATAGCAGCACAATTTACAGTAGCTATGATTTGGAAACAACCTAAGTGCTTATCAGCAGATGAGTGTCTTAAAAAACTGTGGTACATCTACACAAGGGAATACTATGCCACTATAAAATAGAAGGAACTTTTACTATTTGTAGTGGAGAGCATTATGCTAAGTGAAATAAGTCAGTCAGAGGAAGATAAATATCACATGATATCACTCATATGTGGGATATAATGATCAACATAATTTGATGAACAAGGATAGATCCAGAGACAAATGGCAGGGGAGTTGGGAGGGTTAGAGAGCAAACAAAGGACTTGTACATATGCATATTAGCATAACCAATGGACACAGACACTGGGGTGTTGAGGGCTTGCTTGGAGTGGGAATGGCTTGTGGGGGGAGGAGGTCAAGCGGGGAAAAAGGAGACATATGTAAAACTTTAGACAATAAATAAATAAATTTTTAAAGAAACAACATGGATAAATCTCAAGAATAGAATGTTGAGCAATATGTACAAATGATTTCATTTATATAAATTTGAAAACCCAAATAATATATTGTTCTGAGATACCAAATTGTCCAGCAAAAGTATAGATGAAAACAAGGCAATAAAGTGAACAAATTGTGGGATAGTTATTACTGCAGAGGAAGGATGGAAGGATGGGATAACAGAAGAGCATAGAGCCATCTTGAATCTTAAAGGTCATGTTCTTTCTCTTCAAATGTATGGGGAGTGTGTGTGTATATTTCACAATTATAAGTATTCCATAATATCTACTCACTATAGAACAAAAAGAACTTTTAAAAAATATCTAAAAAAATGATTACCAAAAATGAGAAATTGCTCAAACTCACGATTGAGCAAAAGCTACAAATTAAAACAATCATAATATATTTATGAGATAGAAAAAAATTGATCAAATCAAGTATTTCTAATGTTTTAAGGAACAGATATGCCCATAAACTGATCATGAAAATGTCAACTAATATACTCATTTAGAGGGCAATTTTGTAGTATCCATTACATTAATAATGTATAAACCTGCATATGACTAGCAAATTTTAAAATAATGTAATTTTTGAAAAACATATAGAAACATAGAATTTTTAACAGTATATCTTTCTGGATAAAAACATAAAAAATGGGATGAGAGCCTTGACTGGTTTGGCTCAGTGGATAGAACGTCAGCCTGCAGACTGAAAGGTCCCAGGTTTGATTCCAGTCAAGGGCATATACCTTGGTTGTGGGCACATCCCCAGTGGGAAGTGTGCAGGAGGTAGCTGATTGATGTTTCTCTCTCATCGATGTTTCTGACTCTCTATCCCTCTCCCTTCCTCTCTGTAAAAAAATCAATAAAATATATTTTTTAAAAATGGGATGAGACAGAGAGGGATCAGGAAAGGTAGTCAAAAGAGACTCTATCTTTTGTAATGGTCTAATGATTTTAAACGTGTATTTATGTATTAGTATTTTAATTATAATTAACTAGTGGCCCAGTGCATGAAATTCATGCACATTAAAAGGGAATTAATTAGAGGAAATATTTTAAAATTGCTATCTGCCCTTTCTCTATAATAGAAGTGTCAAAGATGAAAGGAAATGAGTAAAATGTATGTGAAAATAATATGAGTTTATTAATAAATAAACAATAACAAAATGATATAAATACAACAAAGACATGATA
>NW_006300215.1:325991-327301 GCF_000327345.1 Myotis davidii | reverse complement strand
ATACTGAGACATTGTCGAAAATTCCCTCTAAGAAGGAGAACTTTCCCACCAAATGCAATATTCAAATTCATAATTTCTCTTAGTAATGTATCTCTGGCATTTATAGCATGACTGGATGCCATGGTTCATTCATCAGTAATGAGAATTTTGGCCTTTTTAATGGTTTTAACAACTTCACTCTTTATATTGAGTCTAGAAATTGAAGTTTCATTTAATGGAATGGGTAATTTATATTGGGAATGAAAGGCTCTTCCACCGAAAAATAAATTTGCAGCAATTCCTGTAAATGTTGTGGGTAAAACAGTACCACCACGAACAAATGTAATAATCTGAAAATAAAGATTTAATTATATAAAAAAAAGAATATATGGACAAGTTTATCACCATACTGGAACTTTACATCCTTCGGTGTTTCTCGGAAGTTTGCTCAACTCTATATTTTAGATATGGCTGAGGAGACAAGTACAAGATTAGCAATGCCAGGAAACCAGGGCTGCTCAGAAAGACTCATGATCAACATCAACAACCTCATGCACGAAATAAATGAATTAATAAAATCATACAAGGTGCTACATGAGGTAAAAAGGAAGCCCAATCTGAAGCAGCACCAAAAGTTATTGCTCCCACGGAGGTAACAATGGTGATTAAATATGATCATAACAGTGACCCGAGTAGATATATCTCTCCCTGTGTAACCGAGCTTGTTGTCATATTCAGAAACGAAGGTGAAGAACCTCCTTTTGAAAGGGACTTGCTCATTCATTGTAAACCAGATCCCAACAATCTGAATGCCATTAAAATGAAACAAATCAGTATCCTGTTTCCTATATTAGATGCAATGACATATCCTATTCTTTTCCCACATGGTGAAAAAGGCTGGGGAACAGATATTGCATTAAGAATCAAAGATGACAGTGTAATCGACAATGATACTAGACAAAATCTAAGGACACAAGTCACACAAATGCAGAATTATGGATTTCATCTCTCCATCCAGGACACGTTCAATCCTATTTTAAATGCAGGAAAATTAACTCAACAGTTTATCGTGGATTCATATTAAAAAATGGAGGCCAATCGGATAAATTTCATTAAAGCAAACCAATCTAAGTTGAGAGTTGAAAAATATAGTGGTTTGATGGATTATCTCAAATCTAGATCTGAAAAGGACAATATGCCAATTAGAAAAATGATTACTTTCATCATCTTTTAAGGGTAGTCCCAGAAATATGCAGCAGCGATATCAGGATGCTATGGCAATTGTAACGAGGTATGGCAAGCTCGATTTGTTCATAACCATGACATGCCAC
>NW_006300215.1:316142-325712 GCF_000327345.1 Myotis davidii | reverse complement strand
CTCTTCTTCCTGATATATGTAAATTCAATTTATTTGGCAAAGTAATAACTAAGATTCATGTCATTGAATTTCAGAAACATGGACTGCATCATGCTCACATATTATCGATATTAGATAGTGAATCCAAATTATGAACAGAAGATGACATTGACCATATAGTTAAGGCAGAAATTATGGATGAAGACTAGTGTCCTTGACTTTTTCATATTGTAAAATCAAATATGGTACATAGACAATGTGGAATACAAAATCCAAACAGTCATTTATGGAAAATGTTCAAAGGGATATCCGAAAGAATTTCAAAATGCGAACACTGGAAATATTGATGGATAACCCAAATACAAACAAAGATCTGGTAGCACCATGTCTATTGGAAATAAAGTTGTCGATAACACTTGGATTGTCCCTTATAACCCATATTTGTGCCTTAAGTATAACTGTCATATAAACATTGAAGTCTGTGCATCAATTAAAAGTGTCAAATATTTATTTAAATACATCTATAAAGGGCATTATTGTGGAAATATTCAAATTTCTGAAAAAAATATTATCAATCATGATAAAGTACAGGGCTTCATTGACTCCAGGTATGTGAGCGCTCCTAAGGTTGTTTGGAGACTTTTTCAATACAAATGCATGACCAATCTCGTGCAATCACAAGATTAGCTATTCATTTGCCAAATGAATAAAATTTGTATTTTCATACTGATGATTTTGCTGAAGTTATAGATGGCTTGGTTTTTATTGAATAGAAAAGATTCTGAAGCATGTAATTATTATTATTGGGAGATTCCACAGCATTATGTGTTTACTAATTCTTTCTGGACAAAACGCCAAAAGGGTGGGAATAAAGTAATAGGTAGACTGTTCACTGTGAGCTTTAGAGAACCAGAATGATATTACCTTAGACTTTTGCTTCTGCATGTAAAAGGTGCGGTAAGTTTTGATGCGAACTGTAGGAGGTATAATTTATGAAATATTTCATGAAGCTGCTAAACAACAAGGATTATTAATAGACAACACTATCTGGAAAGATATGATTGACGATGCAATCATCCTTAATATGCCCAAACAACTACCTCAACTTTTTGCACACATATGTGTGTTTGGATGTGCTTCTGCTGCAGACAAATTATGGGATGAGAATAAATCTCATTTTATTGAAGGTATCTGTTGGAAATTACACTGAAGAGAAGGTGCCTGTGTAAACTGTGAAATGCATGCCCTTAATGAAATTCAAGAGGTATTCATATTGAATGGATGAAATGTTCACATTTCAAACTTCTGAACTATCCTTTATTAACGAATACAAATACATGTGATGAATTGTACAAGCGACGACAGGCAGAGGTTTTGATAAATTCTCTGAATGATGAACAGTTGGCGACTTTCAGACTATAACTTCAGCCATTGAAGATCAAACTGTACACCCCAAATGCTTCTTCTTGGATGGTCCAGGTGATAATGGGAAAACATATCTTTATAAAGTTTTCATACATTATATTAATTATACAGGTGATTAAGTGAATTAAAACCTGAGTCATCATTAATGATTTTGGTTTCTGCTTTGTTTTCAGTTGTTTGAATTTATGAACTTCTTGGCTGAGAATGTCATCTTCTGCTACATGGGTCTGGCAATGTTCACATTCCAGAATATCTTTAATGCCCTTTTTATACTTGGAACCTTTGTATCCTTTGAAATACAGAATAGGGGCTGACGAAAGAGAACAAACTACTTACTTTTACCGATTATTCTGTTAAATTGTTAAAGTAATTTCCTTAGGCTTACTACAGGGCTCAAATTTAAGGTATATATGTAATTTCTAGTTAAATGCGTATGGTTAAACATAAGAACTTTGGGAAATACTGGGAGGGGGAACTAAAGGAGAGTGACTTTTTGAATATTCAAAATATGCTTAAAATTATGAATCATTTATATTAAAATTTCAACCCATTCTTTACAGAGAAATATATTTAACCCGAATTAGTATGATCAGAAGATTATTAAGCTTTAGAAATATTTTCATTACAAGATGGTAAAATCTTTTTTGTAAGGACTTTGAAATAGGATATGCAAAGTAAAGAGCAAATGAAATTAGCATGATGGATATGTTTCAATATCTTAATAATTGGGCACATGTAAGGTTATTTTAATAAGAAAACCTTTCTTATAAACAAAATAATAGAAAAAAATATAAACCTCACTTTTAATGCAGAGGACTTTTGTAGTGCTAGGCCTGGTGTGTAGGCACTCTCAATGGGAATGGGTATCTGAACAAAAGGATACTGAGGCACTGGGATGTCCCCAAGGACAGTCAGTGGCTGTCATCATTCTTTCCACTGGGAAAATGGACATACCCACTCAGATTCCAGGAGATGACCTTATAGCCAGGAGAGTCAACTCCTTTTTCAAAGCCCTGTTCTAGCCAAGCACCTGCCTCCTGTTCTCTCTACACAGCACACTCAGCTCAACCCTCAGATTTCATCCAAAACCTGGGTCTTAGAAGGAAGCTCCTCTTCCCAACAGCTCCATCTCATTTGAGGGTAAACTAGACTAGGTAGACTATCAGGGAAGTGGTCCAAGATGACAGAGGGGAGAAATGACTACCACCAATACTTTCATAGATTTTAATGTGTACAATTTGGATTTAGTAAAATCCTTCTTAAAGCATTAGTTGTATCATATGTTTATATAGGCAATTTCTCTCAAAATTAAATCCACTAAAAGAAAAAAAAAAGAGTGAAGCTTGCTAGATACAAGGCCTATAATTGATGAACAGTGAGATGGTAATCAGGAGCCAAAGCACATTTATCCTTTCTGAAGCACTGCTCAGGAAGCATGCCACAACCCTGCACACTTGCTGCCTTCCTTTTCAGCAGAATTGAGCATAAAGTCAGTCTCCAGCAACAATAAATATGATGAGAAGATTTACAGAGATTGAAATTGGATTGGTTGTTGTAAACCAAATGTATTCAAATATAAATATATATTATTTCTAAAACAGAATTGGCATTGAAAGATGAATTTTGGAAGGAAGTTGGACATACATGTGTTGACATGTTTATCCCTGTTTTCTGGGTCATAGTATAGAGAAACTGAAGGAAATGATATTTAAAGCTCAAGGACTAGTGCCCTTACTAAGTAATGCTTTCCTCAATGTTTCCCAGCTAGCAATTCTTGTTGCCAGAGCCTGCAACATATATCCCCTCTCCTTCCTCCTGAGCCTGGGCCAGAAGCAGAAGGTCCCCTGGAACTTCCAGCATATGATGATGTTTTCAGGTATGTGAACTACATGCAGCGTCAGTGCTATTGTTCTCTCCCATGTTACTACGTGGAAAACCACAGAGACACGTAGTGACATTCTGGGGAAGCATGATTCCTACTTACCCCAGCATACCCAGCATCATGCTGACACTCCATAAATTATGAGCAACAGTGGGGTTTTTCTTTCCAGAAAACAAATGAAATTTGGAAATCTTGTTGGAATGGCCTCAATGTACATACAGCATCTGCCAGAAACTGGCCTAGAATAGGTATTTTTATATTGGGGAATTGTCATGATCATTTCAGAAATTGTATATGTGAAGGTAAGTATTCTGTAAATTATACCATCCTTGTCCAATGTTAAATCTCCTTCTCCTTAGAATCCCTGTTCCTTCCTTATGCTGAGCTCCAGGAACTTTTCATAGTTAATACAAAAGCAAATCATATCTAAGTTATTAGTTGAGAAAAACCATGCCCCTTTATTAGTTGAAAACACAAGTACTAATTGGCACCAAGTGCCAAGAGCAATTCCAGGGACTGTATGTGAGTCTGTCAAGATCTCTGCTCTCAAGAAGCTTATGTGCTACTTGCTTAAACCAAACCTGGAGGCTTCCTTTTCCAAAAGAAAATAGACCAAATGAATTTGATGACCCTGAACTACTCTGGGGATTGTGGTTTCTTTCTGTTCGATCAGTTTTCCTACCATTAGTCTTTCCTGTTTGAAGACCTTTCCCTTTACATGCTTTCTAGGTGTGTATACACTTACATTTCACTCACAGTTTATTGGATGATTTAAGAGAGTAAAACAGTGACAACAAAACACTTCTTCAGAATAGACCAAACAAAAAAATTTCCGGGTATACAGGAAGATATGGAAAATATTTCAGAAGCTATCATTTATTGAAAAGCTACTATTTGCTACTCACTACAATCAATCCTAAGAGGTAGATATTAACTTTATTTTCTTCAAAGTAGAAGCTGAAATTCAGGACCTCAAAGACCTTAAGTAACTGGGCCAAGGACAAAAGCATTCTTGAGCTCAAGTCTATGAGACTCCACTTTAAACCCACCATAGTGTTCCAAAATCTACATTTTTAAGTGTACTAGAAATAAAGAACTTGTTTCACCTTCAGTTTCATTCTATCCTGTTCTGCACAGTAAAGGGTGCCAACTCCCAGGCTGAGAAGGAGTTGTTTAATTAAGGGCAGGCAAATGGAGGTTCAGAGTTTAAAACCTCCCTCTGCAGGCCTCTGACAGAGCTTTCTGCATCCCCAGATATGTGAGAGTGGAGAGAGAGTCACAAAGAGGGTGAGCTGGACTGACAGGCCACCTTTGAGTTAGAACAATAAGAAACTGGTCATGAGTTGACATTTTAAGGGAAAACAAAAGGCAAATTTGATCACTTGTGCATAAGTGATGGGCTTCACTTTTGCAAAGTATTTCTAGGAGTAGGAAGGCACTCTCTCTTCTTTCCCATCATAACATCAGTAGATGTACTCTGAAGAACATTGGTTTGTTTTTAAAACTTGGATACTACATTTAAACAATGCTTTATTTTACAAATGCTTTGAAGAAGGTGTAGGGTTTTAGATAGCTATACTGGCATATGAAGTATCTACCCAAATGGCCACCTGGCTTGATGGTTTCTCCAGGGTTTGGCAACTACATTTGCTGAGCTATAAAACTCGAGCTGCACTAAAACTGAGGGCCAAGAATATGGTGTGCAGAACTGGGAGAATGAAGAAGCCTGAATTTGGTGGTATCTTTATGATATTCTAAAGTAGAAAGTCAGCAAACTATGGCCTTTGAACCATATCTAGCCCATGCCAATTTTGTAAGTAAAGCTGGAACACAGCTAGATCCTTTAAAAGAAAACAAAAACATATGGTCTATGACTGCTTTTTCACTACAAGGTCAGTGTTGAGCTATTGCAACAGAAACCATATGGTCCACAAAACCTAAAATATTTACTATCTAGCCCTGTTCTAAAGCATCTTCACCCTCTAATGGGGTAGTCATTGTTGGTTTAATTCAGGGAATGCCAATCAGATACTTATGTCTTTAAAAATACCATCATATTTCAAGACACCTACATACATATAACTATAATGCCCAGAGAAAGACACCTGTTGTCTTCCTCATTGACTATCCATGTCATCTGAGGATCATCCAGTCACTTACTGTTAGCAGTTTAGCAGTTTAACCTCAAGGGTCGGTGTCATCATGGGCCAAAATGAGCTTCTATTTACAAATTTGACTACATTTTTTGTTTTGAACACTTTTCACACTGAAATGAATCTGAACAACAAAGGATTGGGTTACTTCATATTGTTATTACATGTTCATATTGATATTCCCTCATATGTTGAAAAGCACACTAAAATTTGTCTTTTTAGCTTTAAAATGAAAAGATTGCAATGTTATTTGGAATCATAGATGCTCAGCTTGAAACTCACTCTAGACTTTTCTAAGACCTCTCCTGAGCAATGTTTTGAGACTCATAGGCAGGACAAAGTAGCCTAGGCATATTGGTCTCTTTCCCAGAAAGAAAGAGAAGAGATTGGGCATCTTGCTGACAATCTCAAGACAAACTAGAGATGATCTTGAGACTTACACTCATTTTGAACTAGAAGGAGGCACAGAAGCACCTGGGCAGGTTGAAGGAGCCTGGCATATTTCAGAGAATATGCCCCTCTGATGTGTCCATTTCTGCGGCACTTTGAAAAGATATTGAAACCCTGATGTATCCTATCATATAAACTAGGAAGAGTTTTAGCAAGGACAGTGTGACCACAGTGTACAAATGTAATATAAAATCTTATCCATGAGCTCACACAGCACCAGGTCACCAGGCTTTGCTCCTAAATTTGTTTGTTGCCTATTTGGTTCTCCCCAGAATATGTTGGCATTCAAATAGATGCCAGCAGCAACAGATTAAGAGAAAGGCATGGAAGAAAATCTGTAAATTAAGGAAAGTTTTCTCTTTTTTCTTATTTTTTATTGTTGACACTATTACATATGAACCCCATTTCTCCTCTTTGCCCCCCTCCACCCAGCAAGAAAAGTTTTCCATTAGCATTTAAATTTCCTTTCAATGGTGCAAGATTGCCATTATTATCCAAGTTTGGGGACATCAGTGTTCTACAGAAGGATAGCTTCAGAACCACCATCAGTGTATAGGAGACTATCTTTCTCAGTGTGTTTCTGGTGAGCCATCAGGCAATGATCACAGTCATTTTGAGACTTTGACTCATAAGTGGCTTTCCCCAGCTCATGCATCAATTCATCAGGAAGAAAACATGCATGGAATTCGTGAAGGTGAAGAGCCAGTATCACTGCTGCTGCAGTGCCTGGGAACAGGACTCCATGTCTGTGACTTCCCAAGCTAATGGAAGTCCATTAGGCCTTCAGGACTGTGTCACAGCAATCACCAGCCACCAGTAAAAGGATACTTCCATGTGCTCTCTTAATCCTTGATGCCCAAAAGTGTGGTCCTCAGAACAGCAGCTTCGCCATTATGTGGGAGCTCCTACTTGTGCATGTAAGCATGTGAGAAGGACATCCCAAAATATAATGGCAGTTCTTAATCTCTGTTCTGAGCTGTCTCTTCAGCTTATTCCTCCCACCTCTTCCTGTTTTCCTTAGACACTCCTGGATTCCAATCTTGCTTCTTACTCTTTCATTTGCCATACGATCAGCACAGAACTATTTAGCCAATCACTGCATTTCTTCCCATTCCTTGAGCATACTGTTCTTGCCCTATTCACCCAGATTCTTCTGCTTCCAAGAATCCTTTCCATACCTCCTGTCTTCACTTTTTTAATCTTTAGATTTGGCTTAGACATCACTCCCTGTAGGAAGCCTTGGTAAGTCTTCAAGTGTGGGTGTGTCCCACTCGTCTGTTTTTATAGGCCCATTGTTTCTCCTCTCCTAGGACCCATCACATTCCACTGTGATTTTTGGTTTGCCTGCTTGTGTGCCCCTTTAGACTGGGAGCTTCATGAGGCCGGTGCTTATTTGTTTGGTTCCCTCTTTACCTCAGCACCCAATACACTATAATTTTTTAAAAAAAGGTTTTATTTGTTGATCTCTGTCTTAAAATTATTGTCGCTTAGCTCTCACCTCTGGAACGAGGCAAGCCTGGTCTGAGAGCTTCCAATTCTGGAACTGAAGCTTGCCGGACTGATGGAACAGGACTAGCCTTCCACAAATAACTGGTGGACAAATAAGCAAATGAGTGAACAAACTACAACATTGTCTATCTGACTAAAATTGCACATTTTATTAAAATGTTGCTCAAGCAACAATAATTTTAAGAACAGAGATCAACAAATAAAACCTTTTGTTTTTTAAATGGAAGAAAATGTTTTTCCTGTACTCACTTCCCTGAGTGCTGACAATAGTAAACATTGTTCACACTTCCTCAAACATTGCATTATGATCTGAGGATTCTTTTTAAAGCTTTGCTTGCTTTATATCGCGGGGATGTGTTTGTTTTCCAGTTAAGAACCTTAGGTCTCATTTAAAACTCAGGAACTTTAACAGTAGGTGATTTGAATCAAGAATCAGACTAAATCTAACTTTAAATTAGGAAAAAGATTTTCTTTAATGTACATACAAGAGTTATCTGAGATTCTGAGCCATCAAGCAACAGGACTTTTTCTTTACTCTCCTCTCTTCCCTTGTTCCATACTTCCAGAAAGAGACAGCCTGGAAGACACCAATATTTCTGTCAGCATTCCTTGCCAGGCCTGCCTCTGCAGCCACTCACCCAGAGTCCAGTGACTGTCATTCTTCTGTGCTATGTAAACTTACTGTCACAGGAGTGCATGCTGTCAGGCCAGGGCGGATGTTAACATGGGGGTAGAAAAATGCCTCTCTTCCAGAGGCTGCTTCAGATATCACCAGGCTCCTTCCGTTTTGTAGCATCGTCATTCCCTAAGCCAAGGGTCCTAAAGTGGTCTCTGAGCTAGGAGTGTCACCAGCGATGTTGGCTCTTGGTTCTTGATTTCAGCAAAGAAAGAATTCAGAGCCAAGAACTCTAGCGCAAGGGGAAGTTTATTTAGCATGCAAAGTAAAAGTACACTTAAAGTGAAGACTGGAGCAGAATGCTCAGAGAACTGCCTTGGTCATTTAGAAAGAAAGTCACAGAGGTAGAAGAAGTGAGCCAGCTGGGCTGTGTGAACTCAGGAATCAGGTTACAGAAGCAAAAGAAGGGGCTTGAAGGGGGTTAGCCCGAATGAGCCGCTGTAACCCAATGATCCCCTACTCTCAAGTCTTATAGAGACCCTAACAGAAAGAAAACAAAGATACAAGCCTAAAGAATGAAGTCATGGGCAGGTTCTGGAGAGAGAGCATGTACTGGGTCCTTTGTCTTAAGGTTTTTTGTTTTACTTTTCAAGAAAAACAATCCTATTAATAAAAGCCTAAGTGGTCCTCACGCCCTCAAGACATGATGCCCTCATGCCTAAATGAGTGATCACCTAAATGAGCGATCACCAGGAGGCTGTGCGACCCTGCGTGCGTGGTGGGTAGGCGGGGCCCATGGCTCTGCGCAGTGAGGCCTGGGGTTCCCGCTGCTCTGCAGAGAGCAGAGGCGGGACACTCCCCGCCCCCCTCTGGTCTACCTCTTTGGGACAATCCACCAAGGTGCCCCAGATGGGTGAGCGGGGCCTACCTCTTTGGTGTGATCAATCATGGAGCTCCTGCACGGTGAGAGGGCACAGGCCAGGCTGGGGAACCCTCCTACCCCCCTGAGTGCATGAATTTCGTCCACCAGGCCTCTAGTTTTAAACATAATAATGTTGCATGCAATAAACATTAATATTTCAAGAAAAAATGATTTTAAATATAATAATATCACTAAAACTGTACTAACATAATATCATATTACAAAAGTTGTAGGAAATATTAAAAATCTGCAAATAACATGATTACTTTTATTATTTTCTAAAATATTTTTTTCCTCTGTCTCTATTTGGTTCATCAGTTTATGTTGTTCATTATATTCTACAAATGAGTGAGATCGTGTGATATATATCTTTCTCCAACTGGCTTATTAAACTTAGCATAATGCTCTCCAGGTCCATCCGTGCTGTTGAAAATAGTAAGAGTTTCTTCTCTTTTACAGCAGTGTAGTATTCCATTGTATAGATGTACCATATTTTTTAAGCCACTCATCTGCTGATGGGCACTTAGGCTGCTTCTAAATCTTAGCTATTATAAAATGTGTTGCTATGAGCATAGGGGTGCATATATCCTTTCTGATTGGTGTTTCTAGTTTCTTGGGATATAGTCCTAGACGT
>NW_006300215.1:312529-316085 GCF_000327345.1 Myotis davidii | reverse complement strand
ATTTTCTCCTTAGTTTCCTTTGCCCTAGGAGATGTATCCATAAACATATTGCTACAAGAGTTGTCTGAGATTTTGCTGCCTATGGTTTCTTCTAAGATTTTTATGGTTTCACGACTTATATTTAAGTCCTTTATCCATTTTGAGTTTAGTTTTGTGTATGGTGTAAGTTGATGGCCTAGTTCCATGGTCGGCAAACTGCGGCTCGTGAGCCACATGCGGCTCTTTGGCCCCTTGAGTGTGGCTCTTTCTAAGCCTTAGTAGTACCCTAATTAAGTTAATAACAATGTACCTACCTATATAGTTTAAGTTTAAAAAATTTGGCTCTCAAAAGAAATTTCTATCATTGTACTGTTGATATTTGGCTCTGTTGACTAATGAGTTTGCCGACCACTGGTCTAGTTTCATTTTTTTTGCATGTATCTGTCCAATTTTCCCAACACCATTTATTGAATAGACTGTTTTGACTCCATTGTGTGCTCTTGCCTCCTTTGTCAAAAATTAATTGAGGAAAATGGTTTGGGTAAATTTATGGGTTATCTGTTTTGTTCCATTTGTCTATATATCTGTTCTTGTGCTTGTACCAGGCATTTTAAGTAATATACCTTGATAATACAGCTAGATATCTGGTATTATGATCTCTCCAACTTTGTTCTTCCTTCTCAGGATTGCTGCATCTATTCAGGGTCTTCTTTTATTCCAGATGAATTTTTGGAGAGTTTGTTCTAGGTCTGTGAAATATGCCATTGGTATCTTAATGGGGAAATGCATTGAATCTATAGATTTCTTTGGGTAGTATGGACATCTTAATGATGTTGATTCTACCAATCCATGAACACGGTATATTCTTCCATTTGTTTATGTATTCCTCCATCTCTTTTTTGAATGTCTTATAGCTTTCAGAGTACAGGTCTTTTATCTCCTTACTTAAGTTCAGTCCTAGGTATCTTAATTTTTTTGGTTCAATGGTAAATGGGATTTTTTTTGTTGCTGTTGTTTCTCTTTCTGGAAGTTCATTGATTGCTGTATAAAAAAGCCATAGATTTCTGGGTGTTAATGTTGTATCCTGCTACATTGCTGAATTCATTTATCAAGTCTAGTAATTTTTGATGGAATCTTTGGGGTTTTCTATGTACAATATCATGACATCTGCAAATAATAACAGTTTTACTTATTTTCTAATTTGGATGCCTTTTATTTCTTCTTCTTGTCTGATTGCTATGGCTACCATTTCTAATACTATATCGAACAGAAGTGGTAAAAGTGGGCATCCCTGTCTCATTCCTGTTCTTAGGGGAAATGGTTTTAGTTTTTGCCCATTGAGTATGATGTTGGTTGTAGGTGTGTCATATAAGACTTTTATAATGTTGAGGTATTATCCCTCTATTTCCACCTTCCTGATAGTTTTTATCAAAAATGGGTCTTGGGAATCCAAGATTGTTGCCAGCAGGATGGCAATGAGGGAAGGGTGTGAGTGAGTGAGGGAGCAATAGGAGAGTGGGTGGATGTGTGGACTCTGTGTGTGTGTGTGTGTGTGTGTGACACTTATATTCCACAGAACTTTTAGAAGCTGGTGGACCACATTCTCCTAGCCAGGCAGCCTCTGCTTCCACTGCAATCACTTCCGCGGAGGCTGGCTCTGCAATGGAGGGAACACTATCTTGAAGGGGAGAGATGCTGTGACTGGGAATCCAGCCTCACCTCTATCTGGGGAGCCCTCAGACGCCACCTGGGACCCTATAGCCACACTGGCCATCGACCTGCTGCCTGGGCTGGAAACCCACGAACTTGAGACTCCAGCCTCACTGGCCACAGGCTCCTATAATGTTTGTCGGGGGAAGACAAAATGGTGGCCAAATCGGCAGATGGGTCCTGCACCTTCTCACAGAGAAGATAGTAGAAACAACTAAATCAAATAACATCCATCCAGAATTGGTAAATTAAACATAGCTGGTGAGACAATCCATGGCCAGAAAGGACAGAACATACTTGGAGAACAGTAGGATAGGGGATGTGGACTGGAGGGAGAGACACCCGACTGTGGAGACTAGAGGGTCAAAAGGAAACTGTGCTGCACCAAGCCTGTGTCCCTTGGGGACACGTGAAACACTCAATTGTGGAAGGCGGTCAACAAGGCTGCTGGCTGTCAGGGAAACCTATATAATAAGGGGCTAATATGAAAATGGTCATCACACTTTCGCACCCTGGTGCCCTTTCCTTCGCGCTGGGGCAGGAGGACCTGAGGTCGCAACCCTGGCCCCGGCGCCTGGGCCAGAGGACCTGAGGCCAGGCTGGGGACCTGAGGTCATGCCCCCTGCCCTGGAAACAGGGTCAGGGGACCTGAGGCTGCACCAGAGGACCTGAGGCCATGTCCCCCACCCGGTGGAGCTTGATGGGGGACCTGAGACCGTGCCCCTTGCCCTGCAGGGCTTGATGGGGGTGGGTCTGGCCGGGTCTGGGTCTCACGCGATTTTAAGTCGCAGGTGGGTGGGCGGGGACTTGACTCTGGGTCCCATGGTGTGTCCCAGACTCTGACAGGAGGGAGATTTTCATGTACATTTTAGTAATTTTCTTTCATCTCTGACACTTCTATTATAAAGGGCAAATAGCAATATTAAAATATTTCCTCTAATTAATTCCTTTTTAATGTGCACCGATTTTGTACACCAGGCCACTAGTCTAGATAGAAGTCCACAGACATGGGAAGCTGTGCTTAGAAAGGCAACTGAAGTTCTGCACTAGCCATGCAGTTCAGGGTGAGAGAATTATGCAGCGGTGTAGTTACTCTGTCTTTATATTTTCCTTGCTTTTACTCACTAAACCCAGTATATAGGATCTTTCAATTACAAACACTCACTGAGGCTGCAGTGCAGGGGAAGGTGGTTTTGAGGAAGCTGGGGACCAAAACAGGAAGAGGCAACCAGGAGTCCACTTCTGGGATAGTTCGGTCCCTCCAACCCTAAACAGCCATTTTTTCTCCTGAAGATCAGGCTCCTCCTAGCAGTGCAGCTGCACCCAGCCTCAAGTTCTTCAGGGAAACAAGGATTCTGAGTACCTCCAGGGAGCCCTTGGAGACTGGGTTGAGGTGCCATTTGGACCCAGAGACTAATACAGCAAAACCCCCACCTAAAGCCTATGTCAGAAATAGACGCTTGTGTAAATATGACTAAAAGCAGGCAGACAAACAAAGCAGTCAAATTGTTCCTGCCTGCCTGAAACCAAGGCTGTGGAGACAGACACAGAAAAGTGGTGGATCGCTAGAAACTTCAACATGGTGCTGATTACCTAACAGGAAACTGAAAAGAACAGTAGAGAAGGGTCTTAAACCAGCCTCCATGGGACATTAAAACTCAGCTGAAGAAAAGAATACTTCACTACTTCACCATTTTATTTTTTATCTTTTACTTAAGAAAAAAAGGAGGGAAGAAGATGGCGGCGATATAGGCAGAGGCATCCCAGGTCGTGTCCCGTTTGCTCTCTATTCTCCTTTTCCAAAAATAGATGGATAAATATATAGATAGATAGATTAAAGAAAGGGGATTTTTTATTTTTATTGATA
>NW_006300215.1:294941-310972 GCF_000327345.1 Myotis davidii | reverse complement strand
GCAGGGAGAGGCAACCAGGAAAGGAGGACAGCCCAGTCCCTCCAACCCTAAACATTTTTCTCCAGAAGACCTAGCCCCTCCTAGTTATCCCAGAAACTAATACAGCAACACTGCCACCTAGAGCCCATGTCAGAAATAGATGCTTGTGTAAATATGACTGAAAGCAGACAGGCAAACAAAGCGGGCAGATTGGTCCCACATGCCTAAACCCAAGCCTGTGGAGACAGACACAGAGGAGTGATAGATAGCTGGGAACTTCAACATGGTCCTGACTACCTAACAGGAAACTGAGAAGTGCCAGACAGAATAATGAGAGGGGTCTTAATCCGGCCCCCATAAGACATTAAAACTCAGCTGAAGCCAACAACACTTCATTACTTCACTTCTTTTTATCTTTTACTTAAGAAAGAAAGGGAAGTATTTTTCTTTTTTATTTATTTAATGTTATTATTATTATTATTATTTTAACCTTTTATTTTTTGGATAAGGGTTCTATATTCTATTTTAATTTTTGTATTATTACTTTACTTTACCTCATTGTTTCATTTTGCCAACCTTTTCACCAACCTTTTCTTCCTCATTTCTCCCTTTTTCATCCTGTTTCTCTTCTCCTGTTCCTGTTTTAGATTTTCTCACTCCTTTCTCTTTACTCCTTGATAAAATTGATCTTCTTTATCTGCTTTATTGATGCATTACTAGTATTCTGTTGGCTTATTCATGTATATAATTTCCTCACCCCTGCTCAAAGTCCATGGACCTTTCTCTTTTTCTTTACTAGTCAATTTTTTATTTATTTGTGTTTTTTTTTTTTGTCACCTCACTTGCTCTCTTCTTTTCCTAAATGCTTAATTAGTTCCACTCACCAAAATTAAGCCTATTTGCTCTCTATTCTCCTTTTCCAAAAATAGATGGATAAATATATAGATAGATAGATTAAAGAAAGGGGATTTTTTATTTTTATTGATATTTTTTACTTTTCTTCTTATCCACTCATTCTCTTTCTAACTCCTCTATACTAAACCGTGGCCATTCCCTCATTCATTCAATTCCTTTACCTTACCTTCTGGAAATAAGCTCTGCCTCTTTAAATTCAGTTCCGCCTTTTTTTCTAGGTGTTTGTTATTTGCATTTTTTGGTTTATTTGTTTTAAGGAGTTTTCTCCCCATATATGTATATTTCTTTTCTGCTTGTTTTTTTCTCTTCTTTTTCTTTTCTCTATTACCTTTTTTTCCTTTATTCAATATCGTTTTTGTTCTCTTTTCGCTCCTCTAATTTTTTTTCCTCTGGTGGTCACCTTTATTGGGGTTATCAGTGTCATGAATACATTCATGTTTTGTTCGCTCTGTGTCATGTCTTATCAAGTTGTATTTTGTGCATTTCTGTCAACATGGTAGAGAGTGAGCCACTTAATCAGAAACCCTGAGAGGAGCAAAAATGGGGAGACAAAGAAACAGCCCTCATATGGAAAAAAAGAAGGAATCACCAGAAAAGGAAGTAAATGAAATGGAGGCAAACAATTAATCAGAGAAAGAATTCTGAGCAATAGTCATAAGGACGCTAAAAAGGATGGAAGACAAATTCAACAACATGTGTAAGAATCAAGCAAAAATGAAGAAGAACCAGGAGGAAATGAAGAATGACTTATCTTCAAAAAATGAACACAATGGAAAGTTTCAATAGTCAACTAGAAGAACCTGAGGACTGAATTAACACATGAGAAGATAAAGTAGGAAAAAAAACACACACAGAGAGCAGTAACTGGATAAAAACCAAAACTTATAAAGCAGGAGGAGAGCCTAAGGGAACTTTAGGACAATATGAAATGAGACAATATCCCCATAATAGGGGTGCCAGAAAGAGTGGAAACTGAGCAAGGAATAGAATACGTGTTTGAAGAAATAACGACAGAAAATTTTCCTGATATTGGGAAGAAAAACTCACACAAGTTCAAGAAGCACACAGAGTCCCAAACAAAATGAACCCAAAAAGAACGACAACAAAACACAACATAATTAAATTGGCAAACACCAACGACAAAGTAAGAATCTTAAAGGCTACTAGAGAAAGACAGGAATTACCTATAAGGTAATTAGACTATCAACATTAGACTATCAACAGATTTTTCAACAGAAACACATCAGGCCAGAATGGAATGGAATGAACTATACAAAGTGATGCAAAGCAAGGGACTGAATCCAAGAATACTATGCCCAACAAGGGTATCATTCAAAATTGAAAGTGAAATAAGAAGCTTCATAGAAAAAAGAAAAAAGGCAAAGGGAGTTTATTACCACCAAGCCATCAATGCAAGAAATGCTAAATGGACTGCTATAAAAACAAGAAATAGGAAGGGAAGAAGGAACACAGGCATAAAGAATAAATATGGCGACAAACAAGAACCTATCAATAATAACCTTAAAAGTAAATAGTTTAAGTGATCCAATTAAAAGACATAGGGTACTTAATAGATAAGAAAATGTAACCCATATATCTCCTGTCTACAAGAGACCCACCTCACAACAAAGTACTCACACAGGTTGATAGTGAAGGGATGGTAAAAAAATTTTCAGGCAAATGGAATTGAAAATAAAAGATGGGTTAGCAATACTTATATCTGACAAAAAAGACCTCAAAGTGAAGGCCATAACAAGAGATAAGGTAGGCTACTTCATAATACTAAAGGGAGCAATTCAATAAGAGGATGTAACTCTAGTAAACATATATGCATCCAATACAGGAGCACCAAAACACATAATAAAACTGCTAAAAGATATCAAGGGAGAGATCGACAGCAATACAGTCATAGTAGGGGACTTTAATACCCCATTGACACCACTGAATAAATTCTCTAAGCAAAAAATCAACAAAGAAACATCAATCCTAAATGACTCACTAGATCAGATAGAATTAATTATCATCTTCAGAACATTTCATCCCAAAGTTACAGAATATACATTCTTCTCAAGTGCACATCGGACATTTTCAAAGAGAGACAACATATTGGGACACAGGCAAAGTCTCTAAAAATTCAAGAAGATAGAAATCATATCAAGCACCTTCTCAGATCACACTGGCATAAAATTAGGAATCAACTAAAATGAAACAATGAAAAAAAAAAACACTGGGAGGCTAAATAGCATGCTGTTAAAAATGATTGGATTACCAAAGAGATCAAAGCAGACATAAAAAGCATACAGGTAACAAATGACAATGAAAATAAAACAATCCAAAATTTATGTGACACAGTTAAAGCAGTCCTGAGAGGGAAGTTCATAGCTTTACAGGCCTACCTCAGAAAAACAAGAAAAAATGGTAATAAATTAGCTGATACTAAAACTTAAAGAATTAGAAAGAGAGCAACAAGAAAAGCCCACCATAATCAGAAAGAAGGGAATAATAAAGATCAGAGTGGAAATAAATGACATAGAGACCAAAAAAAAAAAAAAAAAGAAGAAAAAGAAAGTGCAATAGATCAATAAAACCAAGAGCTGGTTCTTTGAAAGGATAAACAAGATTGATGAACCACTAGCCAGGCTCATCAAGAAGGAAAGGGGGAGGACCTAAATGAACAAAATCAGAAATGAAAGAGGTAAAGTAACAACTGACCTCACAGAACTACAAAGAACTGTAAAAAAAAGCAACAACAACAACAAAACTATGAACAACTCTACTCCAACAAGCAACAACATAGATAAAATGGACATATTCTTAGAAAAAATACTAGCTTCCAAAACTCAATCAGGAAGAATAAAAAACCTGAATAGGCCAATAAGTACAGAAGAAATTGAAGCATAATCAAAAATCTTCCGGTAAACAAAAGCCCTCATCTGGACAGCTTTACAGAGGAGTTCTATCAAACATTCAAAGAAGAAATAAAACTATCCTCCTCAGACTATTCAAAAATATTCAAGAGGAAGGCACACACTTCTAAGCTCTTTATATGAATCCAGTATTACCCTAATCCCAAAACCAGATATAGACACCACAAAGAAAGTGAACTACAGGCCAATATCCCTAATGAACATAGATGCTAAAATTTCCAACAAAATTCTAGCAAATCGGATTCAACATTACATTAGAAAGATCATACAGCATGACCAAGTGGGATTTCTTCCAGGGATGCAAGGATGGTACAATATCCACAAATCCATAAATATGATATACCACATAAACAAATTGAAAGACAAAAATCACATAATCATATCAATCAATGCAGAAAAAGCATTTGACAAAATCCAACACCATTTCTTGATAAAAACTCTCAGCAAAGTGGGGATAGAGGGATCATACCTCAACATAATAAAAGCCTTATATGACTCACCTTCAGCCAACATCACACTTGATGGGCATAAACTAAAACCATTTCTGCAAAGAACAGGAACAAGACAGGGATGTCCACTTTCACCACTCCTGTTCAACATAGTACTGGAAGTGCTAGCCATAGTGACCAGATAAGAAGAAGAAATAAAAGGCATACAAATTAGAAACAAAGAAGTAAAACTCTTATTATTTGCAGATGACATGATATTGTACATAGAAAACCCTAAGGACTCCATCAAAATATTACTAGACTTAAATGAATTCGGCAATGTAGCAGGATGTAACATTAACACCCAGAAATCTATGGGTTTTTTTATACAGCAATAATGAACTCACAGAAAAAGAAATTAAAAAAACAATACCATTTACCATTGCCACAAACAAATTAAGCCACCTAAGAATAAACAACTAAGGAGGTAAAAGACCTGCACTCAAAAAACTACAGGATATTTGAAATGTAAATGACCTGCACTCAAAAAACTACAGGATATTTGAAAAAAGAGATAGAGGAAGACATAAACAAATGGAAGAAGGTAGTGTGTTCATGGATTGGCAGAATCAACATCATTAAAATGTTTATACTACCAAAAGCAATTTATAGATTCAATGCAATCTACATTAAAATACCATTGCATATTTCACAGACCTAGAATAAACTCTCCAAAAATTCATCTGGAATAGAGAAAGATCCTGAATAGGCACAGCAATCCTGAGCTAGAACTACATGGTTGGAGGAATCACAATACCAGATATCAAGCTATATTACCAAGCCACGGTTCTCAAAACTGCCTGGTACTGGCACAAGAACAGACATATAGACCAATGGAACAGAACAGAGAAGCCAGAAATCAACCAAAGCCATTTGCTCAATTAATATTTGACAAAGGAGACAAGAGCATACAATGGAGTCAAGGCAGTCTCTTCAATAAATGCTGCTGGGAAAATTGGTCAGATACATGCAAAAATATAAAATTAAATCACCAACTTACACAGTACAGAAAAATAAACTCAAAATGGTTAAAGGACTTAAATGTAAGATGGGAAACCATAAAATCTTAGAAGACTCCATTAGCAGCAAAATATCGGACATATGTCCTAGCAATATCTTTCCCGATACAGCTTGTAGGGCAATGGAAACTAAAGAAAAAATAAACAAATTAGACTACATCAAAATAAAAAGCTTCTGCACAGCAAAAGAGACCATCAACAAAACCACAAGAAAGCCCACTGCATGGGAGAACTTATTTGCCAATCCCATCTCAGATAGGGGTCTAATCTCCAACATTTACAGGGAACTCATGCAACTTAACAAAAGGAAAGACACACTTATCAGAAAGGATATATGCACCCCTATGTTCATAGCAGCACAATTTACAATCACTAAGATTTGGAAACAACCTAAGTGCCTATCAACAGATTAGTGGCTTAAAAAACTGTGGTACATCTACACAATGAAATATTATGCTGCTATAAAAAACAAGGAACTTTTACCATTTGCAACAGCATGGATGGACCTGGAAAGCATTATGTAAGCAAAATAAGCCAGTCAGAGAAAGATAAATATCACATGATCTCACTCATATGTGGGATATAATGAACCACATAAACTGATGAACGAAAATAGATCAGAGACAAAGAAACATTGAACAGACCTCAGAGAGAAGGCAGGGGAGGGTGGGGAAATAAGAGATCAACAAAAAGATTTGTATACATGCATATTAGCATAAGCAATGAACATAGACACTGAGGTGGTGGGGGCTTTTCCTGGGGGGGTGTGAATGAGGGCGTCAATTTGGGAAAAAGGAGACATATGGAATACTTTAAACAATAAAAAAATGGGTATTAGATTTTGTCTTGTGCTTTTTCTGCATATATTGATATGATCATGTGATTTTTATCTTTCAATTTCTTTATGTGATGTATCACTTTTATTGATTTGTGACTATTATACCAGCCTTGCATCCCTGGAATAAATCTCACTTGATCATAGTGTTTGATCTTTTTAATATATTGCTGGATGTGATTTGCTAATATTTTGTTGAGGATTTTATCATCTATGTCCATGAGGGATATTGGCCTGTAATTCTTCTCTTTGTAGTGTCTTTATTTGGTTTTGGAATTAGGATAATGCTGGCCTCATAAAAAGAGTTTGGAAGTGTTCTTTCCTCTTGGATTTTCTGAAATATTTTGAGGAGTGTGTTAGTTCTTCTTTGAATATTTGGTAAAACTTCCCTGTGAAGCCATCTAATCTGGGCTTTTGTTTGGTGGGAGGTTTTTTTTTTATTATTATTTCTGCTTCTATTTCACACATTTTTATTGGCCTATTCAGTTTTTTTTATTCTTCCTGATTCAGTTTTGGTAGTTTGTATTTTTCTAGTAATTTGTCTATTTCATCCACATTGTCCAGCTTGTTGGCATATAGTTGTTCATAGTATTTTCTTATAATCCTTTGTATTTCTGAGGTGTCAGTGGTTACTCCTCTACTTTCTTTTCTGATGTTATTTATCTGGGTCCTCTCTCTTTGTTTATTGAGGAGTTTGGCTAATGATTTTTTGATTTTGTTCATCCTTTCAAAGAACCAGCTCTTGGTTTCATTGATTTTTTAAATTATTTTCTCTATGTTATTTATTTCTGCTCCAATCTTTATTATTTCCTTGCTTATGTGTACTCTGGGCTTTTCTTATTGTTCTCTTTCTAGTTCTTTAAGTTGTAGGGTTAGATAGTTTACTGCTGATTTTTCTTGTTTTTTTGAGGTATGCCTGTGGTGCTATGAACTTCCTTCTCAGGGCTGCTTTTGCTGTGTCCCAGCAATTTGGGGTTGTTATGTGTTCATTTTCATTTGTTTCCAGAAAGTTTTTGATTTCTTTCTTGATCTCCTTGGTAACCCATTTATTGTTCAATAGCATGCTGTTTAGCCTCCATGTATTTGAATGTTCTGAGGTGTTTTTACTGTAGTTGATTTCTAATTTCATGTCACTGTGATCTGAGCAGATGCTTGATATGATTTCAATATTCTTGAACTTGTAGAGACTTGTTTTGTGTTCTAACATGTGCTTTATCTTTGTGAGTGATCCATGTACACTTGAGAAGCATTTATATTCTGCTGCATTGGAGTAAAATGTTCTATAAATGTCACTTAAATCCATCTGATCCAGTATGTCCTTTAGAGTCTCTGTTTCCTTGGTAAGTTTTTGTCTGGAAAATCTATCCAGTGAAGTCAAAGGGGTGTTAAAGTCCCCTAAGATGACTATATTGCTGTCTATCTCTACATTGAAGTCCTCTAGAAGTTATGTGTGTGTGTGTGTGTGTGTGTGTGTGTGTAGGTGCTCCTATATGGGGTGCATACATGTTTACTAGTGTTATATTCTCTTGTTGGATCTATTCCTTTAGTATATGTAGTGACCTTTGTTGTCTCTTGTGGTGGCCTTCATTTTAAAGTCTATTTTGTCAGATATGAGTATTGCTATACCAGCTTTTTTTTTCTTTTCCATTTGCATGGAAAATTTTTTTCCATCCCCACACACTCTCATCCTGTGTGTGTCTTTTGTTTTGAGGTGGGTGTTTTGTAGTCAGCATATAGTTGGGTCAAATTTTTTTATCCTATGCCTTTTGAATGGAGTGCTTAGTCCACTTACATTTAGGGTTATTATTGATAGGTAGTTATTTATTGCCATTATATTTCTGTATGGCTAGGTTTCTCTGTTTCTTCTTCTCATTACAGCAATCCCTTTAGCATTTCTTGTAATGCTGGGTAGGTAGTAAAATACTCCTTTAGTCTGTTTTTTTTTGTTGTTGTTTTTTTTTTGGTTTTTTGATCTAGGGAGCTTTTTATTTGACCATCTATTTTGAGTGATAGTGTTGCTGGGTACAGTAATCTTGGTGTCACATCCTTGCTTTTTAGTAACTTGAGTACTTCATGCCATTCCCTCTGGCCTGTAGAGTTTCTGATGAGAAATCAGCTAGGAAATGCAATGTAGACAGGTAAAGCAAATACTATGGATGACAAGAATAGGTTCTGGTGGACAGATAACCATCTTTGCCAATATAGCCCTCTGGAGTAGAAACGTTATCACCATTTATAACATTGCTCCTTTGGGAAAAGCAATACACTGTTTCAATCCCTACAACTATTGACATTTGGGGCCATATAATTAAATTTTGTGGGGACTGTCTTGTACATTATAGGATTCTAACAACACTCCTGGCCTCTATTCACTAGATTAACAATAATGCTCCCCCCTACACACACACCCCAGTTGGAGACCACTGTAAATGTCTTCAGACATTGCCAAATTATTCCGTGAGGGACAAAATCACCCAAGTTGAGAACCACTGGTCTAAACAAAACATGACTTGTCTTTTGGGTACTTCTCATAGAATGTTACTTTTTTCTGGTCTCTTTTAGCCTTTCTCTTAAAACCCTATGTTGAAGATATGAGCTATTGGCAAAAATTATTCCACACTTTATTATCACATCTACCTTACATACATAAAAATAAACTCCCAAAGTCAAAAGCATGTCCACATGTTGACTCAGAGCTCTGATGGAGCTAATCCTATTTACAGTGACCATCCTGGCTGCCCAAGGCATCAAAAACAAATTTCACTTTATATAAAAACTAGAGGCCTAGTGCACAAAAATTTGTGCACTGGGGGGTGAGGGGGCCCTCAGCCCAGGTTGTGCCCTCTCACAGTCTGGGACCCCTTGAGGGATGACCACCTGCTGGCTTAGGCCTGCTCCTCAGGGGATTGGACCTAATCTGGCAGTCAGACATCCCTCTGGCAGCCAGGGGGCCCTCAAGGGATGTCCACTTCCCAGCTGGGAGCAGGCTTAAACTGCAGTTGGACATCCTTAGCACTGCTGAGGAGGCAGGAGAGGCTTTTGCCACCACCACTGTGCTGGCAGCCATCAGGCTGGCTTGTGGCTGAGCAGAGCTCCCCCTGTGGGAGCACACTGACCTCCGAAGGGTGGGGGTCCTGCTGGGGTGCCTGGCCAGCCTGGGTGAAGGGCTGATGGCTGTTTGCAGGCTGGCCAAGCCCCCCAGTGGGGACTCTCACCCCATGAGGGTGTGGCCAACTTGTGTGAGGGGCTGATGGCTCTTTGCAGGCTGACCACAGCCCCTTCAGGTTGGGGGGATCCTGCTGGGGTTGGGGCTGATGGCTGTTTGTAGGCTGACCACAGCCCCCAGCCACCCAAGCTTCCAGTGGAAGCTGGCTGGAAGCCAGTATCTGGGATTTATTTATCTTCTATTATTGAAACTTTGTAGCCTTGAGTGGAGCCAAGGGTCAGCCAGGGCAGGCGGAAAACTTGGCTTCCTCGATTGCAAGGGGCAACCCAAGCATCCTGCTCGCTCCAGTTCTGTGGCTGCCGCCATCTTAGTTGGGTTAATTTTCATACTCGCTCCTGATTGGCTGGTGGGCATGGCTTTTGGTTGTAGCCGATTGGCACAGTGATGGTTAATTTGCATCTTTCTCTTTTATTAGTGTAGATATACTGAAGTTATGTGGCCTTAAGTTTAAATGATTCAAGTTCGGAGAGAGATGAAAAAAATGAAGTTCTGCTTGTCTAACACAGACTTCGTTTCCAGAAAAAGTCAATGTACTGTTGAATGCAGAAGGCTTTTCTACCGAAACAATCTGTTGGTTTTGCTTCCATATGATAAAATAACATTGAACTGAAAATGGAATGGTACAGCAAGATTGTACTATCCTATAAAATGTAATTTGAATTAAACTGACATTTTTGTTGAAAGTAGTTTTCCTTTGCAAGGTCATGAAACTTCAGTAAGAGTAAAAGCAATGCATACTTCAATTGTAAACCCCAACTTAGGTTTGATTTATCAGATTAATGATAAGAATGTGTTAAACCTATTAAATCAACCTCCTCACAGTATTTGAAATGAAATAAAAAAGGGATTTCAGTAGATTATATTTCAAATGTAAAGAAAGGAAGAAAAATAACTCATCTGAGGGACATTTCTTTAAAGAATGGGTTAATTTATCAGGGACATTTTTGCATTGCTGTCCACCTACTGCTCATTTTCTTTTTGATTCCAGCTGTGTTTCAAAAGCAAAATATTACTTTTCCCTCATCCATTCATACATCTGTCTAATGCTTAAGGAAGGCTTATGCTATGAGAGGCACCATTCTAGCACCAGGTCGGTCCACTCTTACCCAGCTTACTTTCATGTGAAGGGACACAGATCTTAAATATTAAAAAATAAACATGATAATTTCAGGTGGTAATAAGCGCAATAAAAGATATATAGAGAAGATCTAGGTTAAAGTGAAAGCATTAGAAAGTCAGAGTAGCCCTTCTGAGGACTGAAGTGATTTGGAATGCCAGGAAGCAGCTGGGAGGAGCACAGAAGGGTAAGGGGAAGCATGTACAAAGGCCTTGAGGCAAGAACAAACTTGCTTTAAAATAAACTTAATCTTCCTACACTTTACAAACATTAAACTTTCTAGCTATCTTCCCACTCTCTGCAGTATAAAGTCCTCTCCCCTGAACTCCAGATTCTTAGATACAACATCTAGTCAGCCTCTCCACTTCCATTTGAAACTGATCTGCATCTTGGATTTCACATGGTCAGAATACAAATCCTTGATCTCCATCCACCCAAACATGCTCTTCCCACAGTTTCCTCAGTTCTTCCATTTGTGCAGGCCATCAATTCTTGGAGTTCTCTCTTCTGCTCATAACCCTCCTCAAAGTTAACAATAAATATTCTTGACTTTGACATTATTCTAGCATCTACTATGCTCCCACCCTGGTCTGATCTACTTTCATTTCTTGCCTGGACTAATGTAGCAGCCTCTCATTGCCCTTCAACCTCCAGCCTGGAAAAGTGTTTTTCATAGCAGACCCAGAATGGTCTTTTTAAGCATAAAACAGATTATATCACTGCCCTGCCAACAAACTTTCTAAAGTTTTCCATCTCAAAATAAAATTCAAAAGTCTGTCTATTCAAGAGCCCAACATGATCTGGCAATGTTACCATTTTGGTATTAACTTATCTCCTTCCATCCCCTTCTGCCCCCCCGCTTCCCATTTATTCCATTCCAGCCATAACAGCCCCTTTTGCTGCTATTTGAATGTGCCAGGCGTATTCTAACTTTAGGGCCTACTGTTCCAGAAGCCTGGAATGTTGTTCTTTCAGATATCCACATGTCATCTCTCACTCTACTAAGTCTCTGCTCAAATGTTACTTCATCAGAATGGCTTTCCTAACCACCTAAATATGTCCACTTCACCTCTCACTTAAACACATTTTTTTATCCTCTTGCCCTACATTATATATATTTCATTTCAAACTAGTCTGGAAGCTCCTTTAAAGCAGAGACTATCTCTTGGTTACTGCTATCCCCTGAAGCCTGAATGAAGAAATGAATACGTAAATATCACCACCTCTAATCTAGAGGATCTAAAACTACTACAATCATTCAATTTAATAGCATTTATAAGTTTTGTGTTTTATGTACTATTAGAGATATAAAAACTGTGTAAGAAAGATGTAATTCCAACATTTTAAAAGATTAAAAATTAAGGGTAAATGCAGATCACATTAAACTACTTGCTTATCTCAGACTATCATTTAATAATACATTAAAATGACAAATAATAAGTGGCATGAGCAATCTGTTTTATAGGATTTCAAGTAAGAGAGAACAATGTGAACTGAAGTATTTGGAAAAACTTCATGAGGATAGAATCAAGTCAGAAAAAGATAAAACAATGGGCTAACTTTGGGGTCATGAGGTATAGATAACAATTGTTACAAGAAGAGAGAAGACCAGATTCTTGGTATGAAAAGTTCTCAGTGGAGAAGAAATAAATGGGAAAAGTGGGGTGAGGTTCTGATTAAAAAATTTCTATGGACTGTGGGAACTTACTTGTGGTTGTTGGGTCACATCACAACCTTATAAAGTTAGTTTTGAGGAAATTGTTCAATGGGACATGGATAGTCTAGAAGAAGGAGAAGATGAGCTGTGAGACCAAGAGACCAGAATGTCTCTTAGAAGCATAGTCAGGAAGTGAGGTAAGAGGCCTTGGACCAAGGTGGTGTGATAGGAAGTCAGAGGAGTCTTAAATATCATGTAACTCATTCTCTGCCAAATTCTGACCTCTAGAGTTAGGACACTAGTGTCAAAGCCTGCATATATTTTTAAGTTCCACCACTGATTCTGATGTGTATGTCTAGTTAAAAACTGTAAGTCTAGTCTTAAAGCCTCCATTTAGAAATGAGACAACACAGATCCAGATGCTTAGGATCATGCAACCTGTCAGGGGCAGGCCTCAGAACAGATCCCAGGCCTCTTGACTCAATATAATGCTTTCAGGGTCTCAGTAAACAAGAAAAGGGCAGAAGCTAAACTTAAAGGAACAATTATTCAGCCATTCCATTAAACTAGGAAGTACTAATCACTTTTCCATATGTAATCATGAATCATGGAAAATCAAAACATTCATCAATTAATTGATTTTGTTAATGAAAGAACATTCAGCCTAATAAAAAGTCTCATAAGAGTTAGTTTGAGCCAATCTGAGCACAACTGCCAGAAGGCAAAATCTCAGTGAAATGAGAAAATGCTCCAAAGAATGGCAATTTTGCAGCTTATTTATACATTAAAATCAAAGGAGGAAATATAAAGAGAATTACATGAAATCCACTGATGGTAGATTAAGGGGATGGAAGAAAGCAAAGCAGAGAAATCTTTGGAATTGGATAAAGAATAAAATGAAGAGACACATAATTCTTTTACATTGGTGGGTACAGGATAGTTAATAGTTAACATCTACAGCAAATAAAGACAGTATTCAAGGAATAAGATAACAATGAGGGGTTCTGTGGTCTCCTGATCTGATGAGTGTGCCTTGAGGGGTCTGGAAAAAAAGATTACTGTGACATTTTAAAGTTATACTATCTTAGATGCAAAAAGACAATAGACAGGCTCACTTTAGGTAAAGACTGGCCTTTGTAAAGGAAGGCCATTGACAACCCACCATGGCCTGCTTTTAGGAAGTTTTATATTCAGACCATCCTAGTGTTACCAATGTTGAGATTTTGGGTTCCCCAAGATAGAAATGAAGAGGAACTACCAGAGAAATTTCCAGACAGATTTTATTAAGCTTATGCTTGAGCACAAAGGAGGCAGCACAGAAGAAAGGAAGGTCCTCTGGACTGGCTCCAGGGCTGGATCTGCTTGGCAGCTTTTTTTAAAGGGTAAACTTGCAGAATTTTTTTATTTTGAGATTGGGTGACTTCCTTTCCAAGCAGCATTGTCTGGTGACTATGTTCACACTTGCACTGTGGGGGCAAGGTGGCAGTGTAGTTCAGTAGCACCAACCCAGGAGGGTTGTAAAGAGTCAAACTGTACATGGGGGACAGTAGTTTTCAACATCTACAGGGAGGCAGGAAGTTTAAAGAGAGATAAAATCAGCCACCTCTTTGTTTTTGAGTAGAAAGTGGATGGGTGGTGTTAATATGGAATTTTTGGACTGGAGCCCGGATTCTTTGTCCACTGGAGTGGAAGAATGAATCCACAGACAGAAGGTGGTATAGCAAAGGTGGAGATTTATTGAAGAATAAGTACAGACTCCCAAGTGGGGAAAGGTTAAGATTCTCAGCATAGACTCCCACATGGGGAGGAGGAAATTGTCCCACTGACTTCCTGTTTCCATGGTTTATAAAGGCTGCAGTTCCTATGCCCTGAAATCCCCTCTGATTGGTCAATATTCCCTTTCCAAATTGGTTACTATAGTAACTCCTGAGGCCCTCCTCCCTCATTGTCCTCCTATTCACTCTGGGCTTTCTTCCTCCTTTATTTTGTAAATATAGACCTTTTTGGCTACTTCCAGTTCCCTTGTCTTATGGAAATGTAACTGCAGCTGGCTTCCTTGTGTTATGGAAATGTACCTTCTCCCAATCTGTAGCCCTGTGTTTTTCCATGAATCCCAATTCTAAAAATTCCCTAAGCCTGCCTATATTCCCCTAAAATTCTGGTTTCAGTGTTCTTATTGCCATCAGCTTATCTGGTGTTCCTTCTGGCTACCTGGTCTTAACTTGGCTTCCTGGCTACCAGGTATTTTCCATTCCGGGCCCAAATCCCTCTGCTATTTCACTATGTGCTTGCTTTTGGTCTCTCAGTTTGTAGAGCCCGCCATGCAGGCCTCCTCTCAGTTTGTCAAGTTTAGTACGTGGTCCCTTTATAATCCACAATTTGTTCAACAAATATTCATTGAACACCTAGTGTGTGCTTGCCATTTTTCTAGGTGTTGTAGATAAACAAAGAGCCATTCAATTACAATGTAGTGTCATAAGTTCCCTGATAGAGTTCACACAGGTTGTATTAGGAATATAATTTATCCCAAACAAGGCCCAGACCTCACAGGAGGCTTTGTAGAGAAATCAGTGGCTCAGCTGTGTTCTGAAGAACAGTTACAATTAGGTGAAGTTTGAGTGAGGGTTATAGAAGAAAGAACTGGAGAAAATTTGGATGGGAGAAAATAATTTCAGTATAGAAAGTCACATATGCAAGGACCTCTTTAACCCACCAATAATTTCAATACCTTAAACATTACACATTCATTGGCAATGGTCATAATTTGGGACCTTATGTAGTTTAACAGTCTTATCTTTTTCTTCATTAGACTACATGCAAAGCATACTTTAAAACTATCACAATCTGCCAGCTAAGAGAGTCATTTTTAGGACTATGAGTCCTAGAATAGAGGTCTTCCTATTGCAATGTTGCAGAAGACCAAAGAAATACCAAGCACACTTCCTAGAGAAAGGGAGGGACCCTGCTTATTAACACTAGTGGACTCTGGGAATAATTTCCGAATCAGAGTGAGTAACACGCAGAGGGCTTCACTTTTTATAACCTTCTGGAGTCTTTGTCTTGAAGATATGGTTCTTCCCCCTTTTTTGGGCTTACAGGAAGGCCCCCAGGTGTTAGGGGTCCCCAGGCCATATTTGATGATCTGTCCTGGGGCCAGCGATAATGACCTCCCCTCATCCCCCAGGGCAGTGCATTGTTCACAGTTTTTATGGCATGACACCTTTGCAAGACTAGTTTGCTCCTCATTTACCCCGCCTCCCCCTTGTCCCACAAGCTTCTTTTAGCCTTGTGGAGCAATGACCATGGGCTGTTATGATGAACAGGGGTGACAACTGCTCTTAGCTACTTCCTGCTGGAAAGTGACGATGACCAAGGGGTTAGCATCCCGCTTCTTCCTCTCAGAGGGGTTTGTAGGGAGTTCTTCTGGTTTCAGGCAGGCAGAGGTAAGCAGTGCTCCCACACGCGTAGAATGTTCCTGCAGGGGGCACCAGGGGCCGGTGGTGTTTTCAGCCTTGGGGGTAGAGTTGCATAGTTCATCTGGGAGGTGACCTGTTGGATGTTGGCCCTGCGTGCTCTGAAACAAATAGGAGCAACATCAGTTAGCTGCACATTGGCTGTGACAGGTCCTATCCAATACAATTCCCTCCCTCCCTCCACATGCATTTGGTAGTAAAGTCATAACATGCCACAGGCTGATAAGTATAGCTAACAAAAATCTGGCTTGATTGGGTTTTCTCATGGACTACCCGGTCTAGCATATGTGGGTAGCAAGTTTCTAAGTAAGGAGCAAAGGGTGGCATGACAAGGTGTAATCCAACAATTTATGATAAGGCCTTTGTTTCCTTACTGTGTGGGGAGCAGTAATTTT
>NW_006300215.1:288409-294352 GCF_000327345.1 Myotis davidii | reverse complement strand
GCTGAGGCCTGTAAGCTGTATGTAGATTCATTTTAATTCCTAAAGCCTTGGCTACCTGTTGTACTATTTCTGCTACAAAGGCTGGGCCATTATCGGACCCTATGGTCAGAAGCATTCCATACCATGGAATTATATCCTTCAGCAATGCCTTAGTGACTTCTCTCGCCTTTTCAGTGCAAGTGGGATATGCCTTGACCCAACCTGAAAAGGTGCAAACAAAGACTAGCACATATTTATTCCCTCTGCTAGGCCCTATTTCTGTAAAATCTACTTCTAAGTCCTCAAAAGGAGCTTGCCCACAGTGCTGAACTCCTATCGGTCCCACAAGACCCTGTTTAGCATTGTTCTGAGAACAGAGGAGGCAACACTGAGAGACGGAGGCACATAAGGAGGGTAGACGGGCAATTAGGTAGTACCTGCCTAACAAAGCTTCTAGGGCAGCCTTTCCTAAATGAGTGAGTTCATGCTGCTGGAGGACTACCTTATGGGCTAACTGTTCTGGGAAATAGACCCTATGATCTGGGAGAATTCACCAGCTTTCCATTGTTCTCTTGGCCCCTTCTTGCTGGGCCCATTCCTCCTCCTGAGGGGTGTATTTTGGAGGTTCAGGTAACTTGGGGGCCAATATTATCTGTGCCAGTGCTACTTGTCCTTTAGCAGCCAGCTTGGCTGTGGCATCAGCATGCTGGTTTCCTTCTGATACTGAGTCTTTCCCTTTCTGGTGACCTTTGCAATGGATGACGGCTATTTCCTTAGGTTCCCAGGCTGCTTCTAGTAACTTTAAAATCTCATTCTGATTTTTGATTCCTTTTCCTCCTGCTGTCAAGAGCCTCCTTTCCTTATATATGGCCACATGGACATGCAGGGTAGCAAAGGCATAGTGCAAGTCAGTGTACATGTTGGCATGCTTATTCTTACTGAGTTCAAGGGCTCTTACTAGGGCCCAAAGTTCTGCCTTCTGTGCTGACCATCCTTCAAGCAGGGCATGTACTTCAATTGTCTCAAAGTTTGATATCACTGCATATCCAGCTCATCTTTTTCCTTCATCTAAGAAGCTCTGCCATCTGTGAACAATACCAAGTTCGGGTTTTGCAGGGGCCTATCCCTTAGTTTTGCAGGGGCCCAGGTCTGGCCAGCTGGAATAAACCTCCTCTAGGATTTCCAGGCAATCATGCTCAGGGGCCCCCTCAGCAATGGGTAGAAAGGTGGCAAGATTAAGTGTTCTCACTGCTTCTAATCGTACCCACGGATTCTCACATAACAGTCATTGGTATTCAGTCATTGGAGCATGAGTCAGCCAGTGCTGCCCCCTTGCTTCCATCAGGGTGACAACAGCATGAGGTACTTTTACATTTAAGTTTTGTCCTAAGGTAAGCTTATTCGCTTCCTTGACTAACAGCGCCATGGCTGCAAGGACCCTGAGGCCCGGGGGTCACCTGGAGGCAACTGGGTCAATCCGCTTGGAGAGATAGGCTACTGGTCTTTGCCAGGGTCCAAACTTCTGGGTTAGAACTCCTAGGGCTACCCTGCTGTTCTCGTGAACAAAAAGATTAGTCTCGGGTTGCATCTGGTAGCACTAGTGCCGGGGCATCAGTGAACTTTGCCTTTATGGTGACGAAGGCTTTCTCCTGTTTGGGAGCCCAGATAATGGGTGCCTTCTATTCTCCTCTTATAGAGAGTTTGACCTTGGCCAGGTCTGAAAACCCTAGGATCCAAATTCGACAGAATCCTGCTGCTCCCAGGAATTCCCAAATCTGCCGCCGGGTGCTAGGGACTGGGATGGTACATACTGCCTAGTTCCTTTCAGTCCCTAGCCTTCATTTCCCTTGGGTGATCCAGAAGCCTAGATAATTGACTTCTTTCTGACAGATCTGTGTATTTTTCTTAGACACCCGATAACCTGTTTCAGTTAGTAGTCTCAGAAGGGCTCATGTTCCCACCCAGGACTGAGTTCGTGTGGAGCTGGCTAGTAGGAGGTCATCTACATACTAGAGTAGAACACACCCCAAGTCCTGTCCTGGGAACTTAGATCAGATGCTAGTGCTCCACTTAAGAGAGTAGGGGAGTTCTTGAACCCTTGTGGCAGTCTGGTCCAGGTGAACTGCTCCTTGGACCCTGTACTTGGGTTTTCCATTCGAAAGCTAAGAGAGGCTGACTGGAAGGCACTAATTGAAGACTGAAAAAGGCATCTTTCAGATCTAGGCATGTAAACCATTCTGCCTCTGATGAGTCCCAGTGCTGAATGCAGGGTTATAACAGCCTCATTAACAGCCTGTAGATCCTGCAACAGGAGGTAGTCGTTAGTCCCAGGCTTTTTGACAGACAAGAGAGGCGTGTATCATGGAGACCTGCATCATTTAACAAGTCCCCACTGAAGCAGCCGGTCTAAGTGGACCTGGATTCCTAGGCGTGCTTCCCTTGGAATTGGATATTGGTGGATTTTAACAGGCGGTGCCTCAGACTTTAACTCAATTAGCACTGGGGCGTGGTTCTTAGCCAGGCCTGGAGGATTCCCTTCTGCCCAAACCAGCGGGAATTCCTTCTCTAATTCAGGTTCTAATGGTGAGGCCTTTGTCTGGGTGGTATAAAGTCTCCATTCTTCCTCCCTCAGCACTGCTAAGGACAGGATCAGTGGGGAGGTCTCCTCACCTAGGCGAGGCTGTGCTGAGCCATCTGGAGCAAAAGTGATTTCTGCCCCAATTTTGGCTAAAAGATCTCTACCCATTAGAGACACTGGACAGTCTGGCAAGTACAGGAATTCATGAATTACTTGATGACTGCCAAGTTGGCATCGGTAAGGATGGCAGAATGGTTTACAGTCTGGTCCCCAGTAGCTCCAATAATGGTGACCTCCTTTCCTGAGAGAGGCGCTACTTTCTGAGTGACTACTGAGTGTTCAGCTCCCATATCAAACATAAAGTCCACAGCCTGGTCCCCAATTTTCATTCTGATCATGGGGTTGTGGGGGCCTAGCTGAAGTGAGCCCTGTCTGTCCTAGTTGGAATCAGCCATTGCTAGCTCAATGAGATCTGCTTCAGGTGGCTCTGGTTGATAGCAACTGGGTGGGAAAGGAGGCCCAGTCTTTTTACTTTGCCATTTGGGACATTCATTCTTCCAGTGTCCTGTTTCCTTACAATAGGCACACTGGTCTCGTCTTAGGCTCTCTATTCCTTTTCCTCCTGGTCTGTATCCTTGCTGATCTGTATGGGAGTCTGAACCTCTAAAAGCCACTGCTATTATATTGGCCCTTCTTTGTATTCTCTTTTACTCCTCCTTCCTTACTGTACCATCTTGGTTATTGAAAACCTTGTTAGCTATCTCTAGCAGTTCAGTAGCATTCTTTCCTGCAAACCCTTCCAGTTTCTGTAACTTTCTCCTGATGTCAGGCTGGGCTTGGCCTACAAAAATGGCATTTACCATGGTTTGATTTTTCTGGGGTCTCAGGTCTAAAAGGGGTATAGATCTGGTATGCCTCACATAGTCTCTCATAGAAAGGTTCAGGTTCCAATCGGGTTCCTCATCTGGGAAGGTCTTCCTGGCCCATCTGTCTGTATCTAATATCCTTCCGGGGCCTGGGTCTGGATCCACTTCCGTGCCTCTGTTACTACTCTCATGCGCTCCTCAGTGTTAAAAAATGTGAAAAGGAGCTGATTGCAGCCCACTCAGGTGGGCTTCTGGGTCTAGCTGAAGCCCACCTGAGTGGAAGATCATTTCTAGGAGATCTACCATGGCCTGAGGTTTTTCAGAATAAGCTGGGGTGTGATGTTTCCAATTCAAGGTGTCACTGGTGGTAAAGGGCTGATAATATATACTGGCCCTCCCTCCTGCAAGGTCCCATCTTCGCCAACTACTTTGGCACCCCAAATCTTTCTTAGAGGCATCTGATGTGCTGGTTGTGGCCTGAGCTCTTGATTAGCTGAATGCAAGCACTGCTCAACTGGCTCTGGAGAGCCTGGTTGAGGAGAAATGGAAGGGGGCAGTGTTTTTGGACCTTTCAGACCAGCTGGGGAAGCACTTGGTGCTGCCTGTGGCACATATGGAGATGGTAAAACTAGCAGGACTTCCTCAGGGGATCCTGGCAAAACAAGGGGTTGGGTTACCTTCTGAGAGACCTGTTACTTTTCTCCTAAAACCTTACAGAACCAGACCTAAGGTGGCAAGGTTTGAATAATTCCTAACCAGCTGTCTATGTAAGGGTATCCAGGGTCTATCGTGACTATATTCCAGATGACCCTGACCAGTCCTACATCTAAAGAGCCTTCCAGGGGCCAGCCGACCCCAAAGACTGGCCATTCTAATTCACAGAATTTCCTCAGTGTTTTGGGGTTCATTTTAATACCATAGTCCTCAATAAAACCCTTTTCAAAATTTTCCAACATGCAATTGAGAACAGTGGGTATATTTTGTCCCAACCCCATGATGATTGGTGGAGAGAGATAGACAAGGATGCAGGGAAATTTCCAAAAAACTGGAGGGTCTCCTTAAAGAAAAGATCCTTAATCAGCACAGGAGGAGTTAAGACCTGTGTCCAGCCCTCTTTCTTGGTAGCAAATTGGCTAGTCCCACACACAAACAAACAGAAGAGTGAACCCATAATTCCTTAATTGAATCTGAATTCACTCACCTCCAGAGTCTGGAGTCCTGATTTCTGATTTACCTGACGAAGTCCTATGACTTCTGGGGAGGTGATCAAGCTCCCCCTTCCACTCACTTGGAGTGGGCCTGATTGACTGGGGCCCCTACCTTACTGATTCTGTCAACAGGTCCAGAGGTGTCTGTCCACTTTCTCCAGATGCCAGCTGGGTCCTGGGCTGAGGTCCGGGAGCACCTGGAGTTCCCCCTGGTTCAATTCTGCGAAAATCAGCAGCGTGCACCTTCTGGAGCCCTGACCTGCATCCTCAGGCCCCAAACCCCGTCCACTCACCGGAGGCAAAAGCCAAACATGGTTAGCTTCTTGGTCAGGGAACCAAATGTTGCAGAAGACCAAAGAAATACCAAGCACAATTCCTAGAGAAAGGGGGTTGGGGACCCTGCTTATTAACACTAGTGGACTCTGGAAATAATTTCCAAATCAGAGTGGGTAACACGCAGAGGGCTTCACTTTTTATAACCTTCTGGGGTCTTTGTCTTGAAGATATGGTTCCACCCGCTTTCGTGGGCTTACAGGAAGGCCCCCAGGTGTTGGGAGTCCCCAGGCCATATCTGATGATCTGTCCTGGGGCCAGCAATAACGACCCCCCCACCACCCCAGGGAAGTGCATTGTTCACAGTTTTTATGGCCTGACATGCCTTGCAAGACCAGTTTCCTCCTCAACATCTTCATCGTCCTAGCCTCCAAATTTCTTCATTACATTCCCCTAAGCAAAAGACCTAGATAACCCCCATTATCTTGTGTATTGTGCAGTACATAGTGAGTGCTAAATAAATATTTAGTTTTTGACTATTGCTTTGTGCCTTCAATAAAAATCATTTGTATTGCTTTAAATGTAACTGTAGGTGACCTTCACCATTTCAATATAACTGTATGTGACCTTCACCATTCAGAACACTTTTGCAAATGTATATCAGATTAAGTCTCACTTTTGATCTGTAAAGATAAACAGGAAAATGCACACGTTTTGCAACAAGAAAGCTTTCCTTAATGATACTTGATACACTTCTTTTGTTATGCGTGGAACATCAGTATAATTAGCATAAGGATCCCTTAGAGGCCAATTTTAAATGAAACCACATTTAACTGCAGGAATTCTTTTATTCCCCCAAGATGATACTAACTTTCTAACTCACTATGTGAAATATGTCAAATCTCTGCAAAATAAACCCATCTAAAATGAAATGGTAGCCCTAACCGGTTTGGCTCAGTGGATAGAGCGTTGGCCTGCAGACTGAAGGGTCCCAGGTTCGATTCTGGTCAAGGGCATGTACCTTGATTGCAGGCACATC
>NW_006300215.1:279913-287996 GCF_000327345.1 Myotis davidii | reverse complement strand
GCGTCGGCCTGTGGACTGAAGGGTCCCAGGTTCGATTCTGGTCAAGGGCATGTACCTTGGTTGCAGGCACATCCCCAGTAGAGGGTGTGCAGGAGGCAGCTGATTGACGTTTCTAGCTCTCTATCTTTCTCCCTTCCTCTCTGTAAAAAAATCAATAAAATATATTTAACAAAATAAATAAAACAAAATGGTATAATTTATCAACCTCTCCATGTATAGAAAACAAAGAAAGAGAAAGTTAAGCCCAAGGGGCCAAAGAATCCATAAAATTAAACCAAATACAAGTGTGGCAATCAGTTCTGGATTTGCTGAGCTTTTAAGCAAAATGCTTCATGTTCTCTGGAAATAGTGATTTGCTAAAAGAAATCAAGTAAATATTAATTTTTCATTTCTACTATTTCTTTGGTTGCCTAAGTAATTTATTTTAGTCCTAAAGCCCTCTGTTTTCTAAATCATTGTGTTAAGAAGAAAGAATAAGTGGGCACAGAACCTCCATATAGCAGGTAATCAATACATACTGCTATGAACAGAATCAGTCTCCCTCCCCTCCCCCACCAAATTCATATGTTGAAGCTCTAATATCCATGTGATGGTACTTGAAGATGGGGCCTTTGGGAGGTTATGAGAACAGGGCCCTTATGATAGGATTAGTGCCCTTATTAGAAGAAGCACCATGGAGTTTGCTCTCACATAGCATGAAACTGGCCTTCTTCAAGCCAGGAAGAGAGCTATCACCAGAACATGACCATGATCTAGGTCACCTAGCCTCCAAAACTGTGAGAAATAAATCTCAGTTGTTGAAGCTACACAGTCTATGGTATTTTGTTATGACTGACTAAGACACACATGTATTGAATGAAGCAATGAATGGCCATTGATCTGATAATTGTCTAGGCTCCAAATGTATGACAAATTATCTTGGAATCATAAAGAATGAGTAGAACATAGGCAATAATTCTTATCTGGAGCCCACTTAGCAACCTCACTTCAGTATCACACTTCCCATGCTGCTAGGGCCTAGCACCCAACATGTGCTATATGTGCCACATGTGTCCAGGGCTCCAGACAGCTGATCCCTTCTTGAAAACACTGTTTCTGTGTTTTTCTAAGCTTGTCAATATATGAAGAAGGCAGCCTCTTGTCAACATCTTAGAGTTTGGCCCTAATTAGCAATAGTTCTCAACAAGTACAAGGCAGTGACTGAACTTTTTTAAGAGACTTCTACATTGCATTCTATAAATATAGAGAATTATATATATACTAGATGCCCAGTGCATGGATATATGCACTGGTGGGGTCCCACAGCCTGGCCTGCACCCTCTCACAATCCAGGACCCCTCAGGAGATGTCGAACTGCTGGCAGTCTGACATTCCCCGAGGGATGTAGTAGTGAGCGAAGCGGCAGGCAGCCAGGGAGGACCCCAAGCCTGGGCCGGGGGGCTGCACCCTGCTGCTCCAGCTCATCCTGGCCTTGAGGAGCCTGCTGCCACTCAGTAGTGCTGCCTTGGAAGCGGGAGAGGCTTGCACCTCCACAGCGGTACTCACCAGCTGTGAGACCGGTGTCTGGTGCCCATTGGTCAGCTGAGCAGCAGTGCTCCTGCTATGGGAATGACCACTTGCTGGCTTAGACCTGCTCCCTGAGGGATTGGGTCTAAGCTGGCAATCAGACATCCCTCTGGCAGCCCGGGAGCCCTTGGGGGATGTCCACTTGCGAGTGGGGAGCAGGCCTAAGCTGCAGTCGGACATCCTCAGCGCTGCTGAGGATGTGGGAGAGTCTCCCACCACCACGGCTGTACTCGCAGCCATCAGCCTGGCTTGTGGCTGAGCAGAGCTCCCCCTGTGGGAGCGCACTGACCATCAGGGGACAGCTCGTGCATTGAGTGTCTGCCCTCTGGTGGTCAATGTGTGTCATAGTGACCAGTCATTCCCAGTCATTCTGCTGTTAGGGTCAGTTTGCATATTACCCTTTTATTATACAGGATTAGAAATCAGAATAACAGATATCTTTGAGTATATTTTTAAAAGAACTGCTCATGTATAGATAATTTAGATTTGAAAACATAGTTACACTAGTTTAACATAATAGAAATACATTGTTAAACATATTTAGGAATATAAATGATTGTGTTTTTTATTGTCCTTGATATCTAAAATGAAAGTTTATAATATGCATGATATAGTAAGTTTTAACTTTTATTCTAATTTCTGTTATTTTCCTCCTTACAAAAATTCAAAGTGAACACACACATAAATATTCAATAAATAATTAGATTCATATCACTTAATACTTCTCATACTCACCGCTTAATTTGGGGCAATGCTCTTTTATGGGCACTCAAGCTGGAGGAAAAGAGAAAATGGGAAGATCACCGTCCATCTCCAGTCTTGTATTGAAGTCTGTTGTAAGGCTGTGTCCTTGAGTTTTCATTCCCTAATGACATTTATATTTCATGGAGATAATATTGATAAATTATTCCCCAGGATCCAGGGTTATTAATATTAACCTCCCTGTCCTCAGCCAGGTCTAAATCCATGAGCAGCCCCCGTGGGAATTTTCTTCGTGAGTGCAGAATTTCAGATGTATAAGAACTTTTCTTTATTAGTATCTACTTCAAATGTCACCTTATCTGCAGGTCATTTCCTTGTCTACATGGAGATTCAGAATAATTTCCTTCCTCCAATTACATTTTGTTCCTTGAAAGTATTTTATAATCGGAGTGCATGTTGCTCTCTCTTTCTGAGGCTTTTTTTATTTCAGGAAAATGTATGAGGCCTCTCTAGTTTAAGCATCTGGATCTTGTGTCCTGCTACTTGTTCTTGTATATTGTCATTGTGGAGATAATAAAGTAGCATTATGTTCTAAGTGGAGAATCTAGGGATAAAATCCAGGCTAGTTATAGTTTCTCTCATCCTGCTATGGATCCAATTTCTAAAATGTTTTAATGTCTGAATAAAGGTTTGGAAATTTAGAAACCTAGCTGATACACTAACTATAGTAAAAAGTAGACCATTAAAATTTTACCTATGTGATTTAAACATTTCTATAAAATTAACCAAATCACTATGTCTTTGACTTGACTTGTTGACATTATAAATGTTTATTTGCCCTGTTAGCTGATATAACAGGGCCCATAAATGTCTTGTGGGTCTTATGTTACCCAAGAGGCTTTCCATTTTAATTTTTAGTTTACTATTTATACTTCTATTTACTTTTCCTCAAAGTCCACATCTCTTTTTATTTATGTTATCACACTTTGATTTTAAATTTTAGCATGAAAATTCAATTAACACATTGTTAATGAAGAAGAAAGATAAAACAGGAAAAATGCAGGTTTTAAAAGGTTAGTTTAGAATAGATTATGGGCTTTATAAAAGTATTTACTCTGGTTGGGGTAATTCTTTAGTGTTACCTATTTATTAAGTTTCAAGGGTCCATAACCTTTTTTTATTGTCATTTGGCACATTTAATTTTTAAAAAAATATCTTTTTATTTCAGAGAGGAAGGGAGAAGGAGAGAGATAGAAACATCAATGATGAAAGAGAATAATTGATTGGCTGCCTCCTGCACACCCCTCACTGGGGGGATTGAGCCTGCAACCCAGGCATGTGCCCTGACGGAATCAAACTGTGACCTCCAGATTCATAGGTTAATGCTCAACCACTGAGCAACACCAGCCAGGCAACACATTTAATTTTTTTCTTATATATTTTATTGATTTTTACAGAGAAGAAGGAAGAAGGATAGAGAGTTAGAAATATCGACAAGAGAGAAACGTCGATCAGCTGCCTCCTGCACACTCCCTACTGGGGATGTGCCTGCAACCAAGGTACATGCCCTTGACCAGAATCGAACCTGGGACCCTTGAGTCCACAGGCCAACGCTCTATCCACTGAGCTAAACCAGTTAGGGTGCATTTAATTTTGTAAAAGTAAATGTGTCCAGAAAATAATTTTTTAGATGTAGACAATATTGTTCTAAAATGTCATGGAAAAGCAAAAGACCTAGAATAGTTTAAATAATTTTGAAAACAAAACATGTGTAACTCACTTAATATTAAGGCCTAATATATGTCTGCAGTGACCACACAAAAGAAGGACAGACACACATACCAATGGAACAGAACACACAGAAAGTCACCCAATTAGTTTTTGACAAAGGGACAAAATCAACTCAATGGAGCAATTAAATATCTATAGATGAAAAAATGAGCCCCAACCTTATAGAAAAATTAATGTGAAAGAATCATGAATTTAAATGTAAAATGTAAAGCTATACAACTCTTAGGGGAAAAAAATTAAAACACGGGGATAAAACTTTGCTACCTAGACCCCAGAAAATAGTTCTTAGACTTTATTTCAAATACATGATTCATAAAAGCAAAAATCAACAGGTTAGACTTCATCAATAAAAAAACTACAAAGTGGCCGAAACCGGTTTGGCTCAGTGGATAGAGCGTCGGCCTTTGGACTCAAGGGTCCCGGGTTCGATTCCGGTCAAGGGCATATACCTGGGTTGCGGGCACATCCCCAGTGGGAGATGTGCAGGAGGCAGCTAATCGATGTTTCTCTCTCATCGATATTTCTAACCCTCTATCTCTCTCCCTTCCTCTCTGTAAAAAATCAATAAAATATATTTAAAAAAAAAACTACAAAGTGGGAAGAACTATATATCCATCAAAGGACTATTATCTGGAATATTTAAAGAATTCTCAAAACTTAACCATCAAACTCTAATAACCCAATTAGAAAAAGAAGTAAAAAGTGAAGACACATTTCACCCAAGAGGGTATAAAGAGAGCAAATAAGCACATTAAAAATGTTCAACGTCATTAGTTATTAGGAAATATAAATTAAAGCCACAATAAACTATTATCATGCACCTATCAGAATGACTAAAATAAAATAAAAATACTGACAACACTGAATGCTGGTGAGAATGTAGAGAAACTGGACAGCATATATTGCTGGTGGGAATGTAAAATGGTTAGCAGACAGCCATTCTAGAAAACATTTTGGTAATTTCTTTTAAAAATATACAAATACCTAGGTTAGGGTTAGGTGCAGGCTAGAAGGAGTCAATGGAGGTAAAAGGGGGACATCTGTAAGACTTTCAACAGTAAAAATAAATTAAATATATGTATGTATATAAAATATATATGTACACACACACACACACAATTATCATATGCCTTGGTGATTTCAGTCCTGGAAATTTATCTTGGAGAAATGAAAACTTAAGTTTACAAACACAACAGCCTTATTTGTAATAGCCCAAACTGGAAACAACCCAGATGTCCTTCAATAGGTGGACGGTTAGACAAACTATCAAACATCCATACTATGGAATACCTCTCAGCAATAAAAGGGAACGAATTATTGATATATTTAGCCACCTGGATGAGTATCCAGAGAATCCTGCTGGGTGAAAAAGCCAATTCTAAAAGGCTATATACTTCTTGATGTCATTTATATAAGATTCTTGAAATGGCAACATTATAGAAATATAAAATTGATTACTGTTTGCAAGATATGAAAGAGAGAGTTTGTAAGAGGGACTGTGTAGGAAGAAAGTAGATATGAGGGATCTTTGTGGCAATGGGAATGTAGATCTTGACTATCTCAGTGTCAAAATCCTGGTTGTGATATTGCACTAGAATTTGCAAGATGTCTTCATTGGAGGGAAAGGGCAAACAGAAAGTCTGTTATTTCTTACAACTGCCTGTGAATCTATCATTACATAATTATAAATAAAAAGTTTAATTTAAAAAAAAGTAACTGTTTGAAAAGTTATTTTGTTTGTTAGCAAATTATATAGATAAATTCAATTAAATGAGAATTATGATATTTATTCTCTCTCTCTCTCTTTCTCTCTCTCTCTCTCTCTCTCTCTCTCTCTCTCTCTCTCTCTCTGTTTGGTTTTCTCTGAAAGGTCTGCGAGGAGCCATAGCATTTGCCTTAGCTATTCGGGACACAGGATCTCAGCCCAAACAAATGATGTTCACCACCACACTGCTGCTTGTGTTCTTCACAGTCTGGGTGTTTGGAGGAGGAATGACCCCCATGCTGACTTGGCTTCAGATCAGGTTAGGGGCACTATTTAAGGGAGGACACCTGAGGAGGCATGGCTGGGCAGTTCCAGTCTGTAGTTGCTGACTTGCTCAAAAGTACCATGGCAGGTCTGTGTGCTAATTTCCCAGGGAAAAGTGCACAGTCAGTCATAAGGTGACACAATATGATCTATCATCAACTGACTTGAATTTTCCAAGAGTCCTAGAAACCTCAGGGTGATGTCTGTTTATAGTATGTCCCTAGAAATGATTAATTAATCTATGAATTCCTCCATTCAACACTCTTGAGTACATTGTGGTTGGAGTTTACAAAAATGAGTAAGACACAGGTCTTGTTCTCAAGATGCTTACAATCCATAAGGATTTATACAGAAAAATCTCTAATACCAAGGAGAAAGTGAATTAGTTTTATTTTTAATTTCTCAGCACTTAAGATAGAACCAGGGACACAGGACATGCTTAAATATACTTGGTTAGTAAGCCATGTGTTTAGCCAAGGGGAGTCTACAGACACAGTCAGACAATGTTTAACTTGTGTCAGGGCCTCAGTAAGGAGCCCTCCAATTAGCAATCATCCAATCAATTGGATGATTACTGCTAACCTGAAGCATGCATGTAGCAGCTGAGGTAGTTGGACAAAAATTGATAGCTTGTGCCAATTGCAAAAATGGGTAAATCTATTTTTAATGCTATCTCTATTTAAGTGTTTCTTTGATCTGGATCCTCATTATCATATTCCAGAATGTAATGGTACTTCAGGTAAATCACATTTTCTTTCTCAAAGTCATATATCTTTATGGGTCACACAATTCCTCCCTGGACCCCCCATTCTCTGTAAGGAAAATTCATACCCATATCTGACTGCCTGAAAAAGGACTCCCAGGAAGATTCTTATAGACAAAGACTTTTATTCCAGCACCAATATAGTGCCTGGCACTTCATACGATTGAATAAATAATTGCTACATGAAAAATTAAATGAATATAACCACAAATATAATATTCTTTTGTTAAGCATTTACTGATCATTTTCTACCCATTTGACAAAGAGAAAGCAGAAGCAGGAAGTTTATTTGGTATAAGTCATTTAGTATAAGAAAGCTTATGCCTAAACTGCCTAAGGTGGGCCAAGTGGCTATGCATTAAAACAAATTCAAGGGGAAAAAGGACCTCTTGATATATTGTGAATACTGGCTAAGCTTATAAAAGGGCTTTGACAAAAGGTAAGTGGAGAGGTTATGAAATGTTTGTTGAATTATTTTCTAGCATAAAAGTGTGACCTGCAATTTCTTTCCCTGTGGCAGCTACCCATAGGTTCCTATGATAAGCACACACATTGCACTAAACTCTACATCACCAGGTCCCTGGAAACTGTTAAGAAAGAGGTGTGTCCAGATTTCTGGAAAATGAAATTCAGCAGAGAGATTCATGTATGGAAAAATTAGGGCTTGGAAACCAAAAATTAGAGGATACTAAGCCCACAAGATAAAAGTATCAAATGTACTATCAGGTAAATTAGAGTACTCAGAAAATGAAATGGTGTCAATATGTCTTACATTAATGCAAATGTAACTTATTTTCTATGATTGTCTTTCATTATCCTGAGGAGATTGTCCCCAAATCAGTAATTAAAGTATTTACCCAACTCTCCTCTCGGGATTTCCAAAGGCATCCCATGACTCCACACAGTGCCATAACTTCTGCAGTCTCTTATGTCCAGGTGGGCAGGGAGAGTGAGCTGTAACAATGGGCTCTAGGCAGGTTAGGTCAATTATCTAGGTTAAAGGACAGAGCCTAATAAGGAAAGATGGTGACATCGACCACAACCTTCACAGGTGAGGGGCTGGAGTCAACTTAGCCAGTGCTACATGGCCTTCTGGGTCACAGCATGAGATTGCCTAGTCAAGGAGATGCCCCAGTTGGAACTGGCTTCAAATGGCCTAACTGATTCAATGCCAGGCTTGGCCACCAGCCAGAAAGGGAGAGAAATAAAGTCAGGGATTGATGTATTTAGGA
>NW_006300215.1:276757-279828 GCF_000327345.1 Myotis davidii | reverse complement strand
AGCAAGGATTTACATAATAATAAATGGGGGAGTAGTTTCAGCTACCACTGTCTGGACAAACAGAGGTGGCACCTAGCTCCAACCTTTGCTAGGGCTTCAAAGGCACCCAGCCTTCGTGGGTGTTCTCTGTCTATGTTTATCAGATAGTGAAGGCAATAAACAGTTTCCCACAGGGAAAGGAGCTGGCAGGGCTCCAATCTGATAAGCAAGGTGTTAATCTCAATTGGGAACTAAAGTGTTCATCTGAAATCAGGGAAGAAACTCAGTCAGATAGAACAGGGCCCAGTCATGAGGAAATCAGAGCAAGAAAAATTAAAATTATACATACCTCAGTACCCAGGAAGTCAATGCAGGCAGACAGGGTACAGGCAACAAGGCAAAATTAAAACCAATGGCCCTCAAGGTTGACTGAGCATCAGAACCAGCTGGAGGTTTCAGTAACCCCAGACCACCAGGCCCCACCTCTAACAGTCTGCATCAGGGCCTGAGAATGTTCATTTCTTCCACATGCCGGGCTATGGTGCTGCTGCTGGTTCCAGGATCACACTTTGAGAACTTCCTAACCCCAAGTGGAGATGGGGCTAATATAAAATGCCACCAGATCTAAATGGGGTTGCCCAGGACCAGGCACACCAAGCTTTCAGCTTAAACTCCTAAGCACTGATATTGGAGGAAGACAGGGGCTAACTTGAGGAGTAAGAGTCACTATGCATTGATTAATGGAGGGAAATAGAGCATCTATCTATATAAAAACCTAAGCAACTGAACGACCGGTTGACTGGTCACTATGACGAGCTCTGACCACCAGGGGACAGGTGCTCAATGCACAGGATTGGGCTCCCTTCTGTCTGGATTGGGCCTGTGAGGATCGAGCTGAAACTAGTTATCCAACATCACCTGAGGGGTCCCAGATTGGGAGAGGGCGCAGGCCAGGCTGAGGGACCCCACCCATACACCAGGCCTCTAGTAATACAATAAACATAAAAGAACAGGACATAAATTAAAGTGTGTACAAATGAATATCAAAGTGTAACATAAATTTGGCTTAACCATGTTACACTGACACCAGCATGTGCTCTGCTTCACTGTCGCAGTTCAGAGAGAACATCAAAGAAACTCTCCATTCCACTAAAAATTCTATTTATTTGTTTATTTTTAATTTATTGGGGTGACACTAGTTAATAAAACAGTTTCAAGTGTTCAACTCAATAGCACATCATCTGCACACTGCATCATGTGCTCATACCCAGAGTCAAGTCTGTTTCTGCCACAACTTGTCCCGCTTTGCCCTTTTCTGCCTCCCCAACCCCTCTCCCTCTGGCAATCACCATACTGTTATATATATATATTCTTAATCCCTTCATCTTTTTTTACCCAATCCAACACCCTCCCATATGACAGTTGTCAGTCTGTTCTATGTATCTATGATTCTGTTTCTATTTCATTTGTTAAATTATTTTGTTTATCAGATTCCACCTATAAATGAGATGAAAGTTAACTGTCTTTTAGATTATATTTACCAAAATCTTCCTGTTTACATAAAAATATTTCATTAACCAACTTTTATATCAAACTGTTTGCATAAAATAGCAGAATATTAGTAATTGGGGCTTTAATACAATAACAATGTGGAAATTTAGGGGCAGGAATGTGAATGGAATATTGAATGAGCCCAAGTATCCTTGCTCACTGTGTGATTTATATACTATGCATTGCCTTTAATTCTTGATTGTTTTAATTCTACTTTTTTTCTCTTAAATTATTAGATGTAAATTTGAGTTGTTTACCAAAAACTTGAATTGACTTTTTTATTCCTATAAAATTTGCCACTTAGTCTTAAACTACTATAGTAGGATGCAGATATAGTGTTTTATATAAGGAAGAAGTTATACTACTAATATGAATTGAACTTTGATGGAAATGAATGTAAAACAATAATGGTCCTGTGCTCAGAGAAATTTGGAACCATCTTTACATATGAAATAACTTCTACATTGAATTAAATCTTATCTCAAACTTCTTGCCCTAAAGCTGTTTTATTTTAGTTTTAAAATAATATAATATTTTAATGCAGCAACTCAAATAAATCACCGATCTTTGCCTTTCAAAATTCTAGAGAAAATGACAAGACTCCTGCAGTATTATCGTGGAGGTATTCATATAAAATTAAAAAAAAAATGTTTCTTGATCAGGACTCAGCTGTCTTTCCTTCTGTGGAATACATTAGTGCTGGTGGTGAAACAAACCAACTTCCAGTCTCCAAGGAGAAGCTCTGCTCTTAGCCAGGAAACAAAACTTCGCCTATAGAGGCCAGTAAACAGGATTATCGCCACCTGATTGCACATGCTTACAGATAATATCCAAGACCAACAGGGCAGCTCTCTCTGGCAATGTAATGAATGTGGGTGATAACCCAATCCTTTCTTTAGGGTAGAGCACCACATGGAGCTAACAAAATGCACAAGAATGAAGCCTGTACTACAGTACAAACCTCTCCGGGGCTCCCCATATAGGAATACTGGACCCATATCTTCAAAATAATGAACCGCAGTACAGAAAACCTTGCACACTAGCTGCAGAACCTGTGTTTTAAACGGCATTAGAAAGTGCTTTTAAGAAGATGGCTTCTACAGCTTCCATATTTGAGCTCCTAACATCTGAAACAGTAACAGCCAGCTTTCACTGAATATTTATTCTGTGCCAAATAGTAGATAATAAATGGCAAGGCACATAACTTTCCTATGACTCAGCCTCTAACATATAAAATCGGAATGATAATAGTAGCTACCTCCTATGGGGTGGGTGAGGTCTGGCAAAGTGGCCCGGTGCACGAAAATTTGTGCACTCGGGGGGAAGGAGGGGGTCCCTCAGCCCGGCCTGTGCCCTCTCACAGTTTGGGACCCCTCGGGAGATAACGACCTGCTGGCTTAGGCCTGCTCCCGGGTGGGGAGGGCAGGCCCAATCCCTAGGTGCAGCCCCTTGCCGGGCTCAGAGCAGGGCCGATTGGGGAGTTGGGGCACCGCCCCTGTCACGCAGAGCAGGGCGGATCAGGAGGTTGCGATGCCACCCTC
>NW_006300215.1:273087-275949 GCF_000327345.1 Myotis davidii | reverse complement strand
ATATTTGTTACAATGTTTCTTAAACTGCAGCCTTAGAGGCCAGCAAGGCAGATGGGGAACATTGGTTTCCTCTGTCACTGAAGCAAGCAAGCCTCATGTTAGTTTAAGCTGCCTGGCTGCCGGCCGCCATCTTGGTTTGCAGTTAATTTGCATAACTCCCTGATTAGCCAATGGGAAGGGTAGCGGTCGTACGCTAATTACCATGTTTCTCTTTTATTAGATAGGCTAGATTAGTTTCAGGTCTATACCCTAGTGCAAGCATGTCAAACTTGCAACCTGCGGCTGCATGCAGCCAACAATGAATATTTTTGTGGCCCAGCCAATATAATGGTATGTAAGAAACGTTTTAATAAAAATTTCATAACCTAATTTTTAAAATATCCTGTTATACATAATTATTAATAATTAACTACATTCGCTAATGACTGAATACTATTATCATGTTGCATTCATTTATTTCCCTTATACACCTTATACACAGACACACCATTTCTCTCCACTAATGCTAGCAGCAAATATTTTAGCAGCCAATTGCCATGTCATTAGTCTTGTACTGACTTCTGTGGTATGCACAACAGGAAATATTTTGCTTTTGAAGAATAAGAAAAATAGGTTTATTTGTGTTATGCTTATTAATTTGTGCTGTTATTCAGTATCTAGTAAGTTAATGCTCAAGAAAAATATTATTTTTTATTAAAATGTTCTATTATTTTATGTTAATGACTAGAGGCCCAGTGCACAAAAATTTGTGCACTCGGGGGGTGGGGGGGGACTCCCTCAGCCCGGCCTGTGCCCTCTCACAGTCTGGGACCCCTTGGGGGATGTCCACTTGCCAGCGGGGAGCAGGCCTAAGCTGCAATTGGACATCCTTAGTGCTGCTGAGGAGGAGGGAGAGGCTCTCGCCACCACTGCTGTGCTGGCAGCTGGCAGCCTGGCTTGTGGCTGAGCAGAGCTCCCGCTGTGGGAGCACACTGACCACCAAGGGGCAGCTCCTGCATTGAGCATCTGCCCCCTGGTGGTCAGTGTGTGTCATAGTGACCAGTCATTCTCAGTGCTTTTGCTGTTAGGGTCAATTTGCATATTACCCTTTTATTATACAGGATAGAGGCCTGGTGCACGGGTAGGGGCTGGCTGGTTTACCTGAAGGGTGTCCTGGATCAGGGTGGAGGTCCTGCTGGGGTGCCTGGCCAGCCTGGGTGAGGGGCTGATGGCTGTTTGCAGGCTGGTCAAGCCCCCCAGTGGAGACCCTCACCCCATGGGGATATGGCCAGCCTGGGTGAGGGGCTGAGGGCCATTTTCAGGCTGCCCACAGCCCCTTCAGGGTGGTGAGAGTATCCCACTGGGGTGCCTGGCCAACCTAGGTGAGGGGCTGATGGCCATTTTCAGGCTGTCCACTCCTGTGGGCTGGAAGCAGGTATCTGGGATTTATTTATCTTCTATAATTGAAACATTGTAGCCTTGAGCAGAGTGCAGGGCCGGCAAGGGCAGGTGGGAAGCTTGGCTTCTTCCATTGCTGGGAGAAACCCAAGCCTCCTGCCTGCTCCAGCTCCATGGCCGCCATCTTAGTTGGGCTAATTTTCATATTTGCTCCTGATTGGCTGGTGAGCGTGATTGCTGGGCATGGCTTGTTGGTGTAGTGGAGGTACAGTCAATTTGCATGTTTCTCTTTTATTAGTGTAGATTACTCATTTATTTCAGCTCTTTGTATTCAGCATGTCTCTATTGAAATAAACCTACATTTCTATGAAAATTGAAGCTTTTGTTTTTTTGTGGCCCACATAAACTTAAACCTTGATTATTTGGCATACGTTAATCTTTCAGTTTGACATGGTTGCCCTAGTGATTAGACATTATATAACTTATTAAGTGATCACCCTGAGAAAGTTCATACCCATAGGACACCATACATAATTATTAGAATACTATAGGCCAGGTGCATGTATTCATGTACCAGTGGGGTTCCTTGTCATGGCCTGCAGTGATTGACCACAACCAGCAGTCCAACACCCCCCGTGGGATGTAGTAGTGTGTTAAGCAGCAGGTGTCTGGGGAGGAGCCCAAGCCTGAGATAGGCGCCATATTGCTGTTGTTCATCCTAGCCCCCCTGTGCCTGCCACGGCAGCAGGCTCACTGCTGCTCAGCTGTGGGTGCCACTGCAGCTGCGCTCCCTGGCCGTGAGCCCAAGCATCTGGTGCCTGTCAGTCAGCTGAGCAGTGCTCCCACTGTGGGAAAGCGCTTACCACCATTGACAGCTCCTACATTGAACATCTGCCCCCTGGTGGTCAGTGCACATCAAAGCGACCAGTTGATCGATCAACCGGTCAACTGGTCGCTTAGTCTTTTATATATATAGATTATTAACTATATTCCCTATGCTGTAATGTACATCCCCATGATCATTCTGTAACTACCAATTTGTATTTCTTAATCCATTCACCATTTTTACTCATTCCTCCAATGCTCCTCCCATCTGGCTAGTGTCAAAATGTTCTCTGTATCTAGAAGTCTGTTTTTGTTCTACTTGTTAGTTTGTCTTTTAGATTCAATCATTGATTGATATGTCTTTATTGCCATTTTATTGTTTATATGTATATATATTATACTAGAGGCCCGGTGCATGAAAATTGTGCACTGGCGGGAGGGGGGTCCCTCAGCCTGGTCTGCACCCTCTCCAATCTGGGACTCCTTGGGGGATGTCAGACTGCCGGCTTAGGCCCGATCCTGCACCAGTAGTCAGACATCCCTCTCTCAATTCAGGACCACTGGCTCTTAACCACTCACCTGCCTGCCTGCCTGCCTGATTGCCCCTAACCACTCTGTTTGCCAGCCTGACCACCCACAACTGCCTCCCCTGCCAGCCTG
>NW_006300215.1:269509-270225 GCF_000327345.1 Myotis davidii | reverse complement strand
TACCCACCACGGGTTGCGTGGCACGTAGGATGCGCTGGCTGGCCGATCGCTGCTGCCGCCCCATGTCCCTTCACACAGGGGATACCAGGGCGGGTACCCAATCACTGCGGTCCCACCAGCCAACCCCAGGTCCACTGCAGGAGGGCCGGATGAGGGCGGGGCGGGTGCCCGATCACCATGGTCCCACCCACCAGCCCTGGGTCCCCCCACTCCCCGGGAGGCCCAGATGAGGTCGGGGCAGGTGCCCAATCACCAAGGTCCCACCCGCCAACCCCGTGTCCACCGCGGGAGGGCCGGATGAGAGCGGGGACCTCTGCCGCCAGCCCCTGATAGAGGTGAGCTGGCATTGGCACTGTCCCGCCCTGTCTGCAGCATGCAAATTAGCCACCATCTTGGCTGGCGGTTAATTTGCATGTCGCCCTGATTAGCCAATGAAAAGGATAGCGGATGTCCGCTAATTATGATGTTTCTCTATTATTAGATAGGATACTAATAAAAGCATAATATACTAATTAGAGCGGATGTCTTCCGGACAAAGCCGCAGCAGCTGCCTGAGGCTCAGGCAAGCCACGGATGGTGGCTGCCACTGCAAGGGCTGACCTAAGGCTCAGGCAAGCTGCAGTGGCTGTGAGGGCCAAGGTTCAAGCAGCTGCAGTGGCCGGCAGTGGCAGCAGCAGAGGCATGATGGGGGTGACTCCTTCCCCTGATTGGCCTGG
>NW_006300215.1:261599-268302 GCF_000327345.1 Myotis davidii | reverse complement strand
GGCCGGAGGGAGTTCTGCCTGCCAGCTTAGGCCCAATCTTCCCAGTGAGTGGGCCTAAGTCAGCAGGTGGTCATCTCCCCAGGGGTCCCAGCCTGCGAGAGGGCACAGGCCATGCTGAGGGACCCCTCCTTTCCCCCTAGTGCACAAATTTTTGTGCACCGGCTCTATAATATATATATATAAAATCTTAAAAGTGACCCTTTAACAATTCATGTAATAATGGTCAGAATAAAGCATAATGGTTTGGTGGTGATGAACTCTGTTAGCTTTTTCTTGTCTATGAAGCTCTTTCTGTCCTTTGTGCACCGGGCCTCTAGTATATATATATAAAATCTTAAAAGTGACCCTTTAACAATTCATGTAATAATGGTCAGAATAAAGCATAATGGTTTGGTGGTGATGAACTCTGTTAGCTTTTTCTTGTCTATGAAGCTCTTTATCTGTCCTTTGATTCTAAATGATAGTTTTGCTGGTTAGAGTAATCTTGGTTGTAGGTCCTCGCTTTTCAACACTTTGGGTATTTCTTGCCATTCCCTCTTGCCTGCAAAATTTCTGTTGAGGAATCAACTGACACTTTTATGGGAGCTCCCTTGCAGGTAAGTAACTACTTTTTTTCTTGCTGCTTTAAAGATTTTCTCTCTGTCTTTAACCTTTTGCATTTTAATTATGATGTGTCTCATTGTGGGTCTCTTTGGTTTCACCTGGTTTGGGACTCTCTATATTTCCTAAGCTTGTAAGTCTATTTCCCTCATGGAGTTAAGAAAATTTTCTGTCATTATTTTTTCAAATAGGTTTTCAATTTCTTGCTCTCTCTTCTCCTTCAGCACCCCCATTATTTGAATGTTATACACTTGAGGTTGTCCCAGAGGCTTTTTACACTATCTTCATTTTTTTGATTCTTTTATCTCTTTCCTGTTCTGATCGGGTGTTTTTTTTGCCTCTATCTATTCCAAATCACTGATTTGATTCTCATCTTCATCAACTCTACTGTTAATGTCCTGTCAATTATTCTTCACTTCAGTGAGTGTATCCTTTATTCTGACTGGTTCTTGTTTATGGTTTCCAATTTTTTTTTATGTTGTTGAAGTTCTCATTAAGTTCACTAAGCATCCTTAAAACCAGTGTTTTGAACTCTGGATCTAGTAGATTGCCATTCTTCATTTTCTTTGGTTCTTTTTCTAGAGTTTTGTTCTGTTCTTTCATTTGAGACATGTTTCTTTGTCTTCTCATTTTAGAAACCTCCCTGTATTTGTTTCTATGAATTAGATAGACCTTCTATGTCTCCCAGGCTTGGTAGAGGAGTAACTGATGTAGTCGGTGTTCTATAGGGTCTAGTGGCACAACCTCCTGATCACTCAAGCTGGGCACTCCAGGTTCCTACCACAACTGTGTGGGCTGAGTACATCCTCATGTGATAGTTGAGCCTTGATTGCTTTTGGCATATGAATGGAGGGATTTACCTCCAGGCTGATTGGCTGAAAGGACTAGCTGCTACCACTAACTTCTGTGGAGGATCAACTGTTCAGGAACCCACACTACAGAGCAGGACTTGCTTTACCAGGGCTTTGGTGTTAGTTGAATCCACCCCCTGTGGAGGTGGTTGGGTATGCTTTGACTTGGTTTGGGGCTACCCATCATGTGTGATGGCTCTGGGGCCTCCTTGGAGGTACAGGCCAAGATCAGCCACCACCTGCGTTCTGCCCAGGGCCACCTAGCATTAGCTACAAAGAAATCTACATATTTTTTGTACTTTTGCTGGCATCGGAGGTGCCCAGGAGAAGCCAAGCTTCAAGCCAAGATTGGCTGCTGCTAGTGTCAGGCCTGAGGTCATTTAGCATGCTGAGGCCAGGTGTTGGTTTGAGAGATTTTAGGAAAACCGGAAGCATGAGCCAAGATAAGCATTCATTTTGAAAAGTACTGGAAACAGTTTGAGTAGGCCAGAAAATTGGTAGGGTGAGGTCTCAGGTAATCACCATGGAGGGGCAAACTGTGTGAGTCAGATTTACAGATACTCAGATGTGGTGTCTGCCTGCCAGCTCTGTAGAAAGATGTCTCAGAAAAGGAACAAGGATGATACTCAGATATAGTGTCTGCTCTGCCAGCACTTTTGTCTGTTAGAAAGCTGCCCCACCCCAGCTCCCATCCTGATGTCAGACAATTTATGTATCTGTTTGTTTGTTTATTTATTTTTAATATGTTTTTATTTATTTCAGAGAGGAAAGGAGAGGGAGAGAGATAGAAACATCAATGATGAGTGAGAATCATTGATCGACTGCCTCCTGCACACCCCCTACTGGGGATCAAACCTGCAACCTAGGCATGTTCCCTGACCAAGAATTGAACTGTGACCTCCTGGTTCATAGGTCGATGCTCAACTACTGAACCATGGCAGTTGGGCCTGATGCAAGACAATTTAGTTCCTCCCTCTATATCACTGGTGCTTTTCAAGCTTCTTCCCCTGTGCTGCAGCTCAGGAGTGAGTCCCAGTAAGATGTGTGCATGCCTTTTAAGAGGAACTGCCTGAGACTCCAGCAGCTTCTGTCTCACTCAGCCACAATCCCTACTGATATTTATAGCCAGAAGTTATGGGGACTTTTCTCCCTGGCATTTGAGTCCTGAGCTGAGTGGCCTGGTGTGAGTTCCTCAGAGGGGGACCACTACAGTAGACATATCCCTCCCAATTTTTATCCTCCACACATAGATGTGAGACCAGCCATTCTTTGTCTCTGCCCCTTCAACCAGTCTTGACATGGCTTCTTTAAATCTGTAGTTGTAGGATTTCCATTCAGCTGGATTTCAGGTGGTTCCGAATGATGCTTGTTCTGTAGTTTAGTTGTAACTTTGATGTTGAAAATAGTGATTTTAAATGCAAAAGATGAAACTTATTATTCAAAAGGCTGTAGAGAGGAGGTTCTATTTCTGGTGAAGGGGGGATAAGCATATTTACTCACCTGGGTCTTTTCCTCTGAATGAAACTAAAAGCCCTGGATAGAATACATATAGCAGTTATCTAAGGACCCAAAAATAAATGGTAGCAGATAGGTTTGGGAGGGGAACAAGAATTCAGAATACTATCAAACCAGCATTTAATTTTTCACCTTTTTCCTTTCTGGAATCTCTTGACCAGGGCTCAAAAGCAGCTCAAAGACAAGAATTTGGCAACAAAGAAGACAGAAAAAAACACTGAAAGATAAATTCTTTGTTTTCTGTCACAAGGCTCAGGAAAGGGGATCCCTATGGGTCAGAATAGTGAGGGAAATACCATGGGCTTGTTTTTTGTTATTTATTTCATTCTCTCATCCCAATATCAGACAATCCTGAGACAGCAGTGTGATGATGGCAGCCATTATTGAGCAGATCCCTTAAAGTCCACATTCTCCCTGAGTGGTGAAATATCAGTTCAAAGTAAATTATGAAAAGTTAAGAATTTTTATATAATTTCTAGATAAACCACTGAAAAAGTTTAAACAATGAGAAATAGCAATGGAAAATCCAATGGATGATATGGAACACACATCAGATAAAAATAACCTCAAAGAAAGTATGAGGAAAAAATTGGGGGAACAAACAGAAAACAAGTAAAATGATGGTAGAGCTAAATCCCAATCTATACTAATAAAAGGGTAATATGTTAATTAGACCGGGAGACCTTCTGGACATCCTTTCGGACAAAACCATGGTGGCGGGCCAAGGCAGAGGCAGGTTAGGGGCGATCAGGCCAACAAGGGGGGCAGTTGGGGATGAATAGGCCAGCAGGGAGGGGCAGTTGGGGGTGAGTAGGCCAGCTGGGGTGGCAGCTGGGGGAGAGATCAGGCCAGCAGGGGGGGACAGTTTGGGGCAATCAGGTCAGCAGGGGGTGCAGTTGGGGGTGAGCAGGCCAGCAAGGGGGTGCAGTTGGGGGTGATCAGACTGGCACGCTCAGTGGTTAGGGGTGATCAGGCAGGCAGGCAGGTGAACGGTTTGTAACCAGCAGTCCTGGATTGTGAGAGGGATGTCCAACTGCCAGTTTAAGCCTGATCCATGTGGGATTGGGCCCAAACCAGCAGTCGGATATTCCCCGAGGGATCCCAGATTGCAGAGGGTGCAGGCCGGCCTGTGAGACACCCCCCATGCACAAATTTCGTACACTGGGCCACTAGTATATTAATAATTGCATTAAATTTAAATGGTAAATGAAAGATTATGAAAGTGGATAAAAATAAGACTCAACTATCCTATCTAATAATAGACAAACATGGTAATTAACTGTACCTCCAACACGCTTCCCATTGGCTAATCAGGGAAATATGCAAATTAACTGCCAAGAAAGATGGTGGTTAATTTGCATACATGCAATGATGGGAGGCAAAAGGGGAAGGACTGAAGAAAGGTGATCCTAAACCCAGGCGGCAGGCAAGAGCTGGGGGGTGGGCAAAGGCCGCCTTTCCCACCCCCCAGCTGGTGATCGCCATTGGAAAGCTGGGCAGCAACCCTGAACCTCTGGGCCCGGGGTTGCCGGCTGGCCTGCGGCCCTGAGATCACCATGGCAATTGGAGGGCGGGAGGGCCAGGGCGCAGGCCAGGTGGCAACCCTGGATCCCCCGGGACCGGGGTTGCTGGCTGGCCTGAGCCCCGCAATCGCCATCGTAGGGCGGGAGGCCCTGGTGCAGGCCAGGCAGCAACCCTGGATCCCCCCTGGGGCTGGGGTTGCTGGCTGGCCTGAGCCCTGCGATTGCCATGGCGATCGGAGAGTGGGAGGGCCCGGGCGCAGGCCAGGCAGCAACCCTGGGCCCCTGCCATGGCATTTGGAGGGTGGGAGAGCCAGCTGGCCTGTGGCCCCGAGATCGTCATCGGAGGGCAGGAGGCCTGGGTGCAGGCCAGGCAGCAACTCCAGACCCCCACCATGGCAATTGGAGGGTGGGAGGCCTGGGGCACAGGCCAGGCGGCAACCCCAGACCCCTGGAACCTCTCTTAAAGGTTCTCTTAAAGCAGTTGGTGAGGGACCTTGGAGAGCCCCAGGGGACCCTGGTGCCAGCAGAACTGAGACCTGGGACAGCTCTCCCCAGGAAGGTCCAGGGAACAACCACTGCAGCCCGCCCCTACTCCAGCACAAGGCAGGGCACTCTGGGCCCGAGGACCCACCCCCTCCCAGAGGCCGCTCGCTTGCTCATGCAGCCCTGGTCACGTCACCGGAGCAGCTACAAGGCACAGAAAGCACCAGGGATGGCCTCTTGCCCCCACCCGCATTTGCAAAGACAAGGCCGGAGGGTGTGAGGGCTGGCTCACAATTCCTTCTCCGTCCTTTTGCTCCTCCTCTGGCTGTTCAGCTCGCCCAGCTTCTTATCCAGGCTCCTCTGCAGCTGGGCCCACTTGGCGGGGTCCAAGGACCGGTCCTTGGCCCCACTGCTGGCGTACAGCATTCCCTCCCGGCTCATTCTCTGCCGGGCATGGGCGAGGGCCCTCGCCCCACAGCCATGGGTCTCAGGCAGGCAGTGGCTGGGGCAGTGGGTGGGGCAGGTTCATACAGCACTCCCTCCCGGCTGATTCTCTGCCAGGCGTGGGCTTGGGCCCTCTCCCCATAGCCATAGATCTCGGGCAGGCAGTAGCTGAGGCAGTAGTGGTGGCTGCAGTGTGGGCAGAGCTGGCCCAGAGTGACGACACTGGCCCGGCACTTGAGGAGGCCACAGGTGTTATCAGCCTTCATGGCGGTGAAGACCAGGGCGTCGAAGTCCTCCGTGGATGGCAGATCCAGGGCCGTGGGTCCTTTTGCATCTTTCTTCTTTTTCTTTTCTGGTAACTTCCACAGCCCCCAGCCTGCGACCCATGGGCCCTCCTTGGCTTGCTGTTCCTGCCTGTCCCTATCCCTCTGCAGTCACTCCCGGTGCACAGCCCTCAGGTTCACGCTGCTCGGCTCTCACCCGGGGACTCCGTCTGCACGGGGCTGGAGGGCTCAGGATGGAGAGGGGCTTTGCTCTCAGTCCCTGCCAGGACGGGTGGGACAGGTGGGACTGGTGGAGCTGATTTTTTTTTTTTTTGGCCGTGTGCACATAGCTTTAATTATTAAATAATTTATACTCCTCTGAAACAAATAAAACTCTGCGGGCCCCATGATCGCCATGGCGATTGGAGGGAGGGAGAGCCTGGGTGCAGGCCAGGAGGCACCTGGGCACCCCAACACCTGACATGCAAAGGTTGGGGATGAAATGACTTTTCCCAACCACATCTGCAAATATCCTGGGAAGGCATCACTGAAGAGTTCACCACAACTCTCTTACTTGGCAAGGAAGAAAACAGTTGGCAACGGAAACAATCCCTTACATCAAAGTTAAGGTCCCTCTGGGTAAAAAAGAATAATTCCAATGTAAAGGAGGGAGCAGGCAAAAATAATAGGTTCTCATGACTTCCACTGAAGATTGAGCATATGACCGAGTCAAAACAAACATACAAATTAAAACAGACAGTGGACATTCAAATGACCTGAATCAACTGTCACTGTCCCAATAGCAGCAATGCTTATGTGATAATATAGTTTAACAAAGATACAAAACAAGTCACATGATAAGAGAGGTTTGGGGTCTAAAGTAAATTGAATATATTCTTTAAAAATTCTCATGTCCTCCCCTCTGACTGTAATTCTTAATTTTCCAATCAGAAAATTACCCCAGGTGATCCAGTAACATGTAGAACTCCAGTAACCTAACTTATTTTTTAAAAAAACAAAATAT
>NW_006300215.1:257141-261211 GCF_000327345.1 Myotis davidii | reverse complement strand
GGAATCAAACTGTGACTTCCTGGTTCATAGGTCGATGCTAAACCACTGAGTCACACCCGCCGGGCTCAATTCTTATTTATAAATTCATTCCAAGGACATATACAGCTTGAAAAGCTTTGGAAGCAGTTTCAAAAAAACTAGCTTTTAAGTAACAAGAAAACAGTTATAGAAGAAAGTTTAAATTAAAAAAAATTGTTTTAGTTTATTCGAGAGTGGGAACATCCTCCATGAAAATGTGTACCTTGACTATGGATGGCTGGGTGACCTTATCGCACCTTAGGAATTCAAATGCTTTTTACAATGAAAAGAAAGAGAGTTTCATCTCATTTCTCTCCCAGTGTAGATGTCTGTCAACAGAAGGTGGACATCAATAAAAGGAGGGGCTTGCACAATCAATCCCGAAAGTCAGCAATCTATGAATAATCCAGAACCAAGTATTTATCTCCTCTGCCACCCACCCTCCCTTCCAGCCAGTGAGCAAGATAATTACTCTCAAGTCAAGCTAAGTGCCCCCCAGTCACAGTGGCCCAATGCTGACATACAAAGCATACAAATAATTCTCACTCTGGCATAAAAGTGACAACTTTCTTGGAAGAAAAGCAGATACGGTAAATTTCTCAAAGTCTTCCGGAAACATTTTTTAAAGTAATTTTTACTTCTTCAGAAAAAATGCATACATGGCAAACCATTTGTAATAAAAGGCCCAGTCTATAAAATTTTACCTGGTCCTACTCATATCTGCAATCGTAACCATATTTACAGACAAATATTTCTATACTAATAAAAGAGTAATATGCTAATTAGACTGGGAGACCTTCCAAGAGACCTTCCAGATGTTCTTCTGGACAAAGCCATGGTGGTGGAGCTGAGGTAGAGGTGGTTAGAGGCCAAGAGGAGAGGGCAGTTGTGGGTGATCAGGCTGGTAGGGGGTGGGGCCATTGGGGGTAAGCAGACCAGCGGGGCGGGGGGCAGTTGGGGGCAAGCAGGCCAGCAGCGGGGGGGAGGGCAGTTGGGGGCGAACAGGCCAGCAGGCAGAGCGGTTAGAGGCAATCAGGCAGGCCGGCAGGTGAGCAGTTAGGAGACAGCAGTCCCGGAATACAAGAGGGATGTCCGACTGCTGGTTTAGGCCCAATCCCTGTAAACTGGCAGGACATTTTTCGAGGGGTCCCAAATTGAAGAGGGTGCAGGCCAGGCTGAGGAACTCACCCTCTCCCGTGCATGAATTTCATACACCGGGCCACTAGTATAATAATATGCTTTCTATAAGAAACACACCTTAAATATAACAATATACATAGGTAAAATATGAAAGAATGAAAAAAGATATAAGAAAGATGCACCTTGCAAATACTAAACTGAAGCTGTAATGGCCATATTACTATCAGGTAAAATAGTCTTCAGAGCAAGAAAATTTATCAGGGAGAGAGGACATTGCATAATGATAAAAGGGCCAATTTAATGGGAAGACATGATTATTTAAAATGTACATGCATGTAGCAACATAGTCTAATCAGTATAACAAGTAGATAGAAACCCAGCAAGAGTATAGAAGAACTGAACAATATCATTAATCAACTGACATTTTATTGACATTTATAGAACACTTCACCCAATAGTAGCATAATACACATTCTTTTCAAGTGCACACAGATACAAAAAAAAAAGATAATATTTCTGTTTATAAAACAAGCCTTACAAATGTAAGAGAATTGAAATCATACATGTGATCTCTGACCATATTGGAATTAAACTAGAAATTAATAACATAAAAAATAACTGAAAAATCTCTAAATAATGGAAAACTAAACACAATTCTTAACAATTCATGGTTCCATGGTTCAAAGATAAAACCTCAAGGGAAATTAGAAAAAAATGTGTGAAGTAAAGGAAAATGAAAACATAATAAAAATTTGTGGGATACAGAGAAATCAGTGCTCAGGAATAAATTTGTAGCACTAAAGGCTTATATTAGAAGACAAAGATATTCTCAAATTAGCAATCTAATCTCCCAGATTAGATTAAGAGGATAAACTAAATGCAAAGCAAGCAAAAAGAAGGTGAGCACACAATACAATATACAGTTGATGTATTACAAAATTATATAAATATAATTTTATTAACCAATATCACTCCAATAATATAAATTAAAAATAAAATAAACAGATAAAAATAAAATATTTGAACAGAAATCAATGGAATTAATATTAGATGAATAATAGAAAAAAGTGAATAATCAAAATCTGATTCTTTGGGGCAAAAAAAATCAATAAAATTGATAAATTTTTAGCCAGACTGACTAACCAAAAAGAAAAAAAGATCCAAATCCCCAGTATCAAAACTGAAAGGGGAATATCATCACAGACCTTAGGAACATTAAAAATTTAATTAGGGATACTATAAACAACTCTATGCACATAAATTCAATACAATAGATGAAATTTAACAATTCTTGACAAACTGCTAAAAACTACTCAAGAAGAAATAAACTGAGTCATCCTATATTTATTAGATAAATAGAATTCATAGTTGAAAGCCTTCTAAAAAATTGAACTACAGGCCCAGATGATTTCATTGGCAAATCCTTCTCTGAAAAACAGCTAGAACATTAATTCTTTTCTAAAAAATGTTTTTATTGATTTTAGAGAGATGAGAAAGGGAGAGGGTAAAAGAGATAAAAACATCAATGTTGAGAGAGAATCATCCATCGGCTGCCATCACATGCCCCTTATAGGGGATCAAGCCCACAATCCAGGTATGTGCCCTGTCCAGGAATCAAACTGGGTGACCTCTTGGTGCTGGTGATAATACTCAGCCATCTAAGCCACACCAGCTGAGCTATAACACTAATTCTAAACAATATTTTCTAAACAGAAGAGAATAAACATTTCCAACTCATTTTAAGCACTAAACAGTGCCCCCCCCCATTTTATTTTGGTTATAAGTGAACAGTGAACTAATCTTGCTTGAAATAGATTTCAATGTTTAGATCTATTATCATTTAATTCCCTGGGGTCCTTCACTTATCTTCAGAAAATAAGTCTCATTTTTTAATGTTTTTAATCTTTTACCTGCCAGTATGCATTTTAAACCTTAATGAAATGGTTTAAGAAAATTACTGTGTAAAATCCAAAGAACTGCAATAAAATTCCCATTTTGCATTTTACCCTAAAGATCAATTGCATTGCCAAAATATGGGACTTAAACTAAAGGTTTTAAAAATAAGTGGTGTTTTCTATCACATAGATTCACTTTGAAGAAATTGCTTAGGAGAGGGAATTGTCCACTAGAGGCCAAATATACTTCACTGCAGATTTCAATGTACTCAGTGGGAGGAGTGTGTGGAAGAGGACTAGCTCTTCCTTCCTTTTTGTAAATAGGAAGAGTGTAATGCCCCACCAGTGCTGGATTTGCGATGCAGAGGGAATTGGTCAGTAATGAAGTGGGTCCCATGTTTGGAGATGATTATTCAAATGCATCTCAACAGCTAGCTTCTCAGTGGCATTGGCTGCTCTCTCCTTATCTTCTTCAGGATTCAATTTGGACATGAAGGCTCAACTCATAGCCCCTCAAACTTGTTTCTCCTCACGCATAGAATCCACACATGAGTCCTCACCAAGCAAAAGGTCCCACATAACTGCTGTGCTTGGGTTTGGTCAGCCCACTTGGGGCACCACAGCCTGTTTCCTCACTTCCCTTCCCTCTGGCATGGCCTCCAGGGGCTTTGCCATGGACTGGTGCTGCCTGCCCACAGACTTTGTCCATGTGGGCTGCAATTTATTCAGGTTTAGACATCAAAGTAATCTCACCCATTTCTTTTTAATTATGCCATGGATCTATTCATTTTTGCACAGCACTCTTGTCATTTCAGTGAGATTCTCAAAGAAAAGAGAGAAATATATACCGTATTTGCCGGCGTATAAGACGACTGGGCATATAAGACGACCCCCTAACATTTCCACTCAAAAGACAGAGTTTGTTATATACTCGCCGTATAAGACTACCCCCTCTTCCGCACACCTTCCACACACCAAATAAAAGGTAAAACAATATCAGATTTGATTTTAACATTT
>NW_006300215.1:250284-256616 GCF_000327345.1 Myotis davidii | reverse complement strand
ATACACCCAGCAGCGCTGCTGATGCCTGAACGGTATGTGGAATGAAGTGGGCGGGCATCGGGAGGCCACTATGGCACGGGGCAAGCACTATGGGCAGTCTATCTGAAGTGTTCCTGGCGTATAAGACGACCCCCCACTTGGAGGCATATTTTTCAGGGCCAAAAAATCGTCTTATACGCCGGCAAATACGGTATGTTTAAAACAGTAACTTGAATTCCATTTCTCATTCTCCAAATGCTTATTCCAAGCATTTGAGCCTGTGTTTAATTTTTATAAGTGTAAATTAAAATGTGCTTATTAAAAAATTAAAAAAACTAATAGATCATTTTAAAAATAAAATTCACCTTAAGTCCTTTTACGCAGAGATAATTACTGTTTACACTTTAATAGATTTTTCCATAGACTTTTTGGCAATCAAAATTTTTAAATAAATTTCAGATATTGTGTTATATATTTTATTTAAAATTATAGCATGATAACTTTATAATTTTATTTGCTATCCTTGAAATTATATTTTCAAGGACTGAATAACAAAATTATATGAGTATACCAAAATTATTTATTTAAATTTTCATTAGAATATATAAGAACTAGAATTATTTTAAACTAGTATAAATTGTACTGTGATTATTTCATAAATATATATGCACACTTTTGTATTTCTGATTATTTTCTTAGAATAGTTTCCTAAAAATAGGAGTAAAGAGTCAAAAAGTTTAACATTTTTTAAAGCTCTAATTTATTTTGCCAAACTACTTTCTAATAAGGTTGAGTTCATTTGAACACTAGCAAGGCAATCTATTATTTTTCTCAGTGACTTTCCAACCTGTTTCTTATAGTCTAAGATTACTTCATGGTTTTGAGGGTACCTGACAGTTTTCTAAAACTTTATCCTGTTGCCAGAAACTTGGTTCTTCTAGGTCTTCAGAAAGACATTCCTTTTTCCTCATTCTATAGGACATCTTGAAAAACTGTGCTGACTTTCTTGTCATTGCTTATATTTGAATGTAGAGAAATATTCCCACACTCCATATTTACCAACAGACAAATGTGGTCTGCCCTTGGCTCTCCTCAATGCCCATCTGATTGCTCATCACTTGTTTTTTCTTGGAGCCATGCTAGCAAGTCAGTTCATAACACTCATACCTTGGCCATAGAATAAGGCAAAATACTCATTGCTGAAGCTGTGTCCTAATGTGTGGAGTTTTTCTGTTGTCTGCATTGCATAGTTTCAGGCCCTTAGGACCAATGCAGTACACTCTACACCTAATATCTCCCCATAACCTCCCTTGGAAACCACTTTAGTTATGGGACATGTACCCCCAGAATGCAATATGCCGTTGCAAATATCAACCTTTGCCCTCCCTCCTTCGTTCATTAAATATTTACTAAGCTTCTAATCTGTGTCAGCCACTGCATAGAAGCAGTTCTCAACCTGTGGGTCGCGACCCCTTTGGCGTCTGAATGACCCTTTCACAGGGGTCGCCTAAGACCAACCTGCATATCAGATATTTACATTATGATTCATAACAGTAGCAACATTACAGTTATGAAGTAGCAATGAAAATAATGTTATGGTTGGGTCACAACATGAGGAACTGTATTTAAGGGGCCAGAAGGTTGAGAACCACTGGCATAGAGCATAAAATAAAAGAAGCAAAAGTCCCTGCCTTGGTGTAGCTGACACAATAGCCCCCACTCCCACCTCCACCTTTGCCCTATTACTTTTTGCCATAGTTTTTCTGGTTTATACAACTTCTTTAAGTAGGGGGATAGTGGGGCTAAGAACAAAGTATACTTTGCTGTCCTACAGACAGGCAAGGAAGCTTTAGTCCATGAGGTGGGGCATGGATAGGCACTGGTTGCTTTTCTCAAAATAGCTCTATCAGTCTTATGATTATTGAAAACTCTTTTGAGATTCTAACACTAGCTTGTTCATCACTGTGGGTTTTCAATAATATTGGAATTTTTTTTTGTCTTTTTGGATCTTCAAAAACATTTTAATAGAAAGTGTTAATATAAAAATAACCATTGAAACCTGTAAAGAATTTTTGTGACTTTATTTGAGCTAAACTGTCAACAACTGTCAGGAAGCAGAACCTCAACAAATTGAGATCATGCTCCGGAGAATGGTGGGTTACATCTATATTTATACATTGGAATCAAAGAAGAGACATAGGTGGGTTACATGAAATCCATTGATGATAGACTAGAGAGGCGGGAGAAAGCAAAGCCGGGGCTGGGGGGTAGGAAATCCCTGGGATTGGATAAAAAGTAAAATGATAGACACATCCTTAGGTGGGTGCAGGAACAATTAACACAAAAATGAAGGAATTTGTGGTGTCTGTCCTGGCACCCAGCACATTAGGTTCTGCCCCAAGGAGTCCAGAAAAAGGGAAGTTAAAAGTTACCCAGACATTTCAAGGGTATGTTATTATAGCTGCAAAAAGACACATAGACTCAGTTAAGGTACAGGTTGACCTTGTCAATGAAGATACCAGTCTAGGATGTACTGGTAACTACCCACCATAACTTCTTTTAGTTAAAGGTTAATTTCAGATCATCCTTTGTGGTTACTTTAGGTCTCTTGAGTTTGCAAGATTGCCATGCAGGCCTTCCCTGAGCTTGTCAGGTTTGCATTTGGCCCCTTTTGCTCACAAAACTTAGCAGGGGCACCCCAGGAAATGTTAACTGGAAAGCAATTTAAACAGAAGGCACATGGGCATTTGAAAACTATGACTTAATGCTGTTTTGTTTTGTTTTTTTTTTTCAAGGTAAACTATGAGGCAATCTTTTTGGAGAATTTTCTGTTGGCAATAACAATCCAACAAAAAAACTGTAGGAGTACATATATTTTGTAAAACTACTGATGTTTTGTTGCAGAAGACCAGAGAAAAACCAAGCGACGCTTTAGAGAAAAGGAGTGACACTGTTTAATTACGCCGACGAACTCAGGGAATAACTTCCCAAAACTGAGTAAAGTAATGTTCAGGGGGCTTCTCTTTTATATCTTTCTGGGGTCTTTGTCCCGCAAATATGAATTATGCTTCCGGTCCTTTTCACGGACTTTGCAAGAAGGCCCCCACGTGTTGGGGGTGTCCAGGCCATATCTGATGGTCCAGCCTGACACTAGCATCAATAATCCTCTTTCTGGTTATTCTATTCACAGTTTTGTGGCCTCTGTAGCACTTCTGCAAGACCAGTTTCTGGGAAAGAGGTAGTGATTTAATTATAGGTTATCAAGAATGTACACTGGGCTTGCTGGCACAAATCCAGATTGCTAGTTCCCCAAATATCAGGGTCACATTGGAATTAGCCCTTTTTAGCCTTCTCAGTATAATGGTAGTACAGTTTTGATTTTTTGTTTTACTTAATATTTCAGCCTTCAGTCTTCAACACAAATTTTTGTTGAGGGTTTTTTTCCTTAGTCATTGAACCAAATCCTCAGTCTGTGTAGCTCAACAGGACACAAAGGTGAAATGGAAATCTGGACTGTGTTTACATCTTAAAATGAACTTCTAATTGAGTTGTGAGTGAAAGAAGAATAACAGTATCATAATTTTGGCTTTTGCAATAGGTGAAGCTTAGGGAGATACATAGGTGGTTTCAAGTATGACATGCATCACATATGAACAGGTGAGCAGAATGTTGCTAATTGTGGAATTCCACACACATATTTCTGGGACTCCCTTGGTTATACATACACCCTCTTCCAAACATGCATGTACATGGGCCCATAAACATATGTGCATGCGCACACACACACCTATATCTGCCATAGTGAAAAAGTTTTATTCCCCCAAACATACCAAACTACCTCTTCAGTATAGGCATCTTCTCTTCCAGGACACCCAGACACCATTTTCTCCTTTATGCCTGGAGCCACTAGGACTCAGCCACTCTCTAAGAACCTTTGTGTCACCAGCAGTACCTAGAACAGGTTTTTTCCTGCTTTGTGCTCCCACTATTGTCCATACCCCTTACTTCCTGACAGACCACATCATGCAGAATTCCTGGCCCATTAAAGTATCTGGATGACAGCTCTCAGACCTGACTGTGAGACACATAAGTCCAAATACTAGACATGCAGTAGGTATTCAGGGTCTTTGGGGATAATCATCCTAAAGCCCATTTACAGCCCCACTCTTCTAGATAAGTTCATTCATACCTTCTCTCCTCTCCTCAATCCCTTGTCACCTCTTTCTCAGCCCTCTTTCAGCTGATGATCTTCCCAATTCACTAAGAAGAGAGAACCAATGAGAAGAAAACTTGCACAAGGTCCCCTGTATCTACCTGCCTCCCTACATGGAGGTCCTAAATTTCATGTTGCATCATATCACAAGGGACAAACTGCCCTTGACCCAGTAAGGCCCAATCTTCTATTTGTGTGTCAGTCACAGGCTTTCTTGCTTATTGGAAAGCATTACTCCAACATTTGTCTCTCTTCTCTTTTATATAATTTTGTCCTCTTCACTGAATAATTTTAAAACCTAGTTTAATTGTTTTCATCTTAAAAACCTTTCTTGTCCATACATACCCCTTAATCTCCAGCCTTATTCCCTGTTGTGTTTTATAGCAAAATCCTTCAGAAGGGTTTTCAATTCAGTGTCTATAAGTCTTCTCCTCTCACTCTTTCTTGAACCTTCTCAGATCAAACAGTGGCCTCATCATTTTAGCAAAACTGTTCTTACTGGTATTAGTCTTGATGCTCCCTCCCATATTGCTAAATATAATGGTCAAGCCTCACTTTTCATCTACATTGAACTATCAACAACATTTAACTCAATCCATCCTCCTCCTTTCTTCTCTTGGATCATAATACATACTCCCCTAATTTTTTTAATACTTTGCTAGACACTATCGGCCAAGTATATGAGTCAGGTTTTGCTGCAGAGACAATAGTCCTAATATCTCAATGATTTTCACCCATGAAGACATGTTTCTTATTTAAATTATATAAAGGGTATGGATTTGCTATTGGTCCACTTGAATCCACTGGGCTCTATTCATCTGCAGCTTATCTTGGCTTGACATTGATTGACTACCAGTCAACTGGGTCTTAGTGCCATCTGTTTCATCATTTTAAGAGCCAGGCTAAGGGAGCAACTCTATCATGCTATTCTCTCTTAATAGAGGACAGGTTTGGCTCAGTGGATAAAGCGTTGGCCTGCGGACTGAGGGGTCCCAGGTTTGATTCCGGTCGGGGGCATGTACCTTGGTTGTGGGCTCATCCCTGGTGGGGGGGGGTGCGGGAGGCGGGTGGTCGATGTTTCTCTCTCATCGATGTTTCTGGCTCTCTGTCCCTCTCCCTTCCTCTCTGTAGAAAATCAATAAAATATATTTTTTAAAAAAATAGAGGACAGGAGCAAAGAAGCCCAAACTCCCAAAGTTTTTAAAAGGTGGCCATGGTGTGTGTTATATCTATTCACGTTCTATAGGCCAATGTAGATCTGTGAGTCCCATCTCCTATGAGAGAGGGATTATGGTACTTAGATGAGGCTTGTTCCTCTCTTAACCTCATGACATGAAGCTTCAGTGAGTCTATCGTAAGTTTGACACATGTCCTCAGAGGACTGAGAGACCCAATGGTAGACCTGTTGCCTTACTGTTCAGAGAAATCTAAAAGGCCAGAGCAGGCTGAAACAGTGTGCAATAGCAGAAGGAGACCCACAGTTTAGGAAGTTAATATATCTAAAGAGTATCTTGATCTGTATGATGTAACAGAGAAAGCTGTATGGCTCTGTCTTAAACCCTTAGAATGTTACCTAGAGTGGCGAGGAGAGCACATCAGAAGGAAGCCAGGCTATACAGGTGGATGTTCAGAAGGCAAGGGGAGGGGTCGGGGTGGCTGGAGCACACAATCCACATCAGGAAACTACAAGTTAGAGTCTGGGGTGAATGGGCCTCTGCAGAGCCCTCACAAATACTCGCACCAGCTTCCAACATGTATCATAGCCACAATAAAATAATGCTATAGTCATGTCAGGCACATGAAACCTTCCTTGCCCGTTTTCTCTCCTCCCTCTCCTGTCCCCTAACTTTGGAGAAAACAAGCAATCAGGCAGGAGTAGGATGAGGAAGAGTAAGAGGACAAAATGCTGGTTAGGGAGCTCACTTTGAATGAAATTCAGATTCTGAGATTATAACATGTGACTGTACAGAGTTATTACTGAACTAAGACTAATGCTGTGATTACAAATGACCAGAGGATTCTTTTATAAGCTGGGAATAATAAAAAGTCATAGCACTGAGCCTCACAAAGGAGTCTGTAGAAGCAGAGGTGTGTGTGTGTGTGTGTGTGTGTGTGTGTGTGTGTGTGTGTGTGTGTGTGT
>NW_006300215.1:245540-250132 GCF_000327345.1 Myotis davidii | reverse complement strand
AAGGAGTCTGTAGAAGCAGAGGTGTGTGTGTGTGTGTGTGTGTGTGTGTGTGTGTGTGTGTGTGTGTGTGTGTGTGTGTTGGGCGGGAGGGGATACAGTTGCACTCTGTGAGCCACATTTGCTCTAAAGGTCTGGCTGGTTGCATCCATCTGACTGGGTTTCTTCATACCTGCATCTCAACTTTGTGTAAACCTGGCAACTTCATTGAGATCTTTAACCATGAAGATCTAGAAGGCCAGACCTTAGTGTATAATTGACAAGCCTTACATTTGACTCTCTTTAGGAACAGGAAATTTAGGCATCTCAATTCAAGACCAAAGAATTTTGTGGTTGGGGCATTGGGTTTCATTTCCTTTTTTATTTATAAACACAGTTGGAGCTGATTCCAAAGTGTTTTTAGGAAGTCAGTAAAAATAGTTTGGCATAATGACTACTGTATCATGACAGTTCATCTATTGTTTTGATCTTGCCTGTGCTTAAATATGGGAATAAAAAGTTTGGTGTGCCTGTGGGGCTGGCAGAGTATTATGTCATTACAGCACCTACTTCAAGCCAGGAAACTCCAAGCCAACCATCCATTTCCTACTTTACTAAGCCACGGAATGCAATTGAATGTGTGACTAAGGGTAATATGACTCAGGTTAAGAACTGGGTCTGTGGAATTTTTTTTCCTGGCCAAGAAAAGTGTAATTCAATTACTATTTGAGTTAAATGGAAAATGTATACTTTTGCACTTTTTAGAGCTTTTACTTTTAAAGTCTTGTTGAAAAAGTAAGATTTTTGTTACTTTTAAAGACTTGTTAAGAACCTAGATCAAATTTATACATGATACATGAATTCTAGTTATGGGAAACTAAGAGAACCCTTGGGAATATTGCCTTTCATTCCAAGTTCTACCTGTGCTCTATGTCTGACTTTGGACATCACTCCTAGGTCCTTACACTTGAAAGAGAGATTATTGCTTATTAACACTCAACACCAAGCAAATAAAAAAATACTCATTTAGACAGAGGTTTAACTAATGTGTTCTCTCATCTGTGATTATCTAGTTCTTTGCTTCTTAAAATGCTACCCTCCACAGAAACACATCAGAGGAAAGCAGCACATTAAAACAGTAATTAAAACAGATAAAACATTACAAAGCAGCAATCAAAATAGCAGCAAATGAGGTTACATCTTAAAACACTATTATGCTTAAAACTGTAAAATAATGCTCACCGTGTGGGTATAGCAGGCACCTGTGGAAATGGTGCGGAACCTTGGTGGTGGCTTGGAGAAACCATACATGGAAAGCATGGGGTGATACAAATTACTCTATCCCTCCCACCTCTGCCCTACTGTGTTCCCCTACAGGGGTGGCTGTGTACACCATGATTTTGTTGACAGTGGATGAAACTCCCCTGTCATTTGGGGTAGCAAGGTTCTTGGGGGGCACTGCTGAAAGAAGCATTTTCTTTCTTTAAAAAATATACTTTTAACTGATTTCAGAGAGGAAGGAGAAGGGAGTTAGAGACAGAAACTTCAGTGTGAGAGAGAATCATTGTTTGGTTGCCTCCTGCACGCCTCCCCCTAACCTCCCCCCCCCCCAATGGGGACTGAGCCCACAGCTCCAGGGGAGGATAGAATGTGGAAAAAGACTTTATTTGTGTAAAGTTACATTTCTTGTGTTCAAAAATCTCCTGTCCCTTAAGCCAGTCCTGGAAAAGGTGAAGCTGGAAGTTTAGCAGAGTCAAAAACAGGTCCAGTGTCCAGAGTCTCAGTTCCATGTTGCAGCTAGGTCTAGTTCAGCATTGAGGCCAGATTAAAGTCCATCAGTCCATGCGTGGAGCCCAACGTGGCCATGCACCATGTACGCAAAAGAGCCCAGCCCCCTGCAGCAGGAGTCACAGGAGCCAGGCACCCTGGAGCCCAGAGAGAGAGGAAGGGCCAAATTTCCTTTGGAAGTTTAGAAGTTTATATATTTAGATTCTCACATTTGCAGGGGCCACGCCATCCTGGTGTTTCCAGTTTTGATTGACGGGCAGACAAGTAATCACCTTCCCATGTCATTCAGATCTTGCTGGTCATGTGTCTAAACCACCTTTGTCTAGTTCCTTTCTCCATCAATCAGCAGAGAACAGACTTGGAGAATGTTAAATGCAGATTTTTGGCAAAGCTGTATAAATGGCATGCCTATACTTTTTGTTCTCCCCTTTCACTCATTTCCTGGTAAATAATAATCAGGTTATTACAATGGCATCACTTTCTTGTGTCTGTTTAGCCAGAAAGGGTTCCAGATGATGCAAATATCCCCTTGTTTCCCCCAGAGGTTGTAACTAGAGTCTTCAGCCATACTTCCATGGCAGTTGATTATTTAAGTACTAGAAACAATCAAAGAATCAAAACCTCAGAAAGCATTCTGCCAAATAAAGTAGAAAAATCTTTGTCCTTCATCCCCAGCTCCCCCCACTGGGTCCAGAGACCCACACTATGTTTTATTTATTTATTTATTTATTTATTTATTTATTTATTTATTTATTTATTTATTTATGTATGTATGTATGTATGTATTTATGTATTTTCACACTATATTTTTAAACAACACTGGGTACTCTCCCATCCTGTCCAAACCTGCACAAGCCTCTATGAGTCTTTACTAACAGATCTCACTAGTCTCATTTCACTTTCCCATGTTACTATAGGTTACTTGAAATGTCTTGTTTTAAGTGTGGAGGTCTTAGTGAGCATTCTGAACTGGGGAGCTAAAAATGCATTCTTTGTTTTATTGAAACTAGAGGTCCAGTGCACGGATTCATGCACCAGTGAATTCCCTTGGCCTGGCCTGTGCCCTCTCACAATCAGGGAACCCTCAGGGGATGTCAGAGGCCCAGTGAATGGTTTGGGCCTGATCCTCGCAGGCCAGGCCAAGCGACCCCACCAGTGCACTAATCTGTGCATGGGGCCTCTAGTATGCATATAAGATCTTTGCTTAATCTCTTCCTGTCCTTCCCCCTCCCCCTTCTCTCTGAGATTCATCAGTCTGTTCCATGTTTCCATGACTGTGCATTGAGCATCTGCCCCCTGGTGGTTAGTGCATATCAAAGCTACCAGTGGAATGGTCAAACAGTTGAAACATTGGACCCTTCGTATAATATATATATATATTTGAGGCCCAGCACGCGAAATCACGCACGGCACCTCGCCTCCCATCCACGCTGCGAGAGCCACTGCTCAGGGGCCGGGGGGAGGGCCCGAGAGGTGCTCCAGCACCCTCTGATGATTGGTCATTATGGCGTGAGGGTGTGATGACCATTTGCATATTAGCCTTTTATTATAGATATATGGGGACATATTTCCATGGAGATGCTGCTCTGTAACAATATATTGAGTCCTTTCAGAAACCGCTCTGTCCATTTTGGTCTGCATCATCCTCAAAGGGTAGTGTTCCATTATGCCAGCATCTGGCTCTGCAGCCCTGGCACCCCCTGCACCTTGCTACTCTCTCCCACTGCAGCAAGACCAAACCAGGCAGGATGCTCAACACTCCAAGCACTTCACACCCAGTGCTTCCCCAACATGTTCTTTCCTAATATGACCTCTTTCTTTTGACTAGAAGATGTTTTCCATCTCAACTAGATTCGTATGGAGTTAAACCTCCCCTTCTTTCTGTCTTGTCCAGGTGCTAACTCCTCTTTAGGTAATTACCTATTTGCTGTCTGGCCCCTTCTATTACTCTGTGAACTTTCAGAGCTCAATAATTGTGCCCCAGAAAAGGGTTTGGCTGTAGCATGCAGTTGAGTTTAACAGTTAAAGAGCATCAGACCTGGATTTAGAACTAGATTTGGAGTTTAGATCCATCACATTCTACATGAGTCCCCTAACTCAATTATCTCCTCTGTAAAATGGGAGCAACATAGTACTTACATCAGACATTCACTCATTTATTCAACAAATACTATTGTTAGATGGTCCTCTAGGTTCTGGGGATAGAGTAGAGAGGAGAAAAGATAAAGATCCCACTTTCATAGAGCTTGTATGGTAGAAAGAGTCACAGGTAGAAAACAAATAAGTATCTGTGCTCTTATCTGGTGATTATCTTAGATAAGTGTTGGGATAAAAAGTAAAGTGGAGTAATGGGGCACTCTGAAGAGTTCTCTATTTTAGAAAGGAAAACCTTTTTGAAAAAGTAACTTTTAATTGGAGACCTCAATGGAGTAACTGTTTCAGTACAGAAGGTTGTAAGCAGAAAGAATAGTGAGCAAAAGGGCTTTCAGAAACACAAAAAATCCCATGTGAATGAGTAGAGTGAGAAAGGTGCAGAGTTGTAGAAGATTTAGGAAGGGGCTGAGGTATGGCTTTATCATGAGGGTGATGGCAAACCATTGAGAGATTCTGAGCAAGGGAATAAGTTACAGGTTTTGATAAGCCCTAGCTGGTTTGGCTCAGGGATAAAGTGTCAACCCTAGGACTGAAAGGTCACAGGTTCAATGCATGTACCTCAGTTGCAGGCTCAAACCTAGGCTCTGGTTGGGGCATGTACAGGAGGCAACCAATCGATGTGTCTCTCTCACATCGATGTTTCTCTCTCTGTGTCTTACTCCCTTCCCTTCCAC
>NW_006300215.1:243881-245280 GCF_000327345.1 Myotis davidii | reverse complement strand
TTTCAATTAGAGAAGCTAAACAAAGCCCAGATACCTTCTTTCAGCAGCAGAGGTCTCAGAGCTGGAGCCAAGCCTCAGAGCTAAAGCCGGCTCTAGGCTCCAGGGACAGCCATAGAAGGTAAATAAACCCCAGAATAATAATAAAAAAAGGAGAAGTTGGGAGCTTCAGTCGCCCGCCAAACTGAAAACGGCCCTCAGCCCCTCAACCAGACTGGCCAGGCCCCCCCACCTTGAAGCAACAAAATGGCGGTTAATTTGCATACTGAAGGTGGGCGGCAGCAGGCAAGGCCCTCCGCGGTCCAGGACTGGATCTGTGACCCTGCCAGGCAGGGGGCAGTGCTTGAGGCTGTCTGCTGTCCCAGGACCCAGATCTGTGACCTTGCCTGGCGGGGGGCAGCCTTTGAGGCTGTCTGTGGTCTGGGACTCGGATCCGTGACCTGGCGGGCGAGGGGCAGTGCTTCAGGCTGTCCGCGGTCCCGGAACCCGGATCCGGGACCCTTCCCAGCGGGGCAGCAGCTTGCACAGGGGCGGATCGGCAGGGGTTGGGCAGGGCAGGATGCCTGGCTTCCACCCAGCCCCAGTCACTCTGGGCAGGTGAGCAGCGCAGAGAGCCTCTGGACAGGGGAGACAGGCCGGCAGAGGGCAGCCTGTACTCTCCACATGGCGTTAGTGACAGCTGTGATCACGCCAAGTGGAGCCTGCAGGCTGAGCTGAAGTAGCACCTGCAGGCCATCAGTGCCCAGGAGTGGCTGCGCAAGATCCACCTCCTGGACCAGAAGGTGCAGGATCGCAGGGACAGCCACCATGGCGGGCCAGACTGACATCCTCCCGGCCGCACCATGGGGGTTTGCAGATCTGCAAAGCCAGAGACCTCTGGTGTGCACATCCCCCCCTGGTGTGCGAACATCCACCAGCACACTGTTACCCTCCCACGCCTGCAACAGTTGCAAACCAAGGCGTCCACAAGTTCCCCCTGCCTCTCCACCGCACTTCCATCAATCCAGCATGCCTAACACCCCCACAGGATGTGCACACATCTCCTTTGATGTGTTCACGTCCTTTGGAGAGTGTCTGGGGATTCTAGGTGCTGAGGGTGGGTGCCTGTGAGATGACAGTGAGAGGGCGGAGTGGTGATGCCCTGTTCCCTCGGAGGCCAGTGCAGCAACAAGATCACCTCTGTGGGGCTAATGCAGGTGCCGAGGCGGGAGCAGGTGCAGACAGATACACCCAGTGGGTGCGGGCAGCCCTTGCGGGGTGCCTTCAGTCAGCGTTCAAGATAGGGAACCCAGAGGAGGTCAGGAGTTCTGTCCTCTCAGTGAAACAGTGGGATAGTCAGGGCGACTGTAGAGGAAGAATGTGCACTTTGGGAGCCAGCACCCATGAGCGAAGGCTGCCCTGC
>NW_006300215.1:240231-243845 GCF_000327345.1 Myotis davidii | reverse complement strand
TGACTAGAGATATACAGTGTGTCCCCCCAAAATGTATGCACACTTTAAATACCTACTAATTTCAATGGTTTTAAGCATAAGAAAGAAACAACAGTGGAGCTGTTATATATTAAAAGTGTGGGCACAAACAGGCAGTTGGACATTCCCTGAGGGGTCTGAGATTGGAGAGGGTGAAGGCCAGACTGGGGGGCCCTTTACCCCGCCCCCCACCCCAGTGCACAAATTTCATGCACCGGGCTACTAGTAAAATAATAAAATAAATGAATGGCTGCCTAAAGGATGTTTTAAGGAACACTTCACATATACCCAAGCGGAGAACACAGGGCGGAGGTAAGGAACTCTGAGAAAAGGGCCCACAGAGAGGCTGGCAGAGAAAGGACTTTCTTTCTGCACAACCTATCTTAGGCACACAATAACCATGTCAACACAACTTGGTGCATTGAATGATAACAAGATTTTCTACTAAAAATAAAGTGCAGATACTGGCTCATAAGAAATTTGCAAGTACAATCTTAAGTTCTTCTAAATGCTTGACAGAGATACACATGACCTGCCATGATGCTTTTGACTAAACTTTGGGTTCTTTATGAAAGTGGAAAGACCAATAGTCACTAAGAAGTGGCTGTGAATATCTTCTAAGATAGTTGATGCAGTAGGAATAAAACAGTAGTTTGATGCTAAAACTGTTAATGTAAGGTTTTCTATAAGGATCTCTATTTATTTTTTTAAAAAATTTATCTTTATTGTTTAAAGTATCACATACTAGTATGTCTCCTTTCTTTCCCCATTAACTGCCTCCACCCTGTACCTGCCCCCATTGCACTATTGTCTGTGTTCATGGGTTATGTATAGCCTATAGAATAAAAGCTTAATATGCAAATTGACTGAGTGGCAGAATGACCGGTCAGCAGGGGGTGGAGCCAGCAAGCGGGCAGCGCCAGGCCAGCCAAGGTGGGTGCCAGCAGGCAGAGGGAGGGGATGGTGATCCGGGGGCAGTGGCAGAGGGGCGATTGGGAGACAGGGGCCTAAGCCATCAGTCAGACATCCCCCAAGGGATCCTGGTCTGCATGAGGGCACAGCCTGGGCTGAGGGACCCCCCCAAGTGCATGAATTTTTGTGCACTGGGCCACTAGTATGCATATAAGTTCTTTAGTTAATTTCTTCCATTATGCCCTCCCCCTTTCCTCTGAAATTCATCAGTCAGTTGCATGTTTCAGTATCTATGGATCTATATTGTTTATTAGTTTATTTTGTTTGTTTTTTATTTCACATATGAGTGACATCATGTGATTCTTGACTTTCCCTGACTGGCTTATTTTACTTAGCATAGTACTCTCTAAGTCCTTCCATGATGTCTCAAAGGGTAAGAGATCCTGCTTTTTTATAGCTGCTATGTATCATAGTTTTTTATACATTCATATACTGGGCTGTTTCCAGATCTTAGCTATTATAAATAGCATTGCTATGAACATAAGGGTGCATATATTCTTTCTGATTGCTGTTTTGGGATTCTTAGGATATATTCCTAGGAGTAGGATCACTGTGTCAAATGGCAGTTCCTTTTTAATTTTTTTTGAGAACACTTCATACTGTTTTCCATAATGGCTGCACCAGTCTGCGTTCCTACAGGCAGTGTGGCTAGGGTTCCCATTCTCTACATCCTGGCCAGCACTTGTCATTTGTTGATTTGTTAATGGTAGCCATCCTGGCAGGTGTGAGATGATACATTATTGATATTTTAATTTGCGTCTCTCTGGTGATCAGTGACTTTGAGCATTTTTTCATGTCTCTTGGCCATCTGTATGTCTTCTTTGGAGAGTGTCTATTTGGGTCCTTTGTCCATCTTTTATTGGGTTGTTTGTCTTTTAGGTTTTTTGAGTTATTTATATATTTTGGAAATTAACCCTTTACAGATGTACCATTGGTGAATATGTTCTCCCATACAGTGTGTACCCTTTTCATTTTGTTGATGGTTACTTTTGTTGTGCAGAAGCTTTTCATTTGGATATAGTCCCATTTGATTATTTTCTCCTTAGTTTCCTTTGCCATAGGAGATGTATGTCTAAACATATTGTTATGAGAGATGTCTGAGATTTTGCTACCTATGGTTTCTTCTAGGATTTTTATGGATTCATGACTTACATTTAAATATTTTATCTATTTTGAGTTTATTCTTTTTTTAGTTTATTCTTGTGTATGGTGTAAGTTGGTAGTCATTTTTTGCATTGGTCTAGTTCAATTTTTCCAACTTTCCCAGCATTTATTGAAGAGACTGTCTTGACTCCATTGTATGCTCTTGCCTCCTTTGTCAAATATTAATTTAATGCAATGGCTTGGGTCTACTTATGGGTCTTCTGTTCTATTCCATTGATCTGTATGGCTGTTCTTATGCCAGTACCAGGCTGTTTTAATTAAAATGGCTTTATAGTATAATTTGATATCTGGTATTGTGTTCCTCCTACTTTGTTCTTATTTCACAAGATTGCTGAGTCTATTCTGGGTCTCTTTTGGTTCCATATAAAGTTTTGGAGTATTTATTCTAGATCTGTGAAATATGCCATTGATACTTGTGTGGCTTCAGTTCCCCCCCAAGAACTGGACATTTGTGAACTCCAGGTATTAGATGGAGAAGATATGAGAAGTCATTGGTGTATAGGAGAGAGGCTTTATTGCAGACCAAGTAGTCATTGCTAACAAGTAGCCATTAGACAAAGTAGTTCTTGCTAATACAGCAGCAAACACAGGAGCCATTGCTAACAAAGCTATTACACAAAGCAGTCCAGCCCTACATAAAAGCAGCCTCACCTCGGCTGGTCAGTAACACATCTTTATACCAACTTAGCCAAAAGAAACTTTTTTCCAAATAAAGACATCAATATTTGGGTTATAGAAAGGTATGCCTGTGCATTTCATACAGTACAGTCTCTGTGTCCTTGCTTTTGCACCTGCATATGAAAAATTGGCTTTGAACATCCAGCCTACTCTGGAAAGGGCTCCTACGCTTAAATTGGCCTTGAACATCCAGTGTATTCTGATCAGGGTTCCCACAGTATTCTATAGATTGCTTTGGGTAGTATGGACATTTCAATTATGGTAATTCTTCTAATCTATGAACACAGCATATTCTTCTATTTATTTTTAAGTTCCTCTATTTCTTTTTTCAATGTCCTATAGTTTTCCAAGTACATGTCTTTTACCTCAGTGGTTAAGTTGATTCCAAGGTATCTTATTTTTTTTGTTGCAATGATAAATAGTATTGTTTTTTTTAAGTTTTTCTTTTTGAGAGTTCATTATTGATGTATAAATATGCCATTGATTTCTGGGTGTTAATTTTGTATCCTGTTACATTGTTGAATTTGTTTATTAAATCTGGTAGTTTTTTTGGTGGAGTCTTTAGGGTTTTCTATGTATAATATGATGTCATCCATGTATAATGACAATTTTACTTCCTCCTTTCCAATTTGGATGCCTTCTAATTATTTTCTTGTCTGATTGCTATGGCTAGGACTTTTAGTACTATATTGAATAAGAGTGGTAAAAGTGGACATTCCTGTCTTCTTCCTATTCTTAGGGGAAATGGTTTTAATTTTTGCCCATTGAGTATATTTTAATGC
>NW_006300215.1:238693-240080 GCF_000327345.1 Myotis davidii | reverse complement strand
TGGCCAAGATGGAAGTGAAAGTAAAAACTACACTCATATCCTCCCACAGCCACATCAAAATTACAACTAAACCATAGAACAACCATTATAATAAACATCTGAAATCTAGGTGAACAGAAGTCCTACAAATAAGTATTTAAAGCAAAAGCCATATTGAGATTAGTAAGAGGGGTGGAGATATGGAATGGGTGGTCCCACACCCACTCATCACGGACAAAAATCCAGAAGTTTTTCTTGGGTATAAAGGTCCCCACTGAGGAGCAAGGGCTCCCAACCCCACACCAGGACCCCAAGCCCAGGATTCCAGTGACAGGAAGAGAAGTTCCCATATTTCCAGGCAGAGAAAATAATTCGGGATTGAGGCTGAGGGAGACAGAGGGCTGCTGGAGTCTTAAAGGGCCCACACATGGATTCCTCTTAAAGGGCCCATACATGTATTTACTTGAACTCACTTGCTCTGAGCTGCAGCACTGGAGCATGCACCAGAGAATTATAGGGAGAAACTGAGTAGTCTTGCACCAGGGTGAGAACTGAAGGGAAAGCTTTCTTCCAGACAGAAATATTGGCACAGGCCATTATTTCTTTGCTGAGCACTCCCGACCATACAGCAAGTAGGCCTATTTGAGTCTCCATCATTCTGGCATTTCCCTGAGACCCCACAACATCCAACTTGTAGGCCGTGCCAGCCATTTCCAGTGGCTTTTCATACAAATGGCCTATCTTGGCTCATGCCTCAGACTTTCCTAAAAATCTATAAAAATGAGTAGCTACTAGCCTCAGCATGCCATATACCTCTTTTATTTTTCTTTTCTTTTTTTATTGTTTAAAGTATTACACATAGTAATACATATATCTCTTTTTTTCCCCATTGACCTTCCCTCAGCCTCCCCTAACCCCTGTGGCATGCCCTCATCACACCCACCCCCAAGTGTCTGTGTTCACTGGTTGTGCTTATATGGATACATACAAGTCCTTCAGCTGATCTCTTTCCCCTCGTTCCAAACAATCCCCAGCCTTCCCACTGTAATTTGACAGTCTGTTCAATGCGTTACTGCCTCTGTATCCTCCCTTCCCTCTGAGGTTTGACGGTCTGATTCATGCGTCTCTGTCTCTGGATCTGTTTTATTTCATCAGTTTATGTTGTTCCTTATATTCCACAAATGAGTGAGATCATGTGATATTGATCTTTCTCCGACTGGCTTATGTCACTTAGCATAATGTTCAGTTCCATCTATGCTGCTGAAAATGATAAGAATTCCTTCTTTTTTATAGCAGCATAGTATTCCATTGTGTAGATGTACCATGGTTTTTTAAACCACTCATCTGCTGATGGGCATTTAGGCTGTTTCCAAATCTTAGCTATGGTGAATTATGCTGTTATGAACAT
>NW_006300215.1:235971-236879 GCF_000327345.1 Myotis davidii | reverse complement strand
TTGAATTTTCTGAAGTAGTGTGAGGAGGATAGGTTTTAGTTCTTCCTTGAATGTTTGGTAAAATTCCCCTGTGAAGCTGCTTGAAATAGCTTCAGGGTTTGAGGGAAACTTTTTGATGACTGCTTCAATTTCTTCCATAGTTATTGGCCTATTGAGATTTTTTGATTCTTCCTGATAGAGTTTTGGAAGATTGTATTTTTCTAGGAATATATCGTTTCCTCAAGGTTGTCCAGTTTGTTGGAATAGAGTTGTTCATAGTATTTTTAAACAATCCTTTGTATTTCTGTGGGGTTTGTTGTTATTTCTCTTCTTTCATTTCTGATTTTGTTTATTTGTATCCTCTCTTTTTGTTTCTTGGTGAGCCTGTCTAGAGAGGTTCATCAATCTTGTATATTGTTTCAAAGAACCAGCTCTTGGTTTTGTTGATCTTTTGTATAGTTTTCTTTGTCTCCATGTCATTTATCTCTCCTCTGATCTTTATTATTTCCTTCCTCCTGCCTACACTGGGCTTTACTTGTTGCTCTCTTCCTAACTCTTTGAGTTGTAGGGTTAGGTAATTTATTACCATTGTTTCTTGTTGTTTTTTTTTTTGCAGTAGGCTTGTAGAGCTATGAACTTCCTTCTCAAGACTGCTTTAGCTGTGTCCCATAGGTTTTGGATAGTTGTGTTTTCATTTTTATTTGTTCCATGAAGTTTTTTACTTCTTCTTTGATCTCTGGTAATCTAGTCATTGTTAAATAGCATGCTATTTAGTCTCTGTGTGTTTGATTTTTTGTTATTGTTTTTATTATAGTTGATTTCCAATTTTATGCCACTGTGATCTGAGAAGATGCTTGATATGATTTCTATCTTGAATTTGAAGAGACTTTGCCTTTGAGCCAATATATGGTCTATCTTTGACCCATGTG
>NW_006300215.1:229860-235475 GCF_000327345.1 Myotis davidii | reverse complement strand
GGTGTCGGTCGTTTCGGGTTCATTTTGTTTGGGGCTCTGTGAGCTTCTTGGATTTGTGTGAGTTTTTTATTCCCTATATCAGGGAAGTTTTCTGTCATTATTTCTTCAAACAGGTTTTCTATTTCTTGCTCAGTTTCCTCTCCTTCTGGGACCCCTATTATGTGGATGTGGTTTCATTTCGTGTTGTCCCAAAGTTCTCTTAGGCTCTCTTCCTGCTTTTTAAATTTTTTTGTGGAAGCTACTCTGCTTGGTTATTTTTTCCTACCTTGTCTTATAGCTCACTGAAGTGGTCCTCTGCTTCTTCCAGTCTACTGTTGATGCAGTGATGTCATTTTTCATGTCTTCTTGGTTCTTGTACATTTCCTCTTGGTTCTTACACATATTGTTGAATTTGTCTTCCTTTCTTTTCATCCACCTTAGGACCATTTCTCTGAATTCTTTCTCTGACAGGTTGCTTGCCTCCATTTTGTTTACTTCCATTTCTGGTAATGCCTGCTTTTCTTTCATATGTGGGCTGTTTCTTTGTCTCCCCATGATCTCTCTTCTTCAGGTGTCAGGTTATGTAGTTCTCTCTCTCCTGCATTGATTTAAAGGTACAAAATAAAATGCAACAAGGCACAACACACAAGACATTAGTATTCATGATACTAATAACCCCAAATAAAGGTGACCACCAGAGAAAAGAGAATTAGAGATTAAGAAAGAAAGAAGAAGAGAAAAAACAGAGGAAAAAAGGAATGAAAAAATGAAATTTGGAAAATGAAAAAAAGTAAGAGAGAAAAGAACAAGAATAAAAAAGAAGAAGGGAAAAAAACTATTTATATGGGGAGAAAACTTCAATAGAACAGCCACTAATCCTAACAAATGCCAGTAACACATACCTAGAGATGAATGCAAACTATAAACAACAACTAATATCAAGCGAGGCAAGGGAAAACAGAAGCAAAAAATAAACAAACAAAAAAAAAACAAAAAGAAAAGGCAAAACAATCTCACAAGCAAGCATAAAAATACCAATATAATGAACAATCAAGCAAACAACACAAGGAAAGAGGGGAAAAATTTGGATAGTGAAGAAAGAGAAGAGAGAGGTGTGTATGGACTTAGACCAGGGGACTGGAAATTAGATATATAAGTAGGGTGAAATTTTAACAGGGAGTAAAAAGAAGGAATAGGGAAAATTTAAAGCAGGAATAGGGTAGGAGAAACAGGACAACAAAAGGGAAAAAGTAAGGCAGAGAGTGTTGGCATAAGGTAAAGTTGCGATAGAGTAAAATGATCCTAAAGGAAAGATGAAAATAGAATGTAGAACACTAATCTCAAAATAAAATAAGAGAAAATAAAGTCACACTTTAAAAAGTTAAAATAGTAGTAGTAATAATACTGATTAAAAATAAAAATGTAATATTTAAAAAGTTAAAATCAAATGAGGAAAAAAGAAAAAAAATAGTTTCTTAAGTAAAAGATGAAAAAAATAAAAATGTGCAGTAGTGAAGGTCATTCACTTCCTCTACTGTTCTGTTTGGCACATCTGTTTCCTAGTCAGGACAGTATTGAAGTTCCCTGTGTTCCACTGCTCCTCAGTGTTTAAGCCACTCTCCTGATTTTTAAGCAGGCTGTACTTCTTTGTTTCTTATGCTCCTTTATTTGTATTTACACAAGAGTCAATTTGTGATTCAACCCCTGGGTGGCAGTGTTTGTGGATTGACCTCCGGGTCTATAGGTCTTCTCTAGCTAGTGTTTAGATTTTTCTTTCCCTGTGGCACTTAATGCTGGTTTGGGGGAATGGGCTGCCCCAGAGCTGGTTCTCTGATCTTTATTCCCTGCTCTGATCCCCAGGTTCCATAAAAACAACTTTCCCCTGCAGTTTCTTAGAGTGTCCCTAATTGGGTGATCTTATGTATTAGACTTAGTAATCAAAAACAAGGTTCTAAAGAGGAAGAGAGAGAGAGAGAGAGAGAGAGAGAGAGAGAGAGAGAGAGGAGCCAGAGTAAGTGTGCGAACTCCAGTGTTGCAGCACAAGTCTGTGCAGTCTATTTTCCCCTTGTGTCTAAGCAGCCAGCACACTGTTACAATTTTTAGGCTGCCCTTTTGTACCCAGTTCAGCTATGGTTGCTTTTAGAGTTCCCTCTGTTAGCAGCCCTGAATATCCCCTTCCACAGTCACAGATCACGCTAGCCCCAATGGCTGTGAACTTTTCTGGGTGCAGAATTCCCTGGATCCTCCAGCTCCCACCATGTGCGTCTTTCTCCTGCCCAGACCACAGACATCACCTTATCCCAGGCGAAATCTGACCTTTCCATGAGGAGGTGCAGAGCTCCTCCGAATCTGTGTGCTTGTGCCACTTGACCAGTGTTACCGGGTTCACAGCTGTTCACTGGGTGCTGTTGTTGTAGATTCCCGGGATTTTCAGGCTTCTGACAACATCCACTCTCTCCTTCAAGATGGTGCAGTCTCAGCATCAGAGCCAGTCGCTCCAGGAAGGATCCCAGCAGCAGTGGAGGTTGCCCAGTCAGGGGAACCCTGTCCGGCAATCCCCTACAGTCTCCTGGAGTATAGCTGTCCCTCAACTCACAAACACTCCCTGTGCGACCACACACTCTCCCTTCATTCTCTTATGCACTATCTTGCAGTCTGCCTTCCCATCGGCAGCCATATTTGGAATCCCACCACATACCTCTTGATAAGTGGTGCCTGGCACTAGTGGAAGGTGTCCTTGTTTCACAGTTTGGCCTCTCATGGGTATAATCCAAGCCTAGTACAAGTAGCAGCCATCTTCAGATTTCTTTGTAGTTCATTCCAGATGGCCCCAATCAGGGCACAGATGGAAGCTGAACTTGGCCTGTTAACTCCTAGGAGGCCCCAAAGCCAGTGCACCTGGTGGACATTTTCAGACCATATTAAAGCACTAGCCAACCTCATTCACAAGGCACACACTCAAAGGGTGGACTTAGCCGGCACCAGAGCCCCACTGAAGTAAGTCCTACTCCATGGGGTGGGCCCCTGCACAGCTGACCCTTGACAGTGTTTGCAAGCAGTCCTCAAAACCAATTAGCCCGGGTGTAAATCCCTTCATTTGAGGTATCAACAACAATGAAGACTCAACTACAACAGGAAGGTATATATCTGGAGTGCCCAGCTAGATTGATCAAGGAGGCTGTGCCACTGGACCAACCCTACAGGACACCTACTACATAAGACCACTTTACCAGATCAGGAGATGCAACAGCTCTACCTAATACATAGAATAAAACACAGGAAAACTGCCAAAATGAGACCAAGAAATATGTCCCAAATGAAAGAATAGAACAGAACTCCAGAAAAATAACTAAACAAATTAGAAATAAGCAATCTAGATTCAGAGTTCAAAACACTAGTTATAATGATGCTAATGACCTTGGGGGGAAAGTAGATGAACTTAGTGAGAACTTCAACAAAGCCATAGGAAACATAAAAGTGGAGATAGAAAACAAACATAAAAAAGAATTTGTCAGAAATAAAGAATACACTACAAAATAAAAAATACAATAGAATAAAACCTAAAACAGTACAGCAAAAAGATATATTCATCCATAGTTCATTGCAGCATTATTTACAATAGCCAAGATATGGAAGCAACCTAAGTCTCATCAGTGGAGTAGATGAAGCAGAGGATCAAATCAGATATTTGGAAGATAAGGATGTAGAAAACACCCAATCAGAACAGCAAAAGGAAAAAAAAAAACTACAGTAAAAGTGAAGATAGTATAAGGAACCTCTGGGACAGCTTCAAGCATACCAACATTTTCATCATGGGGATGCCAGAAGAAGAGAGAGAGAATGAAATTGAGAATCTATGTGAAAAAAATTAATGACAGAAAACTTTATCCAAGTGAAGGAAGTGGACATACACATACAGGAAGGGCAGAGAGTCCCAAACAAGATGAACCCAAAGAGGCCCACACCAAGACACATCATAGTTAATATGGCAAAAGTTAAAGACAGAAACTTGACAGGCCAGAAGGGATCAACAAGAAATATTCAAAGTGCTGAAAAGCAAGGACCTACAATTAAGATTATTCTTCTAAGCAAAGTTGTCATTTAGAATCAAAGAACAGATAAAGAGCTTTCCAGACAAAAAAAGAGTTCATCACCACCCAACCAGTATTAGAAGAAATGTTAAAAGGTATTCTTTATGAAGGAAAAAAAAAGATTAAAAATGTGAATAACAAAATGACAATAAACACATATTCTATATAATAAAAAAGAAACATGCAAATGGACCATCCCTTCACTATGCTCAAGCCACGCTGGCCAGCCATGCACACCAGCCAATCAGGAGTGAGTATGCAAATTAACCCAACTAAAATGGAAGCAGCCAAGGAGCTTGAGTGAGCATGAGACTTGGGTTGCCGCCAGCAATGGAGAAAGCCAAGATTCCTGCCTTCCCAGGCCAGCCTTGGGCTCTGCTCAAGGCTACAAATTTTCAATTATAGAAGATAAATAAATCCCAGACACCTGCTTCCAGCCAGCCGTGGCATCCACTCAAGGCTACAAAGTTTCAATTATAGAAGATAAATTAATCCCAGGAAAAAAAAAGAAAAGAAAAAAAGGAGGGGCTGGGAGCTTGGGTAGCCGGGGGCGTGGCCAGCCTGAAAACAGCCATCAGCCCCTCACCCAGGCTGGCCAGGAACCACAGTGGAGACCCCCAACCTGAAGGGAGTGTGGCCAGCCTGAAAACAGCCCTCAGCACCTCACCCAGGCTGACCAGGCACCACAGCGGGACCCCTACCCTGATCCAGGACACTCTTCAGGGCAAACCAGCTGGCTCCCACACGTGCACTAGGCCTCTATTCTATATAATAAAAGGGTAATATGCAAATTGACCCTAACAGCAGAATGACTGGGAATGACTGGTCACTATGACACACACTAACCAACAGGGGGAAGACGCTCAATGCAGGAGCTGCCCCCTAGTGGTCAGTGCGCTCCTACAGGGAGAGCTCTGCTCAGCCACAAGCCAGGCTGATGGCTGCCAGCACAGCGGTGGTGGCAGGAGCCTCTCCCACCTCCTCAGCAGTGCTAAGGAGGTCCAATGGCAGCTTAGGCCTGCTCCCCGCTGGCTAATGGACATCTCCTGAGGGCTCTCGGGTTTCCAGAGGGATTTCTGATTGCCATCTTAGGCCCAATACCCCGGGGAGCGGGCCTAAGCCAGCAGGTGGTCATCCCCTGAGGGGTCCCACACTGAGAGGGCACAGGCTGTGCTGAGGGATCCCCCCGCCCCCCGCCGAGTGCACACATTTTTGTGCACTGAGCCTCTGGTTAGTCAATACTTACTTATTTTTTCTGTTCATCAGATTATTTATTCACAAGATTTTTAGATTCATTTGTTGATAGATATGTATTTGTTGTTCATAATTTGTATCTTTACCTTTTTCTTTTTCCTCTTCTTTTTTTTAAATTGTTTTAATGCTTAAAGTATTACAAAGAGTGTTACATATGTCTCTTTTTTTCCCGCCCTTGACAATCCCCTGGCCTCCCCTACCCCCCGGTGTCTTATCCATTGGTTATGCTTATATGCATGCTACATAGTTTCTTAAACTGAAGGCTCAGAGGTCTGCAGCCACAGGCGGGGA
>NW_006300215.1:228498-229662 GCF_000327345.1 Myotis davidii | reverse complement strand
GATTTCTATTTAGGTCCTTTGCCCATTTTTTGATTGGATTGTTTATCTTCCTTTTGTTAACACCTTTCGTACCACTCACGAGCTTTCTCGTGTTTCGCGTGCCATCTGTTAAGGATCTTAGATGTCAACACACTGCCTTGTCCACATAGAATGAAGTGATCTCATTGGTGGAAACCGTGCAGGTCAATCTACGAAAAACTATATAATTGCACGAACCCATAAAGCATTGCAGTTACATTGTATTTTGTTCATTTGAATAGTCTTCGTCTTCAAGTTCCTGGCGCTTTTAGAAATGCCCTCTCTCAGAAAATTGAAGGAAACCAACGATACTGATACACTTCCTTTTGTGTTGTTCCATTCTAAGGAAAACGATGAAATGGACAAAAAAAGTAGTGCTGTACCTTATAAACTGTGGACTTTTCAATTCATTTAGAGTGTACAACGTCCTCAATCCACAAGCAAAAATGAAGTAGAAACAGTTTCTGCTATCGGTGTCATAAACTGGATAACAGATGACAATACTGAAGGCTCTCCAGAACCAGAGACAAATTTGTTCAGCCCTACCCCTGGGGGTGCAAACAGAGCACCTCGTAAAGATCTACCCAAAAGGTTGTCAGGTGATATGAAGCAGCATGAACCTACGTGTATTCCAGCAAGTGGAAAGAAAAAATTTCCTACGAGAGCCTGCAGAGTTTGTGCCGCACATGGAAAAAGGAGTGAATCTAGATACTTATGTAAATTCTGTTTGGTCCCTATTCATAGAGGAAAATGTTTACGCAGTACCATACATTAAAATAGTACTAGGAACTTTAATTGTTTAATTGTTTTTGTAAAGAAAAATGTTATAATTATTGAAAAACAACACCTAAAGTGCATTATGATGTGTAGTTATGATGATTTAAATAACGTGCAGTTTGCCGAAAAACGTGCAGCCCCTGGCGTATGTCTTCGAGATTTCTATGTGGTACCAAATGTGTTAATTTGTATGAGTTCCCTATAAATGTTGGAGATTAAACCCTTATCAGTGATAACATTGGCAAATATGTTCTCCCATGCAGTGGGCTTTCTTGTTGTTTTGTTGATGGTTTCTTTTGCTGTGCAGAAGCTTCTTATTTTGATGTAGTCCCATGTGTTTATTTTCTCCTCAGTTTCCATTGCCCTATG
>NW_006300215.1:222461-227647 GCF_000327345.1 Myotis davidii | reverse complement strand
GATGTATAGAAATGCGATAGATTTCTTGGCATTAATTTTGTATCATGCTACATCACCAAACTCATTTATTAAGTCTAATAGTTTATTGATGGAGTCTTTAGGGATTTTTATGTACAATATCATGTCATCTGCAAATAAGGACAGTTTACTTCTTCTTTTCCAATTTGGATGCCTTTTATTTCTTCTTGTTGCTTATTGCAATGGCTAATACTTCCAGAAATATGTCAAGCAGGAGCGGTGAGAGTGGGCATCCCTGTCTTGTTCCTGTTCTTAGGGGAAATGGTGTTAGTTTTTGTCCATTGAATATGATGTTGGCTGTGGGTTTGTCATATATGGGTTTTGTTATGTTGAGGTAAGATCCTTCTATTCCCACCTTGCTGAGAGTTTTTATCAAAAATGGGTGTTGAATTTTGTCAAATGCTTTTTCTGCATCAATTGATATGACTATGTGCTTTTTTTCTTTCAATTTGTTTATGTGATGTATCACATATATTGATTTGTGGATATTGTACCATCCTTGCATCCCTGGGATAAATCCTACTTGGTCATGGTATATGATCTTTCTGATGTACTGCTGGATCTGATTTGCTAGAATTTTGTTGAGGATTTTGGCATCTATGTTCATGAGGGATGTTGGCCTGTAATTCTCTTTCATTGTGTTGCCTTTATCTGCTTTTGGTATTAGGTGATGCTGGCTTCATAGAATGAGCTTGGAAGTGTTCCTTCCTCTTGCATTTTTTTGTAGTAGTCTGAGGAGGATAGGTTTTAGTTCTTCCTTGAATGTTTGGTATAACTCCCCTGTGAAGGCGTCTGGTCCTGGGCTTTTGTTTGCTGGAAGCTTTTTGATGACTGATTCAATTTCTTTCATAGTTATTGGCCTGTTGAGATTATTAGATGCTTCCTGAGAGAGTTTTGGAAGGTTTTATTTTTCTCGGAATATGTCCAGTTCCTCAAGGTTGTCTAGTTTGTTGGAGTGGAGTTATCCATAGTATTGTTTAACAATCATTTCTATTTCTGTGGGGTCTGTTGTTATTTCGCCTCTATCATTTCTGATTTTGTTTATTTGGGTCCTCTATCTTTGCTTCTTGGTGAGCCTGGCTAGAGTTTTGTCAATCTTGTTTATCCTTTCAAAGAACCAGCTCTTGGTTTCATTGATTTTATGTATTGTTTTTTGTCTCTATATCATTTATTTCTGCTCTAATCTTTATTATCTCCTTCCTTCTGCTCATTCTGGGCTTTTCTTGTTGCTCTCTTTCTAATTCTTTGAGGTGTAGAGTTAGTTGCTCTCTTTCTAATTCTTTGAGATGTAGAGTTAGATGATTTACTACCATTTTTTCTTGTTTTTTCAGATAGGTGTGTAGAGCTATAAACTTCCCTCTGAGGACTGCTTTCATTGTGTCCCATAGGTTTTGGATTGTTGTGTTTTCATTGTCATTAGTTTCCAGGATGTTATTAAGTTATCCTTTGATTTCATTCATAACCCAATCAATATTTAATAGCATGCTATTCAGCTTCTAGTTGTTTGAGTATTTTGGGTTGTTTTTATTGTAGTTTATTTCTAATATTATGCCATTGTGGTCTGAGAAGATGCTTGGTATGATTTCAATCTTCTTGAATTTGAGAGGACTTTGTTTGTGACCCAATATGTGGTCTATTTTTGAAAATGTCCCATGAGCACTTGAGAAGAACGTATATTCCATGGCTTTGGGGTGAAATGTTCTGAAGATGTCAATTAAGTCCATCTGATCTAGTGAGTCATTTAGGATTGCTGTTTCTTTGCTAATTGTTTGTCTAGAGGATTTATCCAGTGATGTCAGTGGTGTATTAAAGTCCCCTACAATAATTGTATTGTTGTCGATCTCTCCTTTGATATCTTCCAGGAGTTTTTTTATGTATTTGGGTGCTCCTGCATTGGGTGCATATATGTTTATCAGTGTTATATCCTCTTGTTGTATTGATCCCTTTAGTATTATGAAGTGGCCTTCCTTATCTCTTGTTATGGCCTTCACTCTGAGGTCTATTTTGTCTGATATAAGTAAAGCTACCACAGCTTTTTATTTTCATTTCCATTTGCCTGAAAGATATTTTTCCATCCCTTCACTTTCAGTCTGTTTGAGTCCCTTGTTCTGAGGTGGGTCTCCTGTAGACAGCACATATATGGATCATGTTTTCTTTTCCATTTAGATACCCTATGTCTTTTGATTGGATCATTTAATCCATTTATGTTTAATGTTATTATTGATAGGTACTCGTTTGTAGCCATTTCTGTGCTTTTTGCCTGTGTTCCTTCCTCCCTTTCTATTTCTTCTTTTTACAGCATTATCTTTAGCATTTCTTGCATTGCTGACTTGGTAGTGATAAACTCCCTTAGCATTTTTTTTTGTGTCTGTGAAGCTCCTGATTTTCCCTTCAATTTTGATTGATAGTCTTGCTGGATAGAGTATTCTTGGATTCAGTCCTTTGCTTTGCATCACTTTGTATACTTCATTCCATTCCCTTCTAGCTTGGTGTGTTTCTATTGACAAATCATTTGATACTCTGACGGGGGATCCTTTGTAGGGAACTCTGTCTCTCTTGCAGCCTTTAAGATTCTCTCTTTTTCATTAACATTAGCCATTGTAATTATGATGTGTCTTGGCGTGGGTCTTTTGGGGTTCATCTTGCTTGGGACTCTCTGTACTTCTGTAACTTTTTTCTTCCCCATATCACTGTTGAAACTTTCAATGGTGGTTTTTATTGCAGCTATATCACCCTTCATTTCTTCTTGGTTCTTACACAAGTTATTGATTTTTTCATCCATTTCTTTTTGATTCTTGCATAAGTTGTTGCAAGATTTTTTCCTCCATCCGGTTTATGCATTCTAGGATCCTTAATCTGAATTCTTTTTCTGTCATGTCACACCCCCCTGTTTCACTTAGCTGCTTTTCTGGCGAGCCCTCCTTTTCTTTCCTTTGGGGGTTTCTTTGTCTACACATGTTTGATCTCACTGACATATCTAGATGTTGAGTCGTTCAGGGTCTGCTCCTTGGGTGAGTGGCTACTGCTCTTCGGGCGGTTGCGGTAGTAGCTGCTCTTCAGTTGGCAGCAGCTCCTCTGGTGGGTGCTGTTCACAGCTGTGGTGGCTCCTCTGGTTGGTGGGGGGAAGCTTCTCACACAGCTGCTCTTCCTCAGACAGAGGGTGTGCTGATCACGAGGCTGCTGTTCTTGGATGGGGGCGGGCTACACACGCAGCTGCTATTTCTTGAAATGGGGTGGACTGCTCATGTGGTTGCTGATCCTTTAATGGGGGCTGGCTGCACGCTGCTGTTTTTCCTCTGATGTGGTGAGCTGCTTGTGGGGCTACTGCTCCATGGACTTGGACACGTTGATTGCAAATCTGTTGCTCCTCTAACGGGGGTGGGCTGCTTTCAAAGCTGCTGCTCTTTGGATGGGAGTGAGCTGCACGCATGGCTGCTCCTCCTCAGACAGGGATGTGCCACTCACCCAGCTGCTGCTCATCGGGCAGGTGCAGGCTGTTGTGGCTCTCCTCCTCGGACCTGTGCGTGGTGCGCAGAGCTGCCGCTCCTCGGATGTGAGTGGTCTGCTCACATGGCTGCTGCTCCTCGAACCGGAGTGGTCTGCTGCTGCTCCTCAAATGGGGATGGTCCTCTTGTAGAACTGCTGGTCCTCGGATGGGGGTGGGTTGCTCACACAGCTGCTGTTCCTAGGATTGGGCAGGTTGCTCGTGCGGCTGCTGCTGCTTAGATGAGGGCAAGATGCTTGCACAGCTGCTGCTCCTCGGACTAGTGCAGGGTGCGAGCTCTGCACAGCTGCTGTTCCTTGGATGGAGGTGGGATGCACAGGGCTGCTGCTCCTCAGATATAGGTAGACTGCTTATACTGCTGCTGCTCCTTGGACAGGTCAGACTGCGCGCGTGGTTGCTGCTCCTCAGATGGGGAAGTGGGCTGCTCACACAGCTGCTGCTTTTTGGACAGGGGCAGGCCACATGAGGCTGCTGCTCTTAGGCTCAAGGCAGGCTTCTCACAGGGCTGATGCTCCCTGGACAAGAGTGTGTCGCTCATGTTTCTGCTGCTCACGTGGTTGAAAAAATGTGAAAAGAAGTAGGAAATAAAGGAACAAACAAAAAAAAGGAGAACAAAGAAAAAAGCAACAAAAAAGGGAAAACAAAGAAAAAAGCAAAAAAAGCTGACAAAGTAATAATAAAAAAATAAAAGTGAAAAATTGAAATGTCATTTTTTTGGCTGGCTTAAGATCCCAGTTTTCCGGAATGTCTGTGATTTGTTGTTGTTGTTGTTGCTGGGATTCAGTCAATAATTACTTTAAATATAAATGGATTAAATGCTCTAATCAAAAGACATAAGGTGGTTGAATGGATAATAAAACAAGATCCTTTTATATGTTGTTTACAAAAGACTCACTTCAGATCTGAAGACACACAGAGACTGAAAACAAAGGGATGGAAAACGGTATTTTATGAAAATGGAAACAAATAACAACAACAACAAAAATGGAGGTAGTAATACTTACACCAGACAAAAATAGATTTTAAAACAAAGGCTATATAAAAAGAGGCAAAGAAGGACCCAGCAATTTCACTTGTGGTTATTTAACCAAAAAAACACTAAATTTAAAAGACATATACAAGGATATGTTCATTGCAGCTTTATTCCAAGATATGGAAGCAACCTAAGTGACCATCAATAGGTGATGGATAAGGAAGTGGTGCATGTATACAATGGAATATGACTCAGCCATAAAATAAAGAATGAAATCTTGCCATCTGTGCAACATGATGGATGTACTGTATTTGCCGGCGTATAAGACAACTGGGCGTATAAGACGACCCCCTAACATTTCCACTCAAAAGACAGAGTTTGTTATATACTCGCCGTATAAGACTACCCCCTCTTCCGCACACCTTCCACACACCAAATAAAAGGTAAAACAATATCAGATTTGATTTTAACATTTTAATTTATATTCAAATGCTTATGACATGCAGGAAAACTGTCACAAGGCTGTATGTAATCAAACATATACATAAAACAGTGCAAGTTTATTACCGGTAAACATACCGGTAATTCACTAAAGAAAACACACTCTATAGACTGGTACCGTAGATGCTTCTCAGGAACACAGGCAAGCAGCCCACAACCTAGAGGGACTGTCAATGATAGAAGAAAGAT
>NW_006300215.1:216741-222337 GCF_000327345.1 Myotis davidii | reverse complement strand
CCTACCATACACCCAGTATGGTATCGCAATTCGCGATTTTGCGCTATCATACTGGGTGTATGGTCAGCTGTGTGCGATTTTGCGAGTGTGGTAAAATCGCATAACAGCAAAATCGCATAACAGCCGAGCATACACCCAGCAGCGCTGCTGATGCCTGAACGGTATGTGGAATGAAGTGGGCGGGCATTGGGAGGCCACTATGGCACGGGGCAAGCACTATGGGCAGTCTATCTGAAGTGTACCTGGCGTATAAGACGACTCCCCACTTGGAGGCATATTTTTCTGGGCCAAAAAATCATCTTATATGCCGGCAAATACGGTAAATGGTATTGTGCTGAGAGAAATAAGTCAGACAGAGAAAGACAAATACCATATACTTTCACTTATATGTGTAATCTGGAAAATAAAATAAATAATCAAGCAGGACAGAAACAGATTCATAGATTCAGAGAACATTTTGACAGTTGCTAGGTGGGAGGAGGGTTGAGGAAATGGGTTATAAAGGTGAAGGTTTTGAGAAGTACAAATTGGTAGTTATAGAATAATCACTGGGATTAAAAGTACAGCACAGGGAATATAATCAATAATACTACAATAACTATGTATGGTGTCAGATAAATATTAGACTTATCAGGATGACCACTTAGTAAGCTATATAAATATCTAATCATGGAACATACACCTGAAATTAACATAATATTGTGTATCAATTGTAATTAAAAAATAAAAATTATTTAAACTAAAAAATTTATATCAGCACAGTGAAATCCTGCAGAGGGGTAAGCCTGCCTGAAAGCATACAGCACAAGGAAGGACAGGCTTCCTGACAACACAAAATGGAACTGAACTCAACTCAGTAAAGAGAATTCCCAGGAAGGGCACCATTGTTCTACAGAACAACCCTCAAATAATGCCAGGCTTATTTTAAGGCCTATTCTATATAAAAATATTTAAACAGCTGAAATGTTGCCAGGGAAGCTCCCTTGGAAGTGCATTGTTCATGTGGTTTTCTCTCACGAAGTCCTCTGTGGTCTTTCTGAAATTTCACATCAAAGAGAGAGCATCACTGTGTTCAGTGCCCTTGGGAAGCAAGAGCTTGCTGAGGCCCTTGGAAAACTCTTTCAGGTTCTTACGTCTTATTTCATAAATAGCTTTATGTACCCAGAGGTGTGTGTTCCCACCTTGTCAACAGTAAAAAATGGGAAAAATTCCCCAAATTCACACAGCATTAGCATAGCAGCCATTAAAGAAAACATTAGAATGCCTTAAAGGCCCTTTAGTTTTCCTACAGGAAATATGAAATCACCATGTTTTCAGAGTTTGTAAAGTTCTTAGGTGGGTCTCCCCTGCAGAGGAAAATAGAAAACGAAACTCAAATGTATTCTTGGCCATCAACAGCCTGTGTGCCCCTGATTTCTTCACCATTCATTCCATTTTAACCACCCCTTTCCTGCTGTAAACAGCCTGCATATGACTCCAAGGAGCATAAACTTGCAGCTGGCAGTGACTGATTCTGCTGCTCTGGAAAGCCATACCATCAGGGCAAGCTGAACTTAGCCCCAGGGTTGACTCTGAACTTTTGGACTTAACCTCAAAGTTAGATGTAGGTTTCAGAGTTTTGTAAGAGCCACCACTGTTCCCACCAAGACCACCATCTGCTTTGCCCTTGTGAATACATATCCCCCATAACTGCCTCTTCCCACCTACCAGGGACCATGACAGATCTCTTAGCCTCCTTCTTGCCCTGGTTTTTGTGTCCTCTCCTTACCCTCTCTTTTTATTCACCTAATATTTATTGGGTGCTTTGTGGAATGAGGAGGTATGGTCCCCTGAATTTGACCCCTAACTGGGGGTGACAGGTTACATGTGTGTAAAAGCTAATGACTCCACAAGCAATGGTATGACAGGTAAGCCACTATGAGGTCCCTCCAGCCTTTGCTCCTGAAACCCCCACAGCTCAGGCTCCTTTCTTGCCAAGTTCTCCTTCCTACTCCACCTTCTACCTGGTGCTGAGTTGTGGTGACTTTTCTTCGATGAACCTTTCCTGATCTGACAGAGAAAGATCCCTTGCTCCCTATGGCCCCATTGGACTCTGAAGGTTCTACAAGCTTAACCAGAAGCAATGCAAGGCTATGGCTAGGAAGATGGGGTTAGAGGCTCACTTACTATGGTCCCAGTTCCTGAATTTAGCCAGTGGTGTGACTCTCCCTAGTCACATGAGCCCCTGTGTCCTACAGCAATTCCTGGAGACAGTGGGCTGTGGCTCTGGAGGTGGCTTAAGGGACTGAGGTACCCTGAGCTAGTCACTAGAGACTGGGGTCTTCTCTCTGATCTGAGATTCAAAAACCACATGGCTTGAGCAATCCTCAGATCTGGTTTCCACAGTGGCTGAGGCAGGTGGTGGGTAGACCTGAGGGCCCCAAACCCTGGGGGTCATTGCAGGCTGAGAGTTTTGTAAAATAGTGTTCTGACTCTTTGTTAGATGACTAATTCTACTCTCTGAATAATTCTGGAGATCTGCGTTTTTAAAAACTATCCAGGTGTTGTGAATCTCAGACACAGGTTTTGGACAAGGAGGCTAGATGATCTCTCTGGTGGAAGGCAGTGATGGGTATAGGCTGATCCACTGGAGACCCCTTCTTCTGTAGAGTTCCCGGGACTTCCCTCCCAGCCCTATGATACTTGCACATACAGGATGCTGATTAGAACCTTCTTCACCTTTATCCTTAAACACGGAAGGCACTGCCACTCCCTCACAACTCTCTGCTCCATAGGGAAGTGAAGAGATTTCCCTGCCTCTTCATCCCTTCCCCATCACACATGGCAGACAGCAGAATGAATCAGACCTGTGGCTGATCCATGCTGGTTTCAAGTGAATGGACCTGCTTAATTGTGCTGCCTGTATAATCATATTTTGCTTCATCCATCTGTCAAGCTGAGGAAGGTGGTTGTTTTACAAAAGCAGAGTTAATTAAATGTTTTGCACCAACCTAGCCTTCCCTTACCACATCTACAGTATGTTTGTGTCTTATTTTTCCTGGAGGCCAGGAAAACAACTTAGTGAAAATGAAGGATCTATTGATTTGCTATTGGAAAAGAAACTACTGAGCAAATGATCCTCCTCTATAGTTTTCTAGTGACCCAAGCAAACCAACCATTTAACTTACAGACAGTGGGCTTTCCAGTGCAATGGGCTCATATAGCTCTCTGTACCATTCATGCTGTATGTTTATAGTCTTGCTCTTGATTGAAATTATTTTATAAACTGTCTTAAAAGCTACTTTTCTTCCCTGAATACAAAAGATGTTTCTGGTAAATAAAGTCCTTTCATTGTATCCATCTCCAGTTTTCCAACTGAGAGTGGGGAATCCTTTCCCCAAGACCCTTAGTAGTGGGATTATACCATGCCTCCCCTCATTTAACCAAGGATCTCTCCTGGAATTTTTAAAATTTCAATTACAGTTGACATTCAATATTATATTAATTTCAGGTGTACAACAGAGTGAGTAAACATTTATGTACCTTAGGAAGTAATCACCAGAGCAAATCTAGAACTCTGACACCATAATTAGTTATTGCAATATTATTTACTGTATTTCCTATGCTGTATTTTACATCTTTGTGACTATTTTTATCATTGGCAATTTGTACTTAATCCCTTTCATCTTTTTCATCCAGTTTCCCACCTTGACCTACTTTTTTGTCTATTGAGCTGCCTGTGGCCTCTAATATCCTTCTAGTAGAGAACAGCTGTTTTCTGAGTTAAAGTCTTAGATCTTTAGCTCAATATAGCATCTCGGCTTCAAAGGAAGCAGGGTGCATTGACAGTCTGAGGGAGCTGGATCCAACAGGATCTCCATCTTGGAATCTGAGCCTGCAGTCATGGACTAGGGGATAGTCACAGTGGCTGTAGGAAGGAATGTGGGGAAATATGATTTGCCACAAGGAAATCAGGAAAATAGATTTGCCACAAGGAACATTGTGTCTTTGGGCAAATCGTGTCACCTCTGGGGCCTTGGTGTCTGTTCCAGTGCTAATAGTCTATGATACACACACACACACACACACACACACACACACACACACACACACACAAACTAGAGGCCTAGTGCATGAAATTTGTGCATGGATAGGATCCTTAGGCCTGGCCAGCGATCAGGGCTGATCTGTGGGGCAACCAGCAGTGTGATCAAGAGGCCCCCACTGGCACCCGCCATGGCTGGCCTGGCACCGCCCATTCACTGCCCCCCCCAACCCCCACTACTGGTCACCTCCCTCTGAGGGGCAATGGCAGGGCAATCAGGGATCCCCTCTGCTCACACCCACCTTGGCTGGCCTGGGGCCTGGGGGCTGGGGCAGCTCCTGGGTTGAGTGTCTGCCCCATGGTGGTCAGTGTGTGTCACAGCAACTGTCGTTCCACTGGTCATTCTGCCATTTGGTCCATTTGCATATTAGGCTTTTATTATATACGAATAGATATATATCTACTAGGGGCCCAGTGCATGAATTTGTGCACCTTGAAAGGCACTGTGGGCCATGAGGCTACACTGGGCACAGGGGTATGTCTTGGCCCATCATCTGTGCCCCTGCCTGGCCCCTCCCGCCACGGTCCCTGGGCCCCTCTCGGCCAGCAACCCCTTTCCCGCCGCCGCTGCTTTCACATGTTGATGGCCCCAGCCCCACTTACATCCGTTGACAACACAAAGCAATTGGGGCCAGCGCCAGCAGCGGGTGTAAGCAGGGCCAGCACTGTCAGTGGGTGAAAGCGGTTGCTGCTGCCCTGACTGCTCTTCAGGAGTAGGGGAAGGTGGACAATCCCTCAGGGGCAATTGGGGCCAGCAGTGGCTGCTCACACTTGCTGATGGTGCCAAGCAATCGGGGCCAGTGCGAGGAGCCAGGAGTGGGTGTGAGCAGCAGCTCCAGCACCAGCTGCAGGTGCAAGTGGGGCTGGCGCCCACAACAGACACAAGCGAAGGGCAGGACCATGGCGCACAGGAGCATAGAATTTTCAGTAACCACCAGAGGCTCACCCCAATGACAGTGACTGGCGCCCCTCCTTGGTCTGGTGCCCCCCTCACCTGCTCCATCATCTCACCATCACCAACACCCATCATGTTTCTTGCTTTGTCGCCTGCTGCCGATGCCTGCCATGTTTCCTGTGTGCCTCCTGGCAGTCAGTGCATGTATTAGCAACCAGTTGTTCAGTTGTTCTGCCATTCAGTCTATTTACATATTAGCATTTTATATACACTGAGTGGCCAGGTTATTACGACCACCTGACATTTGTAGGCAAATTAGCTGTACACTGCATCATATGGGATATGGAAGCCAAAGGCCTGTTCGAACACCTTTGCTGTCTGCAGTTACCAAGATAAAACGTCTCCAATTCGCACAGGAACACAAGGTTTGGACAGTCGAACATTGGAAAAAAATCATGTGGTCTGATGAATCACGTTTCCAGTTGCATCATGCAGAGTGAGAATTTGGCAGAAACAGCATGAAACCATGCATCTCACATACATGAGTACAACCCTTCAAACTGGTGGGGACAGTGTTATGGTTTGGGGCATGCTTTTCTGGCATGTTTTCTGCCCCT
>NW_006300215.1:212847-216650 GCF_000327345.1 Myotis davidii | reverse complement strand
CAAGAATTGCCGCAGTATTGAAGGCAAAATGTGGCCCAACGAAGTACTGATGGGGTGGTCCTAATAATCTGGCCACTCAGTGTATATAGATATATATGTTTGTATTGATTTTTTTTATACAGAGAGGATGGGAGAGGGAAAGATAGAAACATTCCATTGATTGGCTGCCCTTGCACACACCCTACTGGAGATCGAGCCCACAATCCAAGCATGTGCCCTGACTGGGAATCAAACCAGTGACCTCTTGGTATATGGGATGATGCTCAACCACTGAGCCACATCTGCTGGGCCAGTCTATGATTCTTTCATTCAGAGTGTATGGAGCACCCATTAAGTACCCAGCGCTGTGACTGGAACAACAGTAGGGAGCGAGGCAGACCTTGTCCTGCCATCCTGGAGTTCCAAGTCAAGTACAAAGAGCAGGTTGAATCAAATGTGAGATGATGGTATTCCAACAAGAGTATGGTACACAATACTATGAGATGTATACACAACTCAGGAAGTGGGGGGAAGCATTGGGAAGGCAGTAACTTTGAGTGGACTCATTGGAGATGAGTTAGCTGGGAGGAGCATGGCTCCACATAGACCCCCACAGATGGAGGAGCAACACTGACAGACACACCAGCCTGTCCCAGCTGAGATGCCCATGTTCCAGGATGAACATTATCCTTCCTTCTCAGTCAGTAAGGAACATACCAGCTGACCTCTAGATTGGAGATGGTCAGCCAGAATGCATCTATCCTGAATTACCACAAATAATAGTCAATGAAGAAAAAGTGCTTTATTTTGCTGTATTGGAACAAGAACAAGGGTGGCTGCATGCTCAGTTTCCTTTTTCACCTGCATCATGAAGAGAGCAGGGAGAGGACTTTGCTTTTGCTAGGATTTCCACTGATCATCAGACTGCACTGGAAGGAGCTCGATGGAACAAGGCAGTAAGTCTCCTATCATGTGCTGATGGACAGAGCAAGGCTTAATGGAGGCTGTTTTCCATTTATAACACTTCCCACCTGAAGGCCTCAATATAGTTTCTGAGCAGTGACAAGCAAAAGGGCCTCATGCCAATACTAAGTTCTCTCATAATAAATCCTCACAGGCCAGGGTCTAGCTAGCTCATTAGCCAGTTGGGGTAAGAGAGGGGCATGCCAGGAAAGGTAGCCATGCTCTGAGCCTGGCAGCAATAGGACTACACCTTATGCCCACCACCCAGTGCTCTCAAAACAAGACACTAAGTGTGGGCCTCAGATGGCTCAAACCTGCCTCTCCTTGCTCATGGGAGCAATGGGCAAGGCCTGGAGAAGTGCTGTAATGGCTGCACAGTGTGAACTTAGAATAAGAGAAGGGCAGAGAGATTAGAGGTAAACAGGACAGGCCTGTCCTGAGCACAAGCAGGGCAGCAGGAAGTTAGGCTGGGCTGGGGACTGGGTAGTGAGGCATTGTTAAAGGATCACTGTCCATATCTGTGACTTTTCTCTGCATGTTCCTCTGAGTCTTTTCTTAGCCCCAGGAAGGGGGGATGAAAAGGTATAAAAAGTGCCAAGCAATCCTGTTTGGGCATATTTGGGTTAGCCCTCAAGATGGCTTGACTGAGGAGAAAAGAGAGAAAGATTCTCAGTTTCAGACTGAGTGGCATTCAGGCTGGGCACCTTCAGGAGAGATCTAAATGGGGTTTCCTGCCATCCCTCAAATCCTGCTGCAGAAACCAGCCCCAGTCTCACGTGCCCCTGAACCTCTCATTCCAAAGCCATATCTCCTGAAAAGCTCAATTTTATTTATTCATTCCTTCAAGATAATTTAATGAAAGTCTAATGTATCAGGCAATGTGTTAGATTCAAGGTAATGACATTTTTACTTGTTCCAACTTTAGAATTTCCAAAATTTTCTGTAATGATTCTGCAAATATTTTCATATACCTGGGTTTTCTATAGAATTATATTTGGAAATGGAAATATGTAAGCTGAGCATTTTAATAGTATTAGGAAAATTAAAAAAAATTATTACTTTTTAAAAAAGATTACTTGAAACTTACTTTAAAACTTTGGCTTTACTATCTTTTCATCATGAAAAATGCAAGCCCATTGGACTCAAACTCTCTCACTGTCTATTTACAATTCTTTCCCTCCAACTCAGAGAATCAGTACAATGGGTTCACAATGAAGATAAAACGTATTTAAAAAGAAAAGACAGGAGTATTGAACATGGCAGCCTATGAGACACCAGGCTACAAGATAGTGAGTGAGAGAGCAAAAGGAGAGGGCGTGGGTGTGCGGGGAGTGTCTGTATTTGTGAATGAGGACAGTTATATTCCACATGACTGGTGGGGGCAGCCTCTACTACTGCTTAAATCTCTCCCAGAGTGGCCAGCTTTGCTGCAGAGACAGTGCCATCTCGAAGCAGGGAGAGTGGCTGGGATTGGAAGCCCAGCCTTACCTTCACCCAGAGAGATCTTAGATACCTTCCAGGACACTACAGCCACAATGCCCAGGGACCAGCTGCCTCAGCTGCAAACCCTTGAACACAGAGATGCCAGCCTCCCCGGCTGGGAGCACCTAAAATGTTTGTCCGGGGGAGATAAGGTGGAGACCATATACATGGATGCGTCCTGCGTCTTCTCACAGAGCAAATAGAAGGAACAGCTGAATCAAATAACATCCACCCAGAATTGGTAAATTAAACAAAGCTGTCAATGCAGTAGAGAGAGAGAGAGAGCTATATAACCAGACACCCTGAGAGGAGTGATCATGGGGAGACAAAGAAACAACCCCCATATGAAAGAAAAGGAGGAATCACCAGAAAAGGAAGTAAACGAAATGGAGGCCAGCAACCTGTCAGAGAAAAAATTCAGAGCAATGGTCATAGGACGCTGAAAAGGATGGGAGACAAATTCAACAACATGTGTAAGAACCAAGAGGAAGTGAAGAAGAACCAAGAAGAAATGAAGAATGACATCACTGCAATAAAGAGCACAATAGAAAGCATCAACAGTAGACTAGAAGAAGCGAAGGATCACATCAGTGAGGTAGAAGACAAGGTAGGAAAAAAACACACAAGCATAGCAGCAACTGGAAAAATAACTTAAAAAAGAGGAGGAGAGCCTAAGGGAACTTTGGGATAACATGAAATGAAACAATATCCACATAATAAGGGTTCCAGAAGGAGAGGAAACTAAGCAAAGAATAGAAAACCTGTTTGAAGAAATAATGACAGTAAATTTCCCTGATATTGGGATGAAAAAACTCACACAAGTCCAAGAGGCTCACAGAGTCCCAAACAAGATGAACCCAAAAAGAATGACACCAAGGCACATTATAATTAAATTGGCAAACACCAGCAACAAAGTAAGAATCTTAAAGGCTGCCAGAGAGAGACAGAAAGTTCCCTACAAGGGATTTCCCATCAGACTATTGACTGATTTCTCAACAGAAACACATCAGGACAGAAGGGAATGGAATGAAATATACAAAGCCATGCAAAGCAAGGGGCTGAATTCAAGAATACTATACCTAGAAAAGCTATCAATCAAAATTGAAGGTGAAATCAGGAATTTCAAAGACAAAAAAGGAATAGGGAATTTATTATCACCAAACCAGCAAAGCAAGAAATGCTAAAGGGTCTGCTGTAAAAAGAAGAAATAGGAAGGGAAGAAGGAACACAGGTATAAAGAATAAAAATGGCGACAAACAAGTACCTATCAATAATATCTTTAATCATAAATGTATTTAATGCCCCAATCAAAAGACATAGGGTAGCTGAATGGATAAGAAAACGTGACCCCACCACAGGGAGGCTGGCTGAGTGGGAGG
>NW_006300215.1:202470-211517 GCF_000327345.1 Myotis davidii | reverse complement strand
CTGGACAAAAATCGTGCACCTATGGATGAGGACAGTGGGTGGGGAGTGAGGGCGGAGGGTGGGGTGGGAACTGGGAGGAGGGGAGTTATGAGGGGAAAAAAGAGGAACAAATGTAATAATCTGAACAATAAAGATTTAATTTAAAAAAAAAAAGAAAACGTGACCCAAATATCTGCTGTCTACAGGAGACCCACCTCAGAATAAAGGATTCACACAGCTTGATAGTGAAGGGATGGAAAAAATTTTCAGACTAATGGAAATGGAAAAAAAGCTGAGGTAGCAATAGTTGTATCTGACATATTAGACTTCAAACTTTGAACGCCAAAACAAGAGATAAGGAAGTCCACTTCATAATACCAAAGGGAGCAATTCAACAAGAAGATATAACTGGTAAACATATATGCACCCAACACAGGAGCACCCAAATACATAATAATACTTCTGGAAGATATCATGGGAGAGATCGACAGCAATACATTCATAGTAAGGGACTTTAATACCTCTAAACAAAAAATCAGCAAAGAAACATCAATCCTAAATGACTCACTAGATCAGATGGAATTAATTGACATCTTCAGTACATTTTACCCCAAAGCCACAGAATATACTTTCTTCTCAAGTGCACAAGGTACCTTCCTCTCTGTAAAAAATCAATAATATATATATTATTGATATATACATACATACATTGATTGGGTTTCCAAAGAGATCAAATAAGAAATAAAAAGCATCCTGGCAACAAATGACAATGAAAACAGAACAATCCAAAATCCACATGATCTCACTCATTGTAGTAGAGCTCAGGAAGTATGTCTCAGCCCTGTGGCTGTTGCAATGGTGTGAGCACACTCCACCATGACATGCTTCCTCGGCACACCAGGAAGTAGCAATGCCCGCCTGAACTAACTCCTAGAGCCACGTGCATAGTACACCAGTCTTTCAGCCATTGGTCGCCTATAGCAATGTGTCTCCCTCTGATTGGTCCCCTCATGCTATATATACCCCTGTAGTTCCTCAATAAAACGGATTTGCATCAATGAACCTGGTCCCCGGAATCGTGCATGCAGACACCCTAACGCGTTGGGGCTCCGTCGTCCTCACCCCCGAGGGATCCCCTGCTTCAACTCATATGTGGGATAATGATCAACATAAACTGATGAATAAGAATAGATCCAGAGACAAATGGTAGGGGAGGTGGGGAGGGGGGATAGAGAGCAACCAAAGGACTTGTATGTATGCTTATTAGCATAACCAATGGACACCGACACTGGGGTGGTGGGAGGTTGCCCAGGGTGGGAAATACTGGGGGGCGGGGGTCAATCAGAGAAAAAGGAGACATATGTAAAACTTTAGACAATAAAAATAAAAAAGAAAAAAGAAAAGAAAAGACATATCAGCCACACATTCTATCCTCAAGTTTCTTATGAGACAGTCAGGTAGCAAAGAAAAGACATTCAAAATAGGATGTTTATATTACGAAATATATAAAATATTTTATTAAAAGACAAGATTGAAATATATGTTTTAAAAGGGATCTTGATAAGGGCCAAGGGGAAGCCAGTAGAAGTTGTTTACTACAGGTGAAGGATGGGAAAGGTTGATAGAGAGGCACAGGAACCAAGGCTGAATGAAAACAGCGTTCAGAACTGTAGCCTAGGGCAGTGCTTAGTGACAGGGGAAGGGTTAGCATGATCCTGGAAGAGAGGTTGGAAGGGGTTCATGGTGTAGACCATGAGCTTGGTTAGGATGAATCCCAGAAGGCATGAAAAGATGGAGGTCAGTCTGGGAGAGCTTGGTATGGAGAGGTCATGGAGGGTGCTGAGACCAGGCATAGTTGAAAAGGGGAGGCTTCTTTGCAGATGTTACAGAACTATAGACCCTTCCATACAATCTGGAGAAAAGTCATCAAGACTGAGTCCTTTGATCTAGTCCAGTTAGATTTAGAAATGCTAGCCCAAGGGTTATTGTTAAGCAGAGTAAGGAGATGGTTAGGAGAAGGGGTTGAGATGCAATTTGAATTAGGGTCGTCTAAGTAGTCTTAATGAAACTTGAGGGAGAGGAAAGAGGAAAAGAATTTTCGTAGAGGGAACAACATATGCAAACACTGTAAGATGAGAATTTGCTTGTCACGTTGGAGGAACATCAAGTAGCTGATGTGGCCAAAGGAGAGAGTAGGGCTGAGGTTGGAGAAAGAATGGTGATGCGAAGGTCATATAGGGCTTTGCAGGACATCATAAGGACTTTCCTTTTTACTTTGAAAAAGCTAAGGAGTCACTGCAGGGTTTGCCAAGAAGGGAGATTTGCTTTCACTGGTATTTTAAAGAAATCCTTTGCCTGCTGTCCTGGGAAAAAATACTATAGGGGACAAAGGTGGAGGCTGGGAATCAAGTTAAAAGACAATTGAAAGGATCTGAGCAAACCAACCATAATGCATTATTCTGTGCACTGTGTAGTGATAAGAACAGGCTGGAGCACAGAGCAGGAGTGCAGCCACTTCTTCTAGGGAAGCCTTCTCAGCACCATGACTTTTGAATTGGAGAAAGAGGGTTTGGAGAAGGGAGGAAGGTAGTAAGAGGTGAGACAGAAAATTTTTGTGGTATCGGGTTATGAAAAGCCTTGAATCTGGGGTAGTTGCTTGTTATCAAACCAGGAAAATAACCATCTGTGCAGCATAAACAAATCTGGTCTTTCTGTCTCACATGTCAAAAAATATGGAGGATGGAGCTCAGAACTGCTGCAGAAAGATGATGATGACAACAATGTCTCAGGCTCTGTCCATCATCCTTGGCATGGTAATAAGAGACTCCCCAGATCCGTGTTCTAGGAAGTAAGAAGAGGGAAGAAAGCATACACAGTCTTGAATCAGTCACATGCATCCCATTTTTCAAACCAGGAGAGAAAATCTCCTAGAATCCCTACCCAACAGACTTCTGCTTATGTATCTTTGGCCCAACTGGGTCACATGACCATCCCTACCTGGACTGTGGCTGGGCAGAGGCGCCAGTGGACCAGGGGTGTTAGTGACTAGCAATGCTGCTCACAGCTGATGCCAGTGAGCAGGGTACTTCCCCAGAAGGCCACACCCAGGTAGGCAGCTGGAGCTCTCAAGCCTGCCTTTTCTGTGTCTGTGAACATCACTGATGTGTCAGTGGAGTCGAGCTTTTGTGCACCTTTGGGACCTGCCGCTCTGGAGAAGAGGGATATGTGAGGGTAGCGAACACTCAAAACTTCCCTGAAACTCAGGACTCACTTCTGTCTGGTCTTTATCAGAAGAGGGCTTTATCCTGTCAGCCTAAGTGATGAAACCTGATGGCACATGTGGGGGTCATGGCAGTGTGAGACAAGTCACACTGTGAGTCAGCGAAGCTTGATTTCAGTGGTCACAACCTGCTCTTCCCAATCCGAGGTGCCTACTGATCATCTCTCTTCATCCTCTTTCCAACTCTGTTTTCCAAGGGTTTTGATAAAGTCATTAACCCTGAAGAGTAATGACTTATAGACTAAAAATGCCCCATCCTGGGTGTATCTTCATCTTCATAGCTGCCAACCCCCTTGTGGCTCAGCCCCAGTGTGGCAGGGATAGGGCATCACAGCATCTAGTTTCTATTTCTAGCTCTGCCTCTTACTACCCAGTGAACCATATACCTGTGGGCCTTAGTTCCCTCATCTGTAAATGACAGGTGTGGAGGAGATGACCTCTGACTCAGGGTCTGCACTAGCCAGGCATGGACACAGGTCATCTGTGACTCTGGTTTTGGCTCGGGCTTAGCTGCCACCATGGGTTCCTTCAGAGGTTTCATTCTCTGCTCTGCCTGATGACCAGGACCCACACTCTGCTCTCCCTCCACAGGGGTGATTTCCATCAGCTGTGCACTTTTCCTCCTAGGCCTCCACCTGTCTTCCACTGAACATGGGTATTTGGGTGTAGAGAGCCATGGAAGCAGCTGCCCCTGGTGTCATCCACTAGACCTTCAACTTGCTGGGGTCAGGGATATGTCTGGGTCATATAGCACTTCTGGCATCCAACACAGCGCGGGCATGTAGCAGGCACTAAATAAGTGTTTGTAAAGATAAACTGCCTAGCTGTGGTCAAAAAGGCCACAGGAAGTCTTCTTTCTCTACTCATCTCCTTGCAAATAGGCTCAGCTTTTTTGTCTTCATATTTTCCTGCCTTCCCTCCTCCATCTTCCTAGTGCCAGACAAAGCTTTCTTCACACATGGTAAGAGTATAAAGTCCCAAGTAGGCCCTCACCCAAACATCATCCAAACATGCTCACATTCTACACAGCTGCCTGAGTTACCATTTTATTCAGTTCTGGATTTAAAGGTATTACTGGTTTAAATGTCCCATTAATAATAACAAATCCTGTAACTTTCCAAGTGCTTTCATTAATTCTACCCCAGATCTTTTGAGAGAGGTAGTTTCTCAAGCCAATATCAAGCTGTGTGATCTATGAGATGAACTGAAAGCCAGCTAAGAGGCCCTGGGGAAAGGAGCCTCAGCAGACATTCCCAAGAGAAGATTCAGTATTAAGTTCCCATAGCCAGGCATGGAACAAGGATAGAAGATAAAATAGCATAAGCCTGACACATTCCACCAGTGCTGCGCCATTGCCTTATACTAGTTAATCACAAAATGATGGGCTCAGTTGTGGTACTTATGTCCAGCCCTATGTTTCTAAAACCATAATTTGCCTCTACCTGCCCTTCACCCCATCCCATCTCCTTTTTCATCATACACCACTTGTCCTTGTTCAACTACTTGACCTTCTACTATAAGTTGCTTCAATTCCTATTTTGTAAAAGGAGAGGGTATAAGTAAGAAGCACCTGACACGATAATTATTAGGAACAATTTACTCCTTACACAAAATGCCCTAATGCAATAGGAAGGAGATCTGAGAATATTTTTCAATACCTAAAAAGTAGCTTAAATATCTAACTTTAAAAAATAATATTAGTTATGCAGCAAAATATGGTGGTTCCTTTTCTTACTTAGAATCTGCAACCACATAAGAAGATAAGGATGACTTCAATAATCTGTTATGTGCATGAATGTATTACACAAGCATAAGTTTTGCCATCATTTCCATGTATATTTTCTAGGTAGTTAACTACTTCATGCTTTAGCCTGGTACAGAGTAAGCAAAGGGAACATTCTCCAGTGTTGATTGTCTATCAGGATACGAAGAAATTACTTTTCCAATCTCTCTTCATTTTTATGGATTTGAAAAAATTAGTCTAACCTTGGGTTAGCTGTCATCATGTTTTGTAGATACTGGTAGACTGCAGCAGCTGGAGGCATGAGCTCCAGATCAGCTGCATGGGTTTGACTCCCAACTCCATCACTTACAAGTTCTATAAACATGGTCTAATTACTCAACCTCTTGGCACCTCCCTTGTATCTTCTGTAAATTGATGATTATAATAGAAACTACCTCAGAGGGTCATTGTGAGGATTAAATGAGTTAATATGTGGACAGAGTATACAGTACTTAAAACAGTGTCTGACACATAATAAATACCCTATAAGTGTTAATTCTTATAATAAGTAATAATTTCCATTTCTAGTGCTTTTCCAGCATAGTATTGCTTATTATATAAATTATTAGCTTCCTTCAAACAGGCTATCCAAATGATCATAATTGACCTGGAGCAAAAATAGGTTCTCATGCATGTTGCATGTGTGTGTATGTTTAGAAAATATTAACAATATGAGTCTTGCCCTGACCGGTGTGGCTCAGTGGATAGAATGTCGGCCTACGGACTGAAGGGTCCCAGGTTCGATTCCGGTCAAGGGCATGTACCTGGGTTGCGGGCACATCCTCAGTAGGGGGTGTGCAGGAGGCAGCTGATCGATGTTTCTCTCTCATCGATGTTCCTAACTCTCTATCCCTCTCCCTTCCTCTCTGTAAAAAAATCAATAAAATATATTTAAAGATTATGAGTCTACATTGATACAAAATAATTTATGAATGAATAAGGTCAAAAAAGGCTGGGGAGGGGAAATAGGAGGTGGGAAAAAGGCCAGAAACTTGCTGACACATTTTCCAGAAATGGAGAATTAATGAACTCTGAGCTGGGTATTTTAAGAAAAGATACTGAAAGATTTCCACAAGATGCTTTTTATAAATCCAGATCAGCTTGGAAATTTCCAGTGGCTTAATTGTGAAGGACCAAAATAGTGCCACACCAGTGACTGAATATGAAAGTGTTGGTATGACCTGAGCTTGTAATAGTCAGTAAACAGCTAATTACATTTACATTATATTGTGTTTTTCAATTGTTAATTATAATAACAATTCAACAAAAATTTGCCAAGTCATACATCTGTGAAGTTTAAATGGGAAAATTGCCTTTTGTTTCAGCAAGGAAGTAATTGATTCTTGGACACTTAATGACATAATACTAGTTGCTGCCTGCTCTTCTTTCTTCCCTCAAACAGCTGACAACATTATGTCACTGATATAAATGGAATCTTAAAGGTGCATCAAAATTTCTGTGTCTTTCAAGAAAAAAATAAAAAGCCAGTGTGGCTCTTTAGTTTGGGACAGGGGTATATTTGAGTGGGCACCCCAGGGTCGAGTTTAGAATTTAGGTCAACTGGAATTTTCCAGGGTTTTCCATGAGGTGGAGTGGAGCCCACTTTGTCATGTCAGCAATGGTCACTGTGAACCTTTAAAATATTTTAAAGCAACATGTTAAAAGACTGCCAAATGAGTGCAGAGGATTTGTCAGAGCCATCTGCTCAGGTGTCAACCCAAGATAACTGGAAGAAAACACAGGTATTTAAGACTGAATTTCATTAGTGGGGATGGACCCAGAAAATATACATCAAACGATAACTTGAAAAATATTAGCCTTACTCCCTGCTCCCTCCCCCCACAAACTCAACCCTTTTATTGCAGCCTGATAGAAAGTACCCAAATGGAAGAAAAGGAATAAATTCAGAAAGTTAACATCAAACTGCAACACGTATTTCCTTTTCAACATTGTTTCAATTTTAATTTTTAAACGTCCATTTTAAATGTAATTAGCCACTTTGGGTAATAGATATACTTTAATCCTTTATTAGTGGGCTAATAAAACTTTATTAGTCTAAAGTTTTACATATGTCTCCTTTTTCCCATGATTGACACCCCCCACCTCTGCCATTCCCACCCTGGGCAAGTCCCCACCACCCCAGTGTCTGTGTCCATTGGTTATGCTAATAAGCATGCATACAAGTCCTTTGATTGCTCTCTAACCCCCCTTTCCACCCCCCCTACCATTTGTCTCTGGATCTATTCTTGTTCATCAGTTTATGTTGACCATTATATCCAACATATGAGTGATCATGTGGTATTTATCTTTCCCTGGATGGCTTATTTCGCTTAGCATAATGCTCTCCAGTTCCATCCATGCTGTTGCAAATGGTAAAAGTTCCTTCTTTTTGATAGTGGCGTAGTACTCCATTGTGTAGATGTACCATGGTTTTTTAAGCCACTCATTTGCTTAATGATGGGCACTTAGGTTGTTTCCAAATCTTAGCTATTGTAAATTGTGCTGCTATGAACATAGGGGTGCATATATCCTTTCTGATTGGTGTTTCTGGACTCTTGAGATATAGTCCTAGAAGTGGAATTACTGGGAGTAATTCCCAGTAAAAATGGGAGTTCCATTTTTAACTTTTTGAGGAAACTCCATACTGTCTTCCACAGTGGCTGCACCAGTCTGCATTCCCACTAGCAGTGCACGAGGGTTCCTTTTACTCCACATCCTTGCCACACTAGTCATTTGTTGATTTGTTGATCATAGCCATTCTGACAGATATGAGATGGTATGTCATTGTTGTTTTGATTTGCATCTCTCTGATGATTAGTGACTTTGAGCAGGTTTTCATATGTCTCTTGGCCTTCTGTATGTCCTCTTTTGAAAAGTGTCTATTTAGGTCCTTTTCCAATTTTTGGCTTGGATTGTTATCTTCCTTTTGTTAAGTTGTATGAGTTCTCTGTAAATTTTGGAGATTAAACCCTTATCTGAAATAGCATTGGCAAATATGTTCTCCCATGCAGTGGGCTTGTGGTTTTGTTGATCGTTTCTTTTGAGGTGCAGAAGCTTTTTATTTTGATGTAGTCCCATTTGTTTATTTTCTCCTTAGTCTCCATTGTCCTAGGACAGGGGTGGTCACCTTTTTGTGAGTGCATGACAAAAGCAGCAAAATTTCTGACTCAAAATTCTTCTACATACCAACCCTAATTTTTTGAGGTCATGTTACGCCTACTTGATATCTCTTAAGTTGTATGTATGTGAAGAACCTTGAAGAAATAATACAATTCATTCGAGTGACAAAAACACAGTATTTGATGATGAAAAATACATTTATTTTTTAATGTATACATGTACACTGATAGTCCGGCAGAAAACTTTATGACTCCGTTTGATATTATCAGTGGCACTTTTGCTGCTGCATCACTGATGACAGAGATTTTACATCAGGTTTATATTTCATGACCTTTACAGATATGCACGATCTACTACTTTCATCGGCCAGGCTACTCCTATTATGAGACTTAACAAAATTCATCACTGAGAACAAAGATTCACAAGCATATGTGGATGAAACCAAAACACTGGTCGGATCTAGGAAGGCAGGGAGAGTTAAGGCAGAGGCATAGAAATTGCTCTTCCTCTCTCGTCAATCCATGTCTATAGTCTTTAAGATAAATTGTTATGTAAAATTATTTATTTATCTAAGATGCACCTACACTGAATTTATCTGAAAAATAAAGGCGATATTAAGAAAAAAATTGTAAATGGAAGATTATAAGAGATGGTTTTGCGTGCCAGCAAAAGTTACTGGCATGCCATGTTTGGCACACGTGCCAAGGGTTGCCCACCCCTGGCCTACTGTTAGAAAAGAGAAATTAATAATGATGTCCTTTGATGAGCAAGAATAGTCCTGTCTTCCCCTCATCTCATTCCCACCCCATCTTTTCACACCTACATTTCCATTTCTTGAGTATTTACCCAGCATCCTCTGAGCTAAATTCTGTGTATATTGGGAGA
>NW_006300215.1:201694-202068 GCF_000327345.1 Myotis davidii | reverse complement strand
TTTTAATGGGGATTGCATTGAATCTCTAGATTGGTTTGGGTAGTATGGATACTTTTTTTTAAAATTAAATCTTTATTGTTCAGATTATTACAGTTGTTCCTCTTTTTCCCCCCATAGCTCGTCTCCACCAGGTTCCCACCCCACCCTCCATGCGGAACCTCCCCACACTGTCCTCATCCTCCGTGCACGATTTTTGTCCAGTCTCTTCCCGCATCTCCCACACCCCTCCCCCCCCAAGAATAGTCAGTCCACTCTCTTTCTATGCCCCTGCTTCTATTATAATCACCAGTTCATTCTGTTCATCATATTATTTATTCACTTGATTTTTAGATTCACTTATTGATAGGTGTGTATTTGTTGTTAGTAATTTGTAT
>NW_006300215.1:196965-200543 GCF_000327345.1 Myotis davidii | reverse complement strand
TATCTGAGGTGTTGTAAACTGGATGGTCCCACTCTGACCACTGGGTACACTGGCTCTTGGATCTAAGGAGTTGCTAATTTTGCCTCTTGCTGAGGCTACCCAGCAGAGCTATGAAGAGATCTGCCGATTCCCCTTCCTTTTTGGGGGTTTGGAGGTGCCCAAATGAGGCCCAGCTCTGAAGCAATGCAAGCTGTTGTGGGACCTTCGGTCTTCTCTTGGAAGTTCTGGATCTGTCTGTCCCAGCTGCAGTTTGTTAGGTAATTTTCAGATTGCAAAGGGCCAGGGCATTCATATGCAAAAGCCTCTGCTGCAGCTTGGGTGTGGTGGGGTCTCAGGGAATCAACAGGGCAGAGTAAGCAGCTATGGCTGATCCTTAGCCCTGCCCTAAGGGGCGCTGGGTCTCAGTGTCCCAGTAATCACTGCAAGCACATTTGAGAGAAAGCCGCCCTCGAGTTCCGAATTCTGCCTGCTGCCAGACAGTCCAGTTTCTCCCTGTATGAGTCTGGGTCCCCAGAGACTCACCTAGAACTGGAGTTCAGAGCAGTCAGGGGCTTGTGACTCCCTCTCGATTCAAAAAGACAGCCGCATCCTCAGTTGCCAGCCCTTGCCACGTGTGCCTCCGTACCTCTGCACTTCCTCACCTCCTGAGTCTCAGTGTGCTTTTCTCTTTCCTTCTAGTTGTAGAATTTCCACTCAGCCAGCCTTCCTGTGGTTCTGGACGATGTCTGTTTTGTCTTTTAATTATATTTTTTAATTTGTTGTGGGAGGCATCAATTTCAGGTGTTTACCTATGCCACCATCTTGGTTTCTCAGGATGGACACTTTAATGATGTTGATTCTACCAATCCATGAACATGGTATGTTCTTCCATTTGTTTATGCCTTTGTCTATCTCTTTTTTTGAATGTCCTGTAGTTTTCAGAGTAGAGGTCTTTTACCTCCTAAGTTAAGTTTATTCCTAGGAATCTTATTCAATGAGTTCTCTGTAAATTTTGGTAAATGGGATTTTTTTTTAGTTTCTCTTTCTGTGAGTTCATTATTGGTGTATAAAAAAGCCAGAGACTCCTGCTACATTGTCGAATTCATTTATTATGTCTTTTTTGATGGAGTCTTTGGGATTTTCTATGTACAGTATCATTTCACCACTCCTGTTTGATATAGTACTGGAAGTGCTAGCCACAGCGATCAGTCAAGAAGAAGAAATAAAAGGCATCCAGATTGGAAGAGAAGACATACATGTATATTTTTAAACAGTTTAAGAAACACCTTGTCAATGTGATGATTACTTTTTCTTCATAATAATGCTTAGATTATTCCTAACATAATATTTTGGCCCAATATAATGATTACATATAGTGAAAAAAAACAAAATCTAATTCCCATTGGGCCTCACATCAAACCTAAGTGTATATCCAAAGATTATAAACGTATTTGTGTTATTTTAAACTTTCATAGTCTATGACACCTGCTGCTATCTGTCTTAATAATAGGGTGGGACATATAGCAAATGTTTTCTAGCTGAATTATATTTCTAGTTGAACAAGTCATAAGAGGTCTATATCCTGGCATATGCCCTGAGGGGGAAATGGATCCCAGCTAATCCTATGGTTGGCTGCCATGTAATAGAAACAGCAAATAGTATTACTCCCTGATTATTGGCCTCATGATGTTAAGTACTTTATGGTTACCAGCATTTTTAAATGCACAAGAATCCTATGCAGTTGCTTTTATTTTGTAGACTAAAACAGTAAGTCACAGATAAGTTAGGCCTAGTTTACTTGGGAGTAAGTAGTAAAGTTGGATTCAGACACAGCCTACATTTTTAATCATCTACTTGCCTGTCTGCAGCACCTGTTCTGCTTTTACTGTTTCTGTTTTGAGGTTTTTATTCTTGTGGGAGATAACTTTTTACTTTGAAAACTATCAAATGTAAAAATAGTTGCAAGTACAATACAAAGACCTTTTTTCCTGAAGCATTTGACAAACTATACATTCTCCTACAAAGCCATAATACAATAATCAAAATCAGGAATTTGACACTCAGGATTTACTTCCTCTAAGCCTCACACCCCATTCAGGTTTTACAAATTTACCGGATAATGCCCTTAGGAGTGAAGGCTGCATTTCAAAATCATTTATTGTGTTTGCTTGTCACCTCTCATTGGTCTCCTTTAATCTGAAAACATTTCTTTATCTTTGAAGATTTTGACACTTTTGAAAATTAGAGGCCAGATGTTTTGTAGAGGTCCCTCATTTGGGGGGTATGGTATTTCCTCGTAATTAGATTCAGGCTTTGCCCCTTTGGTAGGAATATCGTAGGAGTGAGGCCAAGCTCTTCGCACTGCATGCTGTTGGGGGCACACACACTTGTCTTATTCTTGGTGATCTTCACTTTGATCACTTCTTTAAAATGGTGTCAGCCATATCTATTCACTCTTTATTTACCCTACATAACTAATAAGTAGTTTATGGGAGATACTTTGAAGCTCTGTAAATATTCCAGTCCTTCTCAACTTTCAAGTAATTAATTTATGTATTTATACCAGCATGGTCTCATGGGTTTCTATTTATTCAATGGATTATGATGTGTTTCTACTATTTTGTATTTTGATGTTCAAATTGTTTTCAATTTGCCTATTGGGAGGCCCTTAAACCTGTCTTCTCTGTCTTTTTTATATGTTCCCATTATTTTTAGAGCAGTTCCATACTGATTGGCACAATAAGCTATTTCAGGTTCATCTTGTACCCTCCCTGTTCCAGCCCTAGCAGCAACCATTTCTCCAAAGATCACTGTTCCTTTTTTGTGAAGAATGGCATTTAGAAACCATAATCTGGAGTGAGATGAGCTCATGTTGCTTCACACTGGCTCTCTAGGCGGAAAGAAGTAGGAACTTAGGAACTATGTGTGTGTGCTCATGTGTATGTGAAGAGAGAGATGTACATAGATGTTCATTTCTATAACTGTGTGTGGCTATATATACATTTATATATGAGTTCATACCAATACCTTCAATTCTAGTCCAAAACCATTCTTTTCACATTTGTAACTCCCTTATTGGACAGTGAGAAACCTAACAGCCTGTGTCCTTAACCATTCTACAATATTGTCTGCCCCAGGGAAGACAGGAAAACTAGGACTCAGTTGGGCCCCCTCTTTAATAGCTGTTTGACCTTGAACAAGCCACTTAACCATTCTCCATTGGTAAAGTAGTGGTGATCATAATACGATTTCAGGAGGCCATACAAGACGGAGGTCAGAGCAAAGGGCCTGGACCAGACTAACCCTAGCACTCTGTGATCGTCAAAAAGCAACTTGACCTCTCTGAGCTTTGTTTCTTTATCTTTAAAACTAGAGGCCTGGTACACAAAATTCGTGTATGGGTAGTGTCCCTAGGCCTGGCCTGCGATCAGGGCCAATTGGGGCCTTCTTTCTGGCTGCCAGCCGGGGTCTTCCTTCATTCTGTACTGCTCCCTGGTGGTCAGCACACGTCATAGCAAGTGATTGAACTCCTGGTCTCTTAGTCAAACTCCTGAGGGGACAATTTGCATATTAGGCATATATATACCCACTAGAGGCTT
>NW_006300215.1:195051-196677 GCF_000327345.1 Myotis davidii | reverse complement strand
CTGGCTGGTTTGCCCTGAAGGGTGTCCCAGATCAGGGTGGGGGTCCCGCTTGGGTACCTGGCCAGCCTGGATGAGGGGCTGATGGCTGTTTCCAGGCTGCCAGTACCCCCTTCTGGGTGGAGTTCCCAACTGGGATGCCTGGCCAGCCTGGATGAGGGGCTGAGAGCTGTTTTCAGGAGGGCCAAGCCTGCAACTGAAGCTCCCAGTCTCTCCTTTTTTTCTTTTTTTTATTCTGGGATTTATTTCCTTTCTGTAATTGAAACTTTGTTGCGGCTCCAGCTCCGAGGCCAGCTGGCTGAAAGCAGGTATCTGGGGGTTGTTTTTAGCTTCTGTAATTGCAACATTGTTGCTTAGACTGGAGGTCAGAGCCAGGCTGCAGCAGGTAGGGAACCTTGGCTTCCTCCATCACTGGAGCAAACAAGCCTCATGTTCGCTTCAGTTGCATGGCTTCCGGCTGCCATCTTGGTTGGCAGTTAATTTGCATATCACCCTGATTAGCCAATGGGAAACATAGCAGAGGTATGGTTAATTACCATGTTTGTCTATTAGATAGGATGAGGATAGAGAGAGAGAGAGAGAGAGACAGAGAGAGAGTAGAGGTCTGGTCCACAAAATTCATGCACAGATGGGGTCCCTCTGCCTGGCCAGCAATTGGGGCCTATCAGAGCCATCTCACCCAGTTCCAATTGGGGCTGATCAGGGCCAGTGGCCAGGGAGGACTGCAGGAGGGACCACGGGAGGGCTCTAGGGCATGATGGTCCCATCTTGCCCAGTTCTGATCAGCTGGACCCCAGCAGCAAGCTAACCTGCTGGTCGGAGCATCTGTCCCCTGGTGGTCAGTGCACATCATAGCGACCAGTCAGTCCACTGCTTGGTCAGACACTTAGCATAACCTATCTAATAAAAGAGAAACATGATAATTGGCATAGACCACTACCCTTCCCATTGGCTAATCAGGGTGATATGCAAATTAACTGCCAACTAAGCTGAAGGTTAACCGCTAACAAAAATGGTGGCTAATTTGCATACTGAAGGCAGGGTAGGACAGCGCAAGCCACCATCCAGGCCCCTATGTGCTGTGGGGCGGGGGGAGCTGGGGCTAAGGCAAGCGGTGCTGATCACTACACCGGAGCCCTCCCCCGCCCACCAGAGACACGAGCCCACTCCTGTGTGTGATCTGCAGGCTGGTGGGGGCTGGGGCCAAGGCAAGCGGTGCTGATTGCTTCCCCCTGCCTACCAGAAACAGGGGGCCCACTCCCATGTGCGATCCCGGGACGGGTGGGGGCTGGGGCCAAGGCAAGCAGTGGCTATAGCTTCTCCCACCTATGAGAGACACTGGGGCCCACTCCGTGTGCATCGGCCGGTGGGCGGGGGCTGGGGACAAGGAAAGCAGTGCTGATCGCTTTGCCCGCCTACAAGAGACAGGGGGCCCACTCCTGTGTGCGACCCAGGGGTGGGCGGCGGCTGGGGCGAAGGCAAACGGTGCGGATCGCCTCGACAGAGCCCTCGCCTGCCCACTGGAGACACATCACAATGTGATCTGGGGGTGGGCAGGGGCTGGGGCAAGGCAAGTGGTGCCTATTGCCTCGCCAGAGCCCTTGCCCATCCACCCCAGCCCCGTCCCGC
>NW_006300215.1:191285-193750 GCF_000327345.1 Myotis davidii | reverse complement strand
TACAATGGTGAGTGGGGCCTGAGCCCCGCCTGCCCAGACACTGGGCCCTCTGAGAGAGAGAGAGAGAGAAAAAGAGAGAGAGAGAGGCGGAATTTGGCACCCCGCATCCCTCCCTGATCAACCACTGTGATTCAGGCCAGCGAGGGCTGCCTTCAGGCCGCCCAGCCAGGTCCCTCATCCCCACCCCAGGCCCGAGAGAGCACAGTGCGGGGCAGAGGCACCCAGTGGTTCTGGAATGCAGCCCAGTGAGAGGCCGGCACGAGGTGGGGGGGAGGGTTGTGTTTACACCACCAAGTTCCCCCCCTCTGCCCTGGCCCACATCCCTCCTCCTTCCCCTCAGAGGCCCAGCTCCTGCCTACATGCTTGCTGGGCAGGCCCAACTGCACCAGAGAGTGAGCTATGGCAATCAGGATGGCCACTTCCTGGGATGGGATGGCCAGACCACGGGGATTCATGAGGGCGATGAGGCCCATGGGGCATGCACAGCCCTCCGGCAGTGGGGGTGGCCAGCCAAGCCGAGTCTGGCTACAGTGGGGCCAGTGGGAGCCCGAGGCTACCCCAACCCCCACAGGTTCTGGGCAGACGGAGGCTCAGTGGAGAGTGGCATCTCCATGCATGGTGCCCAGGGGTGGCTGTGAGCTGCTGCAACCCCACCCCACGCTTCAGGGATGGGGAGAAGGCTCAAAGCCACCAGCACCCTAGGCTGTACCGCCTGGCCTGTGCCTCAGCCTGCCAAGTTGGCAGGGTCCAGAGAAGGTGAGCTTTTCCCTTCCCCCAGTGGTAGAACAGGGAGGAGAGCGCTGGGTGCAGGGAGGGGACCTCAGCTGGTATCCTCTGGGTGTAGGCCCTTGCAGGGGCTGGTGCAGAAGTAAGTACCAGGGCACAGTTGCTTCGGTGTCTTGCTGAAGTTTGCAACTGATCCATGGAGGAAACCCGAGAGGGGAAAGGCCTGCAAGCATGAATTGCCAGCACTGTAGCCACTTGAAAACAACTCCACTTGGAATGTGAGGCGGTCATATGTTCAGCTGAGAAGTGAAGGGGCTGAACTCCACCATCGCTGGGCTCCTGTCAGTCCAAGGCCCAAGCGACCACCACGACAAGGAGAGAACAGAGCGAGGGGCCTGGAGGAAGGGAGGACAATTGAAGAAAACCATGTCTAGACTTTCCCCAGCCCTCTCCTTCTTTCTGCTGCTTACAAGAGCCCCAGGCCCAACCACAGTTCTGTGTCCACCATTTAGTCCCCTATTCTCCAACCGCAGAGGAAAGAAATAAGGAAGGAGTCTGTGCTGCCTTCAGAAAGTATCTATTTACCTGATTGGCCAGTTGCCTTCCACAGAGGGAGGCCAGACTTCGGCTTAGGCCCGCAACTCACAAGGACATCAGTAAGACATCCTGTGAGGGCTCCCCGACTGTTAGAGGGGGCAGGCTGGGCTAAGGGATGCCCCCCGACTGCACAAATTTTTGTTCACAGGGCCACTAGTTTTATATATATATTGTAACTCGTGGTGTGGAATGCTTGGCACGCACTTTCCCTCCAGCCTCTGGTCTTGGAGACCTCATGTCTTTCCAAGGCTCTGCTCACCCTCTTCAGCTGCCACACAAAGTAAGTTGCTTCATGTGCATGGAAACCCTTGCAGGCTCCAGGGGTATGTCTTTACTTTGCTGCAGTTCCAATTACCCCAACATAAGGAGAGACATCCTCCTAATCAAGTAACACCATCATGGTAAGACACATGCTCATCCTACTGAAGCAGTTTTAACTAGGCCATGGGCTGCCCTAAATGGTTTGGCTCAGTTGATAGAGCCATGGCCTGTGGCCTGAAGGGTCCTGGGTTCAATTCCAGTCAAGGCCACATTCCTGGGTTACAGACTCAATTTCCAGTAGCGGGTGTGCAGGAGGCAGCCAATCAATTCTCTCTCATCTTGATGTTTTTATCTATCTCTCCCTGTGCCTTCCTCTCTAAAATCAATAAAAAATATATTAATAAAAATAAATAGGCAATGAATCAAACATTTCTGCTCTCCATCCATCCAGTCCTATCACACCTTCTTTTCTCTTCATGCCCCCCCTCCCACACACACACACACACACACACTCTACTGTGGTATGTAAAATGGGGTCAGGATTTTTTTTTATTTCTTTATTGATTAAGGTATTACATATGTGTCCCCATTCCCCCATTGCTCCCCTCCACTCATGCCCTCACCACCCTCTTGTCTGTGTCCATTGATTAGGCTTATACGCATGCATACAAGTCTTTTGATTGATCTCTCTCCCTTACCCCCACCCTCCCCTACCTTTTCTCTGAGGTTTGATGGTCAGATAGAATCTTCTCTGTCTCTGGATCTGTTTTTGTTCATCAGCTTATGTTGTTCATTATCCTATCTAATAAAAAGGAAACATGGTAATTAGCATATGACCGCTACCCTTCCCATTGGCTAATCAGGGCAATATGCAAATTAAC
>NW_006300215.1:178313-187075 GCF_000327345.1 Myotis davidii | reverse complement strand
AGGACTGCTTTCACTGTGTCCCATAGATTTTGGATTGTTGTGTTTTCATTGTCATTCATTTCCAGGATGTTTTTAATTTCTTCTTTGATCTCTTTGGTAACCCAATCATTGTTTAATAGCATGCTATTCAGCTTCCAAGTGTTTGAATCGTTTTTATTGTCATTCTTTTCTAATATTATGCCATTGTGGTCTGAGAATATGCTTTATATGATTTCAATCTTCTTGAATTTGCGGAGACTTTGCTTGTGACCCAATATGTTGTCTATTTTTGAAAATGTCTCATGTGCACTTGAGAAGAATGTATAGTCCGTCCGTACTTTCCAGTGAAATATTCTGAAGATGTCAATTAATTCTATCTGATCTAGTGAGTCATTTAGGATTGCTGTTTCTTTGCTGATTGTTTGACTAAAGGATTTATCCAGTGATGTCAGTGGTGAACTAAAGTCTCCTACTATGGTTGTATTGTTGACGATCTCTCCCTTGATATCTTCAGGGAATTATTTATGTATTTGGGTGTTCCTACATCGGGTGCATATATGTTTATCAGGGTTATATCCTCTTATTATATTAATCCCTTTAGTATTATGAAGTGGCCTTCCTTATCTCTTATTATGGCCATCACTTTGAGGTCTATTTTGTCAGATATTAGTATTGATACCCAGCTTTTTTTTCATTTCCATTTGCCTGAAAAATATTTTTCCATTCATTCACTTTTAGTCTGTGTGAGTCCCTTATTCTGAGGTGGATCTCTTGTAGACAGCATATATATGGATCATGTTTTTTTATCCATTCAGCCACTCGATGTCTTTTGATTGGAGCAATTAGTTTGTTTATGTTTAAAATTATTGTTGAGTACTCGCTTCGGCAGCACATATACTAAAATTGGAATGATACAGAGAAGATTAGCATGGCCCCTGCGCAAGGATGACACACAAATTCATGAAGCGTTCCATATTTTTTTAAAGAAAAAAAAAGTTATTATTGATAGGTACTTGTTTGTAGCCATTTTTTTTTATTTTTTTGTGCCTGTTTTCCTTCTTACCTTTTTATTTCTTCTTTTTACACCAGTCCCTTTAGCATTTCTTGCATTGCTGGCTTGGAATGATAAACTCCCTTAGTCATTTTTTGTCTGTGAAGCTCCTTATTTCTCCTTCAATTTGAATGATAGCCTTGTTAGATAGAGTATTTTTGGATTCATTCCCTTGCTTTGTATCACTTTATGAATATCCTTTTATTCTTTTCTGGCCTGATGTGTTTCTGTTGAGAAATAATTTGATAATCTAATGGGAGATCCCTTGTATATAACTTTCTGTCTCTTCTTGCAGCCTTTAAGATTCTCTCTTTGTCCTGAACATTTGCCATGGTAATTATGATGTGTCATGTTGTGGGTCTTTTCGGGTTCATCTTGTTTGGGACTTTCTGAGCTTGTGTGAGTTTTTCTTCCCCACATCCGGGAAGTTTTCTGACATTATTTCTTCAAATTGGTTTTCTAACCCTTGTTCCTCTTCTTGTTGTTCTGGCACCCCTATTATTTGTATGTTGCTTCCTTTCATGTTGTACCATAGCTCCCTTAGGCTCTGCTCCTGTCTTTTAATTTTTTTCTCCAACTGCCATTCAGTATTGCTGTGTTTTGCTTCCCTGTCTTCTAATTCGCTAATTTGGTCCTCTGCTTCTCCTAGTCTACTGTTGAAATTTTCCATGGTATTTTTATTGCAGCTATATCTTTCTTCATTTCTTCTTGATTCTTACATAAGTTGTTGTTTTTTTCATCCATCTGGTTTATGAATTGTATGACCCTTATTCTGAATTCTTTTCCTGACATATTACATGTCTCTGTTTCACTTAGGTGCTTTTTGGCGATTTCTTCTTTTCTTTGTTTTTTTTTTTTTTTTTTGTCTACCTATTTTTTTATCTCACCGATGGATCTAGATGTCAAGTCTTGCAGAGGCTGCTCCTTGGGTGGCAGTGGCTCCTCTGGCTGCAGTTGCTCCTCAGGTGGTCATGGCAGCCACTGCTCCTCTGATGGCAGTGGCTTCTCTGGTGGGTGCTGTTTGCAGCAGTGGTAGTCCCTCTGGCTGGTTGGGGGAGGCTGCTCACCCAGCTTCTTCTCCTCAGATGGGAGTGGGCTGATCATGAGGCTTCTGCTCCTCAGATGGAGGTGGGTTGTGTGTGGCTGCCACTCCTCGGATGGGGGCAGGCTGCTTGCGTGGCTGCTGTTCCTCAGACAGTGGTGGACTGCTCACATGGCTTCTGCTCCTTGGATGGGGGCCAGGGTGGCTGGAGACTTGATGACCGTGGGACCACAGCCAAGGTAGCAGGTCCCTGACAAGGGTGGCTTTAGAGTCCCAGGTATTATCTGAGGGCACCCTGGGTTGAGGTGAGTCTGGGCTCCCAGTTACAGCAGCTCTCCCCTTCAAAAAGTTGAAGCCTCTGAGGAAGAGCCAGCCTCCCAGCACTGTTTGCAATGGTTGCAGTAGCAGAGGCTGCCTAGTTAGGTGAGCCCAGTTAGCCTGCCCCAAAGGCCCTGCAGGGTCTAACTTTGCCTAGCCCCTGAATGTCCTGCGGGGTCTAACTGTGCCTCACTCACACACACCCCCCCCAACACACACAACCACACACTCCTCTTTTTCTCCCTCACTCCCTCATGCTCTCTCCCTCACTGCCGCCTTCTTCTTGCCTCTGTAGTTGGGTCTGGAGTGTTATTGACCTGTTTGTGGATGGGGTTTTCTTTCCAGGTGTCTAGTTATGTGGCTTGCTGTCTAGCAAACACCAAACATCCAGCAAAGAGGGTGGGGGCAGAATCTGTAGAGGCTGAGCTTATATACAGAAAATAAGGTTAAGAATTGTATGAATATGGGGAGGACCTCAGTTCAGTATAGAGAAAGTAGAAAGGGGATGAATGGATAAGAAGAAAGAGAATGAGAAGAAAATAATAATAATAAATTTACAGAAAGAAATGGATTTTAAAAATGATATAAAAATACAAAATAGCAAATAAAATAAAATAGAATGATGGAAAATAATGCGAAACGAAATAGAAAATAAAGCAAAAAACAAAAAGAAGGAAAATAAAGAAAAAAGTAACAAAATAATAACAAAATAAAATTAAAATTAAAATAAAAAAGTGAACTCTCATTACCTTTGCTGGTTTAAGATCCCAGTCTTCTGTACTGTCTGTGGTTTCTCAGTTTCCTGTTGCTGGGACTGAAGGCCTCTCTTTAGGCCAGTCCCTGTGGACTCTCAGGGACTATTCAGATTTTTTAAAAATTCTTTGTACCATTCAGGGTGTATTCTGTGTGTGGCTGTATTGGTTGCCTGGAGACTGGAGGGAGGGGCTATCTCTTCAGGTGAAAATGGCTGCCAAGTTTCCAGGCTCAGGTATGACTCAGCACCAGACTCACTGCCACTTCTCCTGGACCTTCTCTTCTCCCTAGCCGCTCCCCAGACTCCACGAGTCCACACCTTCTCCTGCACCTCAGCCATCAGTGAATGTCCATATCTTAAAGGTCCTATGAACTAGGCTCAGTGAAGCAAAGCACAGGCCACAAAGTGGGGAAAGACTATGCCTCTGTGAGCTCCTCTCCTATCAGCACTGTGTGGTCTGTTCAGCCCTTCAGGCTGCCCCCTCTAGGCTCAGTCTTTTGTGACTGTGGACCCAGATCTAGAATCCCCTGCCACCAGCAGTCCTGTGGACCTCCTTTACACAGTCAGATGCTGTGCCTGTCCCAAGGGATGTGGCTCAGTGTCATGCAGTTTCCCTCTGACCCTCTGGGCTCAGAGGTCTGGCAGACCCTCCAGCCCAGATCTTTGATTTTACCTTTTTCCAGGGGTCCTCTTCCCTTCCCAGTTGCAAGTTGTCTCACCAGCTGAGTCTCCTTCGCCAGTTTGGGGTGGATGTTACTTGATTCAGCTGCTCATTCTATCTGCTCCAGGACAAGGCACGTCCGTCTATTCTGCTACCATTTTGTCCCTTTGGGGCCAGAAATTCTACTTTAACCATGGGTGATGCTTTAACATGCCCTCCTTCCCTGCCCATCTCTGTCCCCAGTCCTCTGGGGTCTCTCTTACCTCCCCTCCTTCTAACTTGGTGGGCCCTGCTCTGCCCCTTCCTCCTGCAACCTCCTGTCTGCAGCCTCCCCTTTTCCCCTTGGTAGGTGGAGCTCTCCAAAAGCTGTGCAGGGTGGGCTGGGGCTGTGTGGGCCAGGGCAGGGCTGTGAGGGGAAGGAGAGGCAATGTGGGCAAGGCAGTGTGGGCAGAGATGTGCAGGCCTTGCAGTGGTGCAGAGCTGTGTAGGTCCAGCCGATATGGAGCCTCAGAGGAGCACTGGAGGTCACAGGGAGGAGGGAGGGATGTGGAGCCTATCCCATGCGAGGGTCACCTGGCTCCTCAGCTGCCCCCACCCAGCAGCTTTTCTAGGCCCCTGCGCAGCTGTAACCCTCTGCCCCTTGCTGCCTCCTGCTTCCTTTCAAATTTTGGACCGTTGTTTCTCTGACTCAGCCATCCTCCCCCCGCCCACCTCCACCGCTGGGTTCCAAGAGCCCAAGGCTGCCCCTTGGCCTCTGGCAGGTGCACCCAGCCTGTTCCCCATAATGGTGCTACCCACTCTCCTAGAGTAGTGAAACTTAATAAAAAGAAGCAGCTCTAAAGATTTTAAATTGAGCACTGAGAACACCACAGGCTGCAGAGGGCTGTGCAGTCCACAGCTCTTGGATCATGCATTGCAGCCTCCTGTGCCACCCAGTCCCTCCTGGCTTTCACCCCTGCCTGCCTCCACCCAGGGCTCGGGCCAAACCCTGGGAGCTTCCTGATGTCTCTCACCTCACACCTCACTTTCCAGTCCAGCCCACCAGAACCTGCAGCAAGCTAAACTATCGGTTGAAGCGTCTGCCCCCTGGTGGTCAGTACATGTCATAGCGACTGGTCAGGCAGTCAAACTCCTAGCAGAACTCCAAATAGGGGAAATTTGCATATTAAGCTTTTACTATATAGGATGTTAATAATTCTACCAAGCTGTTGTGATTTTTAAATGCTTGCAAATCTGCTTGGTGCAGTGCTTGGCAGATAAAAACAATAAATAATTATTCCCATCACCTTTCTCCTTTCCACAATATCTATAAAAGCATACTATACTAATTAGACTAGACAGCTGAATGACCTTCCAGACATCATTCCAGACATCCTTGCTGATGAAGCCATGGCGGCGAGGGCCGAGGCAGAGGCAGTTAGGGGTGATCAGGCAGGCAGGTGAGCAGTTAGGGATGATCAGGCAGGTAGGCCAGCAGAGGAGTTAAAGGTGATCATGGAAGACAGGCAAGCACTTAGGGGCATCAAGCAGGCAGGCAGAGTGGTTAGGGGTGATCAGGCAGGCATGCATAGTGGTTAGAGGCAATGAGGCAGGCAGGCAGGCAGAGGCAGTTAGAGGTGATCAGGCAGGCAGGCAGAGTGGTTAGGGGCAGTCAGGCAGGTAAGCAGAGGCAATTAGGGGCAATCAGACAGGCAGGTAAGTAGTTAGGGTTATCAGGCAGGAAAGCAGAGTTGTTAGGGGCAGTCAGGCAGGCAGGTGAGTGGTTAGAGGTGATCAGGCAGGCAGGCAAGCAGTTAGGGGCAATCAGGCAGGCAGAGTGGTTAGAGGCGATCAGGCAGGCAGGCGAGTAGTTAGGGGCTATCAGGCAGCCATGCAAGTGGTTAAGGATGATCAGGCAGGCAAGCGAGCAGTTAGGAGCCAGTGGTCCCAGATTGCAAGAGGGATGTCCGACTGCCAGTTTAGGCTCCTAAACTGGCAGTCAGACATCCCCCAATGGGTTCCAGATTGTGAGAGGGTACAGGCTGGGTTGAGGGACTCCCCACCTGTGCCTCTAGTCTAGACTTATATAAAAGCCTAAGTGACCATTACAGTGGAACAACCAAAAGACCAGAACAACCAGTCACTATGATGGGTACTGACGACCCTGATCACCTAATCAGGGCCTGCCATCCAACCTCCTGGTCTCTTCCCCACCCCAGCAGGCAGGCACTGATTGCCCAATGGGGAACAGGAAACAGGGGGTGGGTGGTGGTGGATGCAGGTGGCACCAGGCCAAGGTGGGTGTGGGCGGGGGGTGGGGCTGGCTGCAAGCAGCCAGGGGTAGGAAGGCCCTGGCTGGCCAACCTCCTGGTCCCTGAAGGCTTTTGAAAAATCTCTTTCTAGGGAGGCTTTTCTTTTCCCCCCAGCAGTATACAATTCAAATTGCTAGCCTCAGAGCTGACCGCCATGCAGCTGCCCAATTTCTCCCCGCACCCAGTAAGATTGAGTTTGGTGCTCTGTGGGGAGGAACACCCCGAGCTGCTGCCCACAGGTGGGAAGCTGGTGGGGGTGGGGCACGGACACAGCGGCCTCAGAGCTGGACCACCTGGCCCCCAGCACACTCTGCCTGGAGACGTCCAGCTGCAGACCTCCGACCCCATTAACTGGATCAGTGGTGGGGTAGAAAGCGACCTGGGTGAGGAAATGAAACTTGGGGCAAGTACCACAAGTGCAGTCCCTGTGACCTTCTCCTCCCAGGATAAGGCGCTCCCTAACCTCCCACCTGCCAAGAAACAAATGTGGATTCTCAAAGAAGCAGGCCCCTGAGGAGCTTCAGCTGGAGGGACGAGAGGAGTTACTCACTTCTGACACCCCCACTCTGCTTTAAGGCTTCATTCTCCTTCCCTAATACATGTTGCTTGAAGTATACCATAGTTTGTGTTTAGACATAAGATAAATGTGGGGAAAGCAAAATAAACTGGCAGTAGGACATCCCCCGAAGGGGTCCCAGATTGTGAGAGGGCACAGGCCAGGCTTAGGGACCCCCTCACCCCACACGAATTTCATGCACTGGGCCTCTAGTCTTTATATAAACACATACACACACATTCAGTTCATAATCCTGGTCTCTGTGTTGTAGTCCCTTCACTATGGTTCCCGGAGCAAGAGCGAGAAAATGGCCCCATGAGACCAGCTACTTCAAGGGGCCTCCAAGCAGAGAAATGGTCAAACTAGGTCAAGATTAGACTATTGCTCATTCTGGTCAAACAATGGTCTGGTGTCACGTGAAGGGATCTTAGAAAATTATGGTTCATCTTCCCCCATAGCCTACCATCCTCCTGCACAACGACTGCCCTGTGCCCAGCTTCTCCCTGTGAGGTCAGAGCCTATGGTCAAGCAGAGTTGAGTATGTCTTGCTTCATTATAATGAATTGCCTTTGAAAACACACCTCCCAAATCTTTTTGTGCATCCTATAGGATAGCACCTTACTTGTTTATTGACACGAGGCATCTTTTCAAACTTCCTGAGGTGTCAGCACCATTTCCCCATCAGAGCTCACCTTTCTAATGGTTCATGTATGACAAGTCTTCTGAAGAGCACCAACCTGTGGGGTAGGTGTGGATTTAGCTGCCATCTTCTACTTGCTAACCTCATACTCCTCAGCCACTGAGGAGGAAGCTCTGCATGCGATTCAGAGGTGATGGCTACCACATTCCTGGTACTCCATACCCTATCATTCTCTGTGGGGTGGGAGAAAATGATTGGAAATCTTTCCTGTGGGATTCTGAGGCCTTTTCTGAAGGTGAACATCTGTGAGCTGATGCTGAGGACACTGGTTCCTCTACTCAACCCAGTGGGTCTCTTGGGCTTGGTCTGTAAATGTCCAGGTTCATTGCTTTCCATTGTCAATTCAACACTTTGGCACCCGTTTCATGCAAAAGATAAAATAAAATAGACCTGGAACCTTCCCTCATGTTATTTAGGGTTTGGAGTGGAAGAGGGAGAGAGAAGATATACAGCTAATCTAAGAAAAGGAAGATTATGTCAAAAATCACCATTGAGAAACAAATAGTAGCCCTGGGTGGAGGAGGGGTGCTGAGGAGGGGAAAACATTCCAAATGAGGATTCCCATAAAGGGTGGTATCTGAATTAAAGAATAAGAAGGATGCCAACAGTCAGACACTAGGAAAGTAATGGGACTTTCAGAGAAAGGGAATGTGTATATCAACACAGAAGGGGAAATACACGGCATGGACTTTGAGAAAGTGAGGAGTCTAGTGTGGCATGAGGCCTGGTTCAGTGCATCCAGTTTGAAGAGGGCTCCACTTAAAGAATGCTGGAGTTGACCACTGTGATATAGGGAATGGAGAGCCACTGAAGATGTCAGGATTATCATATCCTGCACTTTATGAAGGTAACGTGGAGAGAAGGTGGCTGGCAGAGAGAAAGAATGGCCCTTTGTCCATGTACTTTTCCTTTTTCTTATAATACACATCTTTCATTTTTGTATTTACCGTATTTGCCGGCGTATAAGACGATTTTTTGGCCCTGAAAAATATGCCTCCAAGTGGGGGGTCGTCTTATACGCCAGGTATACTTCAGATAGACTGCCCATAGTGCTTGCCCCGTGCCATAGTGGCCTCCCAATGCCCGCCCACTTCATTCCACATACCGTTCAGGCATCAGCAGTGCTGCTGGGTGTATGCTCGGCTGTTATGCGATTTTGCTGTTATGCGATTTTACCACACTCGCAAAATCGCACACAGCCGACCATACACCCAGAATGATAGCGCAAAATCGCGAATCGCGATACCATACTGGGTGTATGGTTGGCTGTGTGCGATTTTGCGAATGTGGTAAATTCGGGTTACCGTATATTTCTTTACATATGCATTGAAGATTCGCGATTTTGCGCTATCATGGTGCCTGTTAGAATGTTGAAGAGCTCGCACTTGCGCACTAGTGAGGTCCCAGGGA
>NW_006300215.1:174915-177815 GCF_000327345.1 Myotis davidii | reverse complement strand
GGAAGGGAGAGGGACAGAGAGTTAGAAACATCGATGAGAGAGAAATATCGATCAGCTGTCTCCTGCACACTCCCTACTATGGATGTGCCCACAACCAAGGTACATGCCCTTGACTGGAATCGAACCCGTGACGCTTGAGTCCACAGGCCGATGCTCCATCCACTGAGCCAAACTGGTTAGGGCTGTCCGTGTACTTTTCAATCAATAAGAGAGATTAGAGACACAGTTCAGAGGGCTCATCAAGGAGAGAGCATGTTAGGGACTTCTGGCTTCAGGGCAGCCAGCAAGACCTGGCAGCCAACAGCATAAGAGGAGTCTCAAAGTGAAGGCCTTGGGTTTTATGGCTCCCTGGGGAAGCCCATTTAGATGATGTTTGTCCCCTTAGAAGGGTGCTATGTCTCTTCTGACCAGAAGTGTGGAATTCAGAGAGGTCATCAAATCATACTCACTCTCTTGGACCTACTTGTGGCTTAGTTGGACTGGATTGGTCTAGTCTGTCCTGCGGGGAGAAGATTCAATAGGCACCTTGGCTGAAGGTAACAGTTTGTTTGCTGGTTGGCCACCAGCCCACAAGAACTAACACTGGCATGCCTCCTGCCCCTGCTCTGCCATCATAGATAGAACATGCAACAGTCTGACCAGTATAAGTATTGAGACAATACACAAAATTAGTAGGCAATGAAAAATTAATCCCACTTAAGGGGATTCTATAACCAGAGGGAGAAAGGAGAAACGAGGCTGAGCAAGCAGAGCTTCCAGCTTCATTTAGAGTAGAACTAATGTAAGAAAGAAAGAGGACATTAATAAAAGTAATTAGAACAAATATGTAAGTAGAGCACAGCAAATCCTTTCTGTAACTAAGAATAATATTCATGGTTTTAAAAATTTGGTAGACAAATTGAAAAAAATTAATGCTTACTATTGAGAATAGAATCTATGTTCTACAAGATCAAGTAAAAGAAGGACCTCAACTAGCAGAGAACTAGCTGCCAAAGTAGAAACCATGTGGAACACGAAAAGAGACAGGAGACAAATCCAGTGTATCTGCCTTGTTAGCTGTGGGAATGCCAGAGCATAGGCAGTCATAAGTGCATGCAAAGTCATGAGTAAATAGCAGAAGAAAATATTCCCTAAATTGAAGGAATAATTGGTCCTTCAGATTAAACGCTCCCTTGAGTCCAAGAGAGGATGAATTAAGAGGGGAAAACAATGACAAAAAACAAAAAAACTAGATACTCTAGCAAGATTGCTACATTTCAAAGATACAGAGAAAATCTTACAGAAAGAACAGGTTACTGACTCATCGTCTGAAATACTAGAATTTAAAGAACACTGAAATAATACATACAAAAAGAAGGATTACTAATAAAAACAAATGATCCTAAAACAGTATGCAACCAAAGTATCATTCATCTGAAAGAGAAAAGAAAAAATAGTACTATAGGCCCAATTCTCTAATTATAATCAATGATATTGTAAATCAACAACAAATAATTACTAAAAAAGTAATTACTTGCAGATTAAGTAACATTCTTTGAAATTATCTTTTGTATAGTAGGCAAGACCTAGGTAAAGTATATTGTCCAGAGGGTAAAACAAAACACTTTATAACAAAAAGTATGCAGCTGTATTCAAAAGAAAATCTATAGCTTTAAGTGCTTTCAAGGTATTAGAAATATTAAAATGAAAGTACAGAAAAATTAAAATAAATAAAATTTACCTATTCAAATTAAGAAATTAGAAAAAAAAATAGCAAACTGCAGAAGAAGACAATTCTGGCAGTAACCCATGTGATAAAGTGTGGGAATAATTCTGCAGCAAAGTGATGAAGATAAAATATAGAAGCAGCAAGATCAGAAAGAAGAGTAGGATGGAGAAACTGTTCTGGATGGGGATGATCCTGGCATGGAAGTGGAGAATAGGAAGTGAGGGGAGTCAAGCATGAGTAAGAATTTGATATTGAGTAACTACGGGAAGGCAATACTATTAAAAGCAGAAAGTGGAGAAGAGAGAATGAGAAGAAAGACATGAAGTTCAATTTTGAGGATATGGAGTTTAAGGTTCCTGTGATGGGCAAGGCACTGTATGAGGCACAGTACTTAGTCTAGACCTGAATATGGCTGCTCGCCCCAGATTCCTGTGTCACCAGTCCAGGACTGCAGTTGGCATACCAACGTGGTGAATAAGCAAAAAAGTTATGCTTAATATACGCTGATCCCAGAAATGGCTGACCCAAATTATGTAGTGAGAGACAAGGGTCCACCCTCTCCACCCCTGTCCTGGAGACTGGGAATGGAAAGTGGGGTGCCAAGAGAAACAAGCAAGGACACATCTCCCCAGTCAGACCTCATTATTTAATCAAAGGTCCTTCATGGGAAACAAGTGAGTTTCTCAAGAGACTTGTCCCTAAAGCAGTGGTTCTCAACCTTCCTAATGCCGCTGTAAGGCCCTAAGACCCCCGGAGAGTCCGACGGAGGAGGCGACGACCCCAAGTCAAACGCAGAGACCGGATCTTGATGCAAGAGCAAGAGGTTCTTTATTACAAGCGCAGCGCAGGGGCTCTCAGGCAGGCAGGCAGCAACCCGAGGGAAGTGCTGGCTGACTGGAGCCCCGAACAATTGTAGAACAAGAGTTTATAAAGGCAAAAACCACACGCAGGTGGCCTGGAATGTAAACCACACGCAGGTGGCCTGGAATGTCAGGAAACTGGGTTATCAGTTAACTCATCTCCTGAGGGGACAGGCCTGTGTTAGCAGTTGACTCGTTTTCTGAGGGGCCAGGGTGGTCTGTCTTGCATAAACCTACCCCAGGGAGAGATAAAACAACTCTGCTGTGACTACACCAGAGCACCAGGGCTTACTGGAAAGGTCAGTTAGCACAGACCGATCCCAGGAAGCGAT
>NW_006300215.1:170393-171278 GCF_000327345.1 Myotis davidii | reverse complement strand
TGGCCGGGTTGAGGACTACCGGAGCCCCAAAATGGACTCGATCTTCATTTAGCAGGAGGCTCTGGTAGTGTGTCATCCGGGCGTTGGACATCCATCGGTCCGGTGGTTGCCGGATAATACTCTCAAGGGTATGCGGGGCCACTACAGTCAGTTTCTGCCCTAAGGTGAGCTTGTCCACATCCTTTACAAGCAGGGCAGTGGCTGCAATTGCTCTTAAACAGCCTGGCCATCCTCTAGCCACCGGGTCCAATCTTTTGGATAAGTAGGCCACTGGTCTCTTCCAGGGGCCTAAGGTCTGAGTTAGGACCCCTCTGGCTACTCCCTTTCTTTCGTCTACGAACAGAGTAAAGGGTTTGGCTACATCCGGTAAAGCCAATACCGGGCAGAGAGGAGGGCCTTTTTGATGTCATCAAAAGCCTTTTGATGAGCTTCCCCCCATTCAAAGGGATTCCCTTGTTTTGTCAGCGGGTAGAGAGGCTCCGCCAGGGTTGCAAAACCCGGAATCCAGAGGCGGCAGAATCCAGCTGTCCCCAGGAACTCGCGTACCTGTCGGGGGGTCTGTGGCCTGGGAATCTGGGTGACCGTGCTCTTTCGGGCCTCCGTGAGCCATCTCTTCCCTCCTTCTAGGGCATATCCTAAATAGGTTACCCTCCTCCGACATATCTGCGCTTTCTTGGCAGAGGCCCGGTACCCCAGACGGGAGAGCTCTAAGAGCAAAGCCCTGGTACCTGCTTCACAGTCCTCTCTCGTAGCTCCGGCGAGGAGGAGGTCATCCACGTACTGGAGAAGGGTGACGTGCGGGTGGTCAGCGCGAAAGGCAGCCAGGTCTTGGTGAAGGGCCTCATCGAAGATGGTGGGGGAGCTCTTGAATCCTTGGGGAATGAA
>NW_006300215.1:149847-167240 GCF_000327345.1 Myotis davidii | reverse complement strand
TTTGTCTAGTGCAGTGGTTCTCAACCTTCCTAATGCCACGACCCTTTAATACAGTTCCTCATTTTGTGGTGACCCCCAATTTCATTGTTACAAATTGAACATAATTAAAGCATAGTGATTAATCACAAAAACAATATGTAATTATATATGTGTTTTCCGATGGTCTTAGGCGACCCCTGTGAAAGGGTCGTTCAACCCCCAAAGGGGTCGTGACCCACAGGTTGAGAACCGCTGCCCTAAAGTAATTAAACACAACCTCACAGTTGTAGCTCAATGACTATTAGATGCAATTTTAGGACTTCAGCTCAATTTGTGTGTTTTTTTTGCCCTCTTTCCCCCACCCCTGCAGCCCAGGCCCTGAGCAACGTATCACTGAGAATTCTAGATCTAGGATCAGGATTCCTTCACATTCAGATAAATATTTCAAACAAATCAGATAACAAACCTTCTAAATTCCATTCAAGTCACTCTTCCTGTGCAGCTTCTAATAAAAGCAGGTCAATGATATTTGCTTGGATGAAAAAAAAAAAAAAATCCAGGCAGACAGTATCCTGAAAAGTACTTGTTATGCCCAGATTTCAAGATCCCCAAGAAAAACACACCAGGGAGCCAGTCCGATGCAAAAGCAGAAGGTCCTTTATTGAGCTAGCTAACTCGACCCCACCCTCCGGTCGACCCAGCGATCGGAGGCAGAGTGCCACCCATGAGAAAATCAGGGTTTTAATAGGGGGGGTGGAGTGCGGGGAGGGGAGCTGACTGTGGGCCCTGCCGATTGGGCAGGCGCAAGTCGGGTCTTGTTACACAGGATGTGGTCATCTCTATGGCGCGCAGGTTCCTTGATTGTCATTGGTTAGTTTAAAGAAATCCCGGCTTCCGGGAAGAAGGTACTTTCCTGAGCACATGGTGACTGCCCCAACATGGAGGATCCGGGGTAAGATGGAGGGCATAGCCCTCGCCCTTTCATACTCTCCTTTAGCCTTTGCCTACACCAAATTGTCAGCTTGACTTTCTCTTTCATGTAGGATAGTTTCAGGCAAAGTAGATTTGCTTAATCCTCTACCACTGATTGTGCCATGTGAACTTAGTCCTTGGAGAGAAAATTTAAACTGTGAATGAAATGGGAACTTTGAATATTGTCAGCTGATTTTAATTAAACCATTTTGTGCAACAAAACAACAGAGGCTAAGCCACTGTTCTAGACTCCCAGGGATGGTTACACTCCAGAGACCTCACGTTGTTCCACTTGCTATGTATCTCTGTCTAAGAATCTAAAAAGGATTCTCCCAAGTTAAAGCCATGGATGTTCACATAACTCTTTTTGTGCCTGCCGCTTTAATAAATAGAACTTCACAATATTTACAATTGAAACCTCCAAAATTTTACTGAGTTAATACCATTAGTGGTAACAGTGGCCCATCTCACATCCAAATGAGCCCTATTCATGCTCAAGGGAAATAAAGAACCTAATATCCCAAGTAGCCCTAAGAACCACTGACATATCACTGGAGAAAAGTGAGCCCAGAATTAACTAGCTTCACTCATAAGAAATTGGCAAACTACATCTGGGCAAGCATTCTTTTTTTTTCTTTTTCTTCTTTTTTAATGCAGCTCTTTTTTAAAGTCAGTCCTCATTTCTCCTGGCTCATTAGCAGTAAGTGATGGCAAAATGGCCTGATTCTTCCCCTTTTTAAGCTGCACCTATCTCTGTAAAGTCAGTTGAAGTACCAATTTGGAAATTCAGGCAGGGTTTGCTTTTCCCTCTATGTGCTAATATTATTTTTATATTTCTCTTTGCATTAGCATAAAATGAATTCTATTAATAATGTCCCAGAGAAGGGGCTCTTTGGTAATAGACTCTCAGATCTGGTGGGGAAGGGGGATGTGAAGTATTTGACCTCGAGAATTTCACATGGCTTAGAAAAGGCCCAAATATCTGAAAGACACTGTGCTCCAGGCAGTTTCATGTTGGGTCTTTTGTTGAGGAATGAGCTGCCATCCTGGGAATCTCTTTGAGGCATTGTGCTTCCTTTGATGGCATCTCACAGATGAATGTGATGTGGGCTGAGGTCTCTATCAGCATCATTCCTGGAAAAGCCTTATCACCATGGCACCTATGTGTCATCTCACTCCTCTCTGAACACCCTCAGTCCTGAAACAACACCTGAGACCTTTGACTTTAGCTCCTTGATACCCAGATTGTGGTCCAAAGGCCTCTCAGGCCCACAATCACCTGATAGCTCATCAGAAATTCAGTCTCAGGCCCCACCCACACTGACTACTGTGGACTGAAGTGGGTCACCCTCACATTCATATATGGAAGCCCTAAACCCTAATGCCACTGGATTTAGCAATAGGGCCTCTTATGAGATAGTTAAAGTTAAATGAGGTCATAAGGACAGGGCTCTGACCCCATAGGGTCAGGGCCCTGATATGAAGAAAAGAACTGTGCACTCTCTCTCTACACACACACAGACAAGGTCATGTGAAGGTACAGCAAGAAGGCAGCCATCTGCAAGCAAAGAAGAGAGCTCCCACTAGTAACCAAATCAGCCAGCATTTGATCTTGGACTTTCAGCCTCCAGAACTGTGAGGAAGGAAATGTCTGTTTAAGCCTCCTGTGGTATTTTGGCCTGTGGCATTTTGTCATGGCAACCCTAACTGACAAGGATACCTGCTAAACCAGATTCTTCATCCTAATTAGATCCTCAGGTGACAATTATGTTAAGAAATGGGATATTTACAAAAATAAGGCTGGTTTAAGGAAACCAACACAGGATAATGCAGTACCCAAGAGCTAAAATTAGTGGACAGCAGTTACCATGCCATACTCAGAAGGGCAGGAAGAGGGTTTATGAACAGATCTCAAAGACAGTAGCAGTATGAAGATGGCTGCTGATTAGGAGCTGAGGTTTTGGAAGAGGGATATACACAAGCACGGTGACCTGGCAGCGGGGAGACTGAGGAATGAAAGCCCTGTTTTCACCCTTCCTCCTGTCAGTAGCCTGCCAGTGCTTCCCTCAAACCAAAGCCCTCTCAGAGGATAACAGACGCAGTTGATCCTACGCACATTTTAGTGAGCATCAGGAGACCAGAGCAGTGTGAGGAAGGAGGGAGAGTTGATATAAAGGGGCAAATGAAGAAAGCCAGGATGGGACTAGGGTGAGGAAGACAGGGTACTCAGGATGCAATACTTATGCAGGTGCTTACTTTCAGGATCAGGCAGTTGCTCAGCCCTTGCATGATGAGGAGTGGAGGGCTCGTGTGTCATGTGCAATAGAATTAAGAGAGGGAATGCATTAACATTTAATGTGTAAGCATAAAAATAACATTTTGTTAAAAGATTTTAAAATATCTCTTTGGACTTTTCCCCCAAGCACTGGGCAGACAAAAGTATACTCCTCAATCATGAAATGTTTGGGGCTGGTGTGCTCAATGGTCTGGCCTGGCTAGTGAGCACTGGATTTCAATGCTTTTATTGGGTGTGTCATTGAGTCGAGCTGCACATTTGCAGATTTTTTTCACATCTTAACATTTCTGAAGTCAAGATATGTCTTATAATCAATCGTGTCAGAAATACAATTAGCAGTATTTTTCTTCTTAGAAATACATAAAAGAACAGTGTGCTTTATAGTTGATGGCCTCTTTGATTTGATAGGATTGATTGTAAATACTCTGAGACTGTATCCGGCTTTACAATATTTCACATCTATGATAATAGCTGTCATGTAATAATGATCACAGTATGTCTTCCACCAGGGTGTCATGAATGAATGAATAAATGAAAAGTTCACTTGTCCTAGTTCATATTTACTTCTGGAACTTGCAAAGTGTGATGTCAGGAAAATTGCCAGTTCATGTACCAGAGTTGCTCGAGCTGTCATCATGAGAGAATGAAAATGTCTGAATGTTGCATGAGCATTCACTTAATCCTCATTTTTAATTTCCTACAGAACTGATTGGAGTCCTGCCCCATGCTGTGCACTTCCCGTAGTCCTCCTGTTTCACAGCTAACAACCCCTTTCATCTTCCTCTTTCCATGTGCTCTAAGAAAACTTCTTCCCAAAGGCATTCTCCTTCATTCTCAGCTCACATCCCTTTGATTCCAAAGTCAAGGTGCAGTTTTTAATGTAATTCCAGCATTAACTATGAATTATTTTACTTTTTAAAGTTTACACATTTAACTTTATTTTAACATAGTCCTGCCTGCAAACATGTACCTTAGCCTCATTATTAAAGGCAGCTAGTTAGAACAGAGAAAAACATTGTTTTTTAAAGGCAGCTAGTTAGAACAGAGAAAAACATTGTTTTTCTAGTGATTTACTTTAATCCCTCTCAGCAAGAAACTGAAATTACTTTCTTCTCTTTTTGATGAGTCATGCAGCAGCAGTGCCCTACCTTGCCCAGTATCTTCCTGTCCATTTCTTTGCTAAAATTAAGATAGTTACTCATTTTTAGCAAAAAAGAGAATCATTAGAACTGATATTTCTGACTTAACTCTTTACTTGGAATAAGGAAGGAATATTTTTTTAATATATTTTATTGATTTTTTTACAGAGAGGAAGGGAGAGAGATAGAGAGAGTTAGAAACATCCATGAGAGGGAAAGATCAATCAGCTGCCTCCTGCACATCTCCTACCGGGGATGTGCCCGCAACACAAGTACATGCCCTTGACCGGAATCGAACCCGGAACCATTCAGTCCTCAGGCCGATGCTCTATCCACTGAGCCAAACCGGTCCCGGCAAAGCTATTACATTTAAACACACAAAGAAGGTGTAGCCAATAATATTCATGGCCATGCAACTACTGATGAATACCTACGGTAATGAGAAAGAGTTTAAGGCTCAAACTCTCTTGGAAAAGTCTCCAAGGACCCCTGTATGGAAAAGGAATTGAAGTGGATGAGGATTATTTTGGAGTACATTACCAATGCACCTCAATTGATCTTGACTTTATTATGTGCAAAGAGAGATGGTATTTTTGATGGTATTTTTGTCCAAATCTACTGGAAGAGGGTTAGGAGGACATATTGTTTTGGAACATATTTTTTGGTACACATTCCATATTCTCAATAAATCATGCTCTAAGGTGTGTTCTTTCTGTTCTCAGGAATAAGTCTGATCCAGTCACTCATGCCTTGTGTGAATAGAAGCCCAAAGATGATCTCTCCCAAGTCCTTCCCTCTAGGGGGAAATAAAGAGCTTGATCCTGTACTAAGGAAGTTCAAGCATCAGAAGTTAGAGAGGTCATGATTTGGGAGGTAGCCTTCTCAAAACATCTTCTAGACTACCTTCTCTGCTAGCAGGCAAAGCTAATTGGAAATGGAAAGTTCAGAATCAATCACTGAAATTTACTTAATTTGTGCTATAGGTAAGCATCCACTCAATTTGAAATGCTTTGTTGTTCTTCCTGGGTTCACTTTTCTCCTGGATCATTGCATAAGGAAAGTTTATGGTCCCTAAAAGTGTGTAGCATGTATTTTCCCCTCATTGTCAAAGTCTGCCAGGGCTGATCGGCAGACCCTGAGTGACAGATGAGTGATTCTCTGACACATGTTTCTGTGAAAGAGAAAGCTAAGGGACTGCTTGGCTTTAGGAACCAAACAGCCCCATTGCCTGCCTCCTCAGGCTTTTATTGTAGCAACAGCTTGAACTAAAATTAACTTCTAGATACTATCAGCAGGGTAAGTATCCTGAGAAGACACATGCGTCTGCAGTGTCCTTTAAGCAAGGATGTATAAAGCCTAAACATAAAGATTCCAGTAAAACACCCAGGGGCTCAGACTTGTTTGGAAAAGTCAAGGCAGGGTCTGCCACCTTCGGCCAGCTCCCCCTAGAGGCCTCCAAACTTTCGGAGATTTCTCTTTACAGACTTTCCAACAAAGTCCTGTGCTTCCCCACAAAAGTCCATTATTGATTTTTGTAGATGATTTCTCATGGGGAAAAGGTTCCCCTTGCAACAGTAGAACACACTTCCATGCAGGTCCTTCCCTCTGGAGCCTGAGCATGTCAAAGAAGAGCAATGTGAAGACTTGCTCTGACGTGCACCTCAGACCCACACTATACACCAACCACTGCCACTGAGCAAATGCCATCTGTGGTGGTAGGAGCCAGCCTGCCTTGTCCTTCAGAAATATTTTTGGGTTGTAAAGATGTAAAGCATAGATTAGTTTTATTTCTTCCATTAATTCAATGCCAGAGAGGGACCAAAACCAAATTTCCAAAGTCAAAATATTGAGTCCTCAGCCCTACACCCTCTCCATGTTAATTCCTTCATCTTCTTCTAAACCAACCCAGCCCATATACCTTGTTCATGGAGCAGCTTTGACAACTTCAGTCTTCTATTTCTGATCTGTCGGAAGGAAGTAGGGGGTTGTGGGATACTGGTGCATAGTGTTTATGAAGTCTACAGTAGTGCACACTGATGTCCTGGCCTTTCCACTCGCCCACCACACACTCATTGCCTCACCCAGAGCAGTTTCCAGTCCCACAGTTCCATTCATGGCAAGTACGCTAAAGTGGTGCACCACTTTTTAAATCTTATACACCATGTTTTTATGGTGTATCTATGTTTAAATAAACAAATACCATTGTTTTACAACTGCCTACAGTATCCAATACAGTAACTTCTGTACAGCCTTGTAGCCCAGGAGCAACAGGCTATGCCATGTACTAGGTGTGTAGTGTACTAGAACATCAAAGTTTGTGTAAGCGCACTCTCTGATATTTGCACAAGAATGAAATTGCCTAACCATGCATTCCTCAGAATGTGTCCCTGTCATTAAGCAACCCATAACTATAACCACAATAGTTTCCAGGTTTTAGACTTTCACTTCTTACTGAGATCCTGATAGTCTGGGATTTATTCTCAGACTATCGGTTTCACACCAACATATAAAGCAGACTCCTATAACCACTTTGTATTTAGCAATAAAATGTCTCTCTTTTTTTTCTCATACAATATCTTCAGTTTGACATTGAGAAGACACCCCATCTAGTAACACATTAGACTTTAAACAAACTAATCCACTTAAGGATAGTTTTTCCAGGATGTGCACTTGGTTCTAATGGACCCCTAATCACCCAGGCAGAGCACCAGGAGTGGAGCCTTAGGAAAGAAAGCCAGATGCTATGATATCTGTCTTCCCACCAATGGGTGCCAGTGCCTGCAGCTCAAGTCAGAAGAGTTTGATCTGCACATTCTGTCTCAATCCAGTTTCTAAAGGGTGCTTATCCACAGCCTGACATTAGCTTACATCTTGGTGGAATGAAGCTCTCCAAACTCATAGAAAGTTTCACCAAACCTAAAGAATAGGATGTATATCTGCATTAGTGTCTGTGGCATGTACTTGTTTGTTTGTATATATTTTTCAAACAACATAATGTTTTCAGTGTACTTATATATTCCCAAATGTACTTCAAAGTTGTCAGACATTGTATACACGGTCCTCATGGCTCCTCATCATCTTCAGAGCACACCTACTTCTCCATCTTCACACTTAGGGAAGCCTCCATTGGAGCCAAAGTCACAAGAAAAATTGACTTTAAGACCAGGTGAGGAGGGTGAAACAGCTCGTGCTGGGATGTTCATGGCTAAATCCTTATTCAGAAGGCCGATGTAGCAAAGACAAAACTTCAACCACTACCATGGGAGAGCAGCAGCCACCCTTTCTGAGCACTTTCTGGGTGAGGTCCATGCTGAGACTTACCTGCATCAGCGCACAACAACCCCATGAAGTAGTTACTATGCAACTCTTGTTTTATGGGAAAGAAAACTGAGGCACAGATTATTGCCTATCATCACAAGTAAATGGTGAGACCAGCTGTTCAGGATTTCTAACTCCTAGCAATTACGCTATATACCTCCTGTTAGCTGTTACCTAGTATTTTCAGTGACTGTCAGCAAACAGTTAAAGAGAGATCAGACCCTTTTGTAATTTGATCAGCCTGACAATGATCCAGGGAATCTGTTCCACATCTATAATCTCTGAGAGAAAAACCAATGTCATGTGGGCAGCCTCAGGACACCAACAGAATGTCACATGAAACCTAGATCCAGCCATTTTCAATTTAGTATTCAGACAAGTCCCAGAAGTTGGAGAGTATGACCCAGCAGAGCACCCAGGAGACCAGCAGATGAACCAGGAAGGCAGCGGCAGCTCTGACCCTAGATGCTGTCTCACTCGTCTGTAAGAGGTCACAGTCAGCACACGCTTACACACTCAAATGATGGGACCTCCCTTTTTTCCTTCACTTCATTGGCAGACATGTCAACCCATCACTCCTGAAATTCAAAATCATAGTTGCCTTGGAGTGCACACTAAATTTTGTGCTCTAATTCTCCAGTCTTCTTTGGAAATGAAAAATCACCCCCCACTGTTATCACAAGGGACTTGCTATCACAACACCTCTGATACTATCTACAATCCTCTGTTTGAAGGCATTCATGAACTAGGGGCTGCTACTGAGCCCACATTGACTACAGTTGAGAACTTCCATGGGGTGCTGCCCCAGGTAGTGCATGTTAATCCAAACCAGATTGTCTGCATCTACTGCCACAGCCTTCATCCAGAAAATGATGAGAATTATGAAAATATAAAGAGCTGTGACCTTGCTGCACTCATGCTGGAAGTGCTCACGGCCTGCTGGCCTTCAGCTCCACCTTTCTTATAGGGAAATTCCCACACATACTTCTCCAATCAGATGGTTAATGGCAGGGACATACCACCCAGGCCCTGAGTAGAAACTCAGAAACATCTCAGTACTTTCTTTCAGTTAATCAGTTCATCATGTACTAGCAGCCCCACTCTTCATGCACACATTTCCCAGACCTGTCTCTTTTCCGCCACCACTGTTCTAGTGGACTCTCTGCTGTAGTCTCCTACATGTCCTCCATGCCTTCAGTTTCTCAATAGCAAAATGGATGCTACCTGAGATTTTTCTAGACATAAATCTAATCATTTCACCCACGCTGCTAGTACGGGGTGGGGAACCTTTTTTCTGCCAAGGGCCATTTAGATATTCATAATATCATTCACAGGCCATACAAAATTATCAACTTGAAATTAGCCTGCTATATTTGGTCAAACATTTAATTAACTCACCCCTAATGCTTTGGCAGGGCCAGACCAAATGATCTCAAAGGCCCGATGTTCCCCACCCCTGATCTAGAGGAAAACAAAAACAGAAAATTTTTTTCTAAGCATAATGTTCAAAATCCTTCATAATTTGGCCTCAAATTACTTTTTGATCTCATTCAAAGCAACTCTGTTCACTTTGACATGCATGACCCTTGCAGTTTAGAAACTCAGAACTACTTACCATGTCCCAAACCTACTTTGTTCTTTTAAACTTCCATACCTTTGCTCATGCTGTGCAGCCTGGAGCAGTTCCATGGCCTTCTTTTCATTGGCCACTGACCGCATCCTCACGGTTCTGTCTCTCAGGCCATTGATAGAGAGGCTGTTGCTAAGAATCCCTGAGGCACTCACCCAGCTATATGACTCCCAATGAGCCCCATGGATATCCCCACTGGGCTAGGGCTGGGGCTGGACCAGCCCTCATGGTGTTCATGATTGAAGGAGGTACTCTAGCAAAAATCATCAGAAAACTTTAAGGAACAAGATTTATTACTCACATGCTCTGGAAGGATACTCAGCATGCCCCAGGCCACACATAAATGTTAATAAGCAGGTAGGTCTTGGGGGTGGGGGTAGGGGGGAGAGAGAGAGAGAGAGAGAGAGAGAGAGAGAGAGAGAGCGAGAGAGAGAGAGAGAGAGAGAGAGAAAGGGATAGAGAGAGAGGGGACATGAATGCCAGAAAGAGAAAGCACGAGAACCAGAAAGAGTGAGAAAGAGCAAAAGCAAGGATCTGGGGCTCTGCCTTTAGCAGGGTCCAAAGGTGGGGTGTCCAGGCTATCATGGGTCACTCTTTACTTGTTAATTTAAAGCATAATGTCACTTAGCCAAGTGACACAAATAGTCAGTTATCCAGGTTACCAAGGGCTTTCTGAAAGAGGGAACATTAGGAGTGAAAGTGGCTTAATTCCTTATCTAGTTGTTTTGCTAGTAGCTGTGTAGCAAGCACAGCTGGTAATGTGTTTATTCAAGATGAATGTCTTTTGACATGCGTGCCTCAACAGTCAAAAGCTTAATGTTGGGTGCATGTACTACACACACTTTTCCATACCCAGTTTCACAGTCCTTCTTGGTTGGGCTTTTGACTGGTGTGTTCATATAATACTATGTACAATGCTTATCTTACCATACCATACCATACCATACCATACCATACCTTACCATACCATACCATACCATAGTTTTTGTTTCCAATGTCTGCCTTCCCCATCAGATCTTTTCATTGACATTTATATTTCAGGGTCTATTATTTATAAGATATCTACTCTTGGCTTAAACCTATATTGTATTAACCATTTAATTTAGGGTACATCAACTCTCTAATAAAATTAACACCAATAATAACAAGAACATATTTCATGAGTGCTTCCTAAGTGGTAGGCAATATTTTACATATACATATAGTACATAGAAATATATGTATACATATAATACAATGTGGGTATTAACTCATTTCATCCTTATAACAACCCATAATGTAGTTTCATGCTTATTCCAACTTATAGTTTTAAAAAAGCTGATATTTAAAGAGATTAAGTCCCAAATGTAGTAAATGATAGGAATGAGATTGAAAACTATGCAGCCTGACTCCGTGATCCCAACTCGTAACTACAATGCTGCGCCAAAATAACAATATGAATTAAGGTGAATTTTTCCACTTACTCTAGTTAATTTTCTTTTTTTTTTTCTTTTTTAAATATACTTTTATTGATTTTTTTACAGAGAGGAAAGGAGAGGGATAGAGAGTTAGAAACATCGATGAGAGAGAAACATCTATCAGCTGCCTCCTGCACACTCCCTACTGGGTATGTGTCTGCAACCAAGGTACATGCCCTTGACTGGAATTGAACCTGGGACCCTTGAGTCTGCAGGCCAAAGCTCTATCCATGGAGCCAAACCGGTTAGGGCTCTAGTTCATTTCCTTATTTCTGCAAAACAAATTTAATTTTGTCTTCACTAATATTTATTCAAATAATGGGTATGTATGTGAAGTACCATATTTTGACACTGTGTGATGTTCTCATGGCTATATCATGGTCCTCAGACCTCTCAGGATCTTTAAGATGCTCCCATTATCCTGCTGTGTTTATGTGCCCAACATTCAGTCATTCTTCCCTGACTGAAAATGTCATGTTTCACACTTAACCATTAAGTACAGTTCTTAGGGAAAATGGTTTCTCCTCCCCCACCACCGAACATCTGTCAGCAAAGAGCTCCAAAGAACAATAGTCTCACCTGAGACTACTGAAATTCACATGAGACTGAAACTAGTAGTATTTCACTCCTTGCTGGAGGCACTAAGGGGTAAGGATTAGAACAGGTTCTGTCTGCTTTAATGGAAAAGTGAGCTTTTTTTAGTTACTTACCTTGCTTCTCCTCTACAAAATGACCCAACTTTGGAACATGCATTTTGGCCCTGGTCAGATATGGGAGCACCTGGAGATTTTAATATGTCTAATAAAACTCTCCAAAGAATGGAAGTGCAATAGGAAGGGGTGCGATGTATGCACAGAGATGCATACTGTTCTAAAACTGGAGATGATGCCACTTGAAAATGAGGAACCCAAGTGAGATTTTGGAGTACTCTGCTGGGAAACAGCACAGCTAATTTTCATATCCATTTGAATGCCACAGTGGCAGTGCTATACTTGCTTAAAATTAAAAGGTACATCAAGAATGAAAAACATCATATACAATTTTAACCAGCCTTTTTACTCGCTTTTTAATTCTTCACAGATTCTTTATTTCTCCATATTGGAAAAATTTTCTTTGTTGGGGTGTTCATCCCCACACCCTGGTTCCTGCTCTTGGCTGTATGCACCTTCACAGCTACTTACGTAGCACCTGCACCTGGTCTGAGTACTGATATGGTGCTTCCTTCTCACCTTATTACTCTTTGCTGCTTTTCATTTCCCTTCTTGCCCTTGCTCTTCAGACACTTTCATTTCATTGGCTGCCCCTGTGGCTACACTGCAGATGTGAGTGTACATTCGAGATCCCCGGTGCAGAACTGACATTAGGAGGGCTTTTCTGTGAGGATGGCAGGACTCTAATTTAAAAAAAATACTGATCTGAATGAAAATAATAACATCAACAATAGCTGCTAACATTTGTTGAGAACTTACTAGGTACCAGGTCCTAAACCAAACACTTTACATGAATTTTCTAATTTACTCCTCACTACAGCCCTGAAGCAGGTTCTGTTACTGTCCCCATTGTACTAACAAGGAGACCAAGGCACACCAGTGAGAGACTCTTAACAGCCAGGTGTCATTAACCCCTCAACACTGTTGGAAGTCCTGAGTCCTAGGATTCTAGCTGAGGCCAATTCCATGCAGAGCGCTGGCCTGCCCTGCAGAGCGGGTGCAGCTGGAAGGGTGAACACAGGGTAAACCAGGGCTAACACAGCCAGAACAGAGTAAGCACAGGTGCCACAGGTTGGTGTGGGAATGGAGATCAAAAGTGAAGGCACATAGCCACTGGTAGTCTAAGCCAGTGAAAACTCAAGTGATGGGGATCTGAACTAACATAACAAGATCGATGATCCACAGTGGTGATCAGAAGAGGAAGGGCAGTAGTGGAGATTTCAGCTGCCACTTGGGGAGGGAGGGTGTTCAGTCAATGGGAGAGGAACTGACAGATTCCTCTGGCCCAGCCTTACTGGGACTCAGAGACTACATCAAGTACTGAGGCTCAGAAACAAGGAAAAGTCCAATTACCAGCCCTGAGGCACTGCGCTCACATCAAACCAGTAGGAAGGATAACTTAAACTGCTGGGCGGCACCAAAGAGCCATGGGCATCACATAAGGAGATTGAACTGCATTTTATACACCTGTGATCTCACCTTGGAGCTACTATACACGCACTGGCACCACCACCTGAGATGACACCACCTCATCTTTCTAATAATCTCTCAAGAACCCACAGTGCATAGATGACCTTTATGTGTAAAAGTGAATGAATTTGGGGTTAATCCAAAAAGAATGTCATGTTCACATTCTGACTATCTTTCTTGGACAGGAGACTAAGGGATGCAGAGGCAGCTGGCATGCTTGCTGAGCCCTGGGGATGCTAGTGAATGTGCCCAGCATGTTGGTAACAGTTCACATATCACCATGAAGAAAAGGCAGAGAATGTCCCTCAGAGCCAGTGGAGACTTGGTCTGAGGATGTGTGTGCAGGGTGGGCAGAGAACAACTGTGTTTTATTGTAAGCCCTTTTACAATGTTTGGATTTTATTATTTTTATATGTGTTTATATGAGCAAGTACTATAAACTTAAAAGGAAAAAATGTATTAAATTAGACTATCAGGTCATCAGTCCCATACTACACTAAAAGGGGTAGGGAATAGGGACACTATGCTAACTTACTGTAACGTTTCAGGCAGAAGATAAGGCAATCTGCCAGCAGATACAAGAATTTAAAAAAGGAAAAGATTAGTAGCCAGGGACAAATAATGTGGGCATCTCAGAAATCATCATAGTATCACCAGTGCCATATGGATGCTTCCAGCAAAGGTCTGAGTGACCCAGCCACACTCTGTCTAAGGGGGCAGGAGGAAGGGAATAATTTTAGCACAACATTTATTCAAAGGGGTTCAAATTACAAGTTAAAGAGGCATCATTCTTATGTGCCTTTGCTTCATAGCATTTAAATTACAGTGAGCCTTTACAGATCCTTTTAATCAAACCTGCCAGCTGTTTGCATGAACCTCTACTGTATGGTCACCAGGCTTCCCTGGGAGGAAGATAACTCTCACAGAGCTTTTTTTCTCCTCAAGCCAGAAAGGGCTATAGGCCTGGCCCTGGAGTAGGAACAGACCCTGACCTTTGTGGAATGGAAGGAGGGAAGAGGCCTGTCCTTGCTCCTCACTCCCAGATGCTTTTCACCAAGTCCCACATAAAACTAAGAAACAGAATCCCCTGCCATCATTGCTCAGCTCCTTCTGGTTGTTGGAATAATTGAAACTTGAAAGGTCTGCTCTGCTTCTGAGAAAAAAGTTTAGCATTTAGGGGTAAACCTTAGTACATACTGCCTCAAACGTTAAATGTTGGGTATCTTGTGAAATTTGATTCCTATTCTCTCCAGTTTGCTAGATAGAGAGCTGGAAAAAGACCCTAAACAGAGGCAGCAATGGGAACTTCAGGACCCTTGTTTAATCATAGTCTACCTGGGTGGGCCTAGGGGTAGGAATCTAGGCTTCCACAGCAACAAAGGCTTATGGAAACTACCAGCATTAGCCAGAGATCTCAGACCTACCAGAGGGGCTAAGGTGGGCCAGCCAAATTAGAGAGGGGCTTGGGGCCTCCAGCTTGGGCCCTACTGTTCATAGAGTTGAACTCAGACCAATAGCACCTCAAAGTCACTGCCTGAACTCACTTTGGGCTCTTTCCTTTACTCCTTCCTTTTCTTCTTCCCCTTTGTCATCTCCTTTATCCTTCTCTCTCCCTCCCCACCCTCCACCTCCTTCTGCCTTCTCCATCTTCTCTCTTCACTAGTCCCCCATCTTCCCCTCATCCTTGCCCTTTCCCTTCCTCCCCTCATTCTTTTACTTTTTCTGCTCTCCATCTTTCTCCTTCTTCACCCCTTTCTCTTCCCTCTCTCCCTCCAACTTCAATGAAATAGATCAAATAGCTCTGTGGACTCCAAGAGGATCCAAGGTTAGTCACCTCCAGGGGGCCCAGTTACCTGAAGGCCAAAAGTTCAGAGTAAAATAAAAAGCTACTCATTTCATCCCTGGGTTAGAGGGAAGGGGCTCTTCACACCCAGAGGACACTCTTTTTTTCCCCAAGAATCAGAGGTACTTCAATGGCTGCCTGTCCACTGTTGCCACTTTCCTTCCACAGACTCCCACCTCTGCCTGCTGGCTTCTAACCCCGCCTTCCCCTCCTCCACCTGGAGGACTGAGGCAAGGTGAACTGTGTTTACAGGGCTCTGAGTTAAAGAAAAGACTCTACAGCTCCAGAAGTTGCAGTGCTCACAGGAAAGGCTCCAGTGCAGCTTGTAGGTGAGGTCCTGAGCTTCACACCCCACAGTCCCCACCCTGCCCCACCTGGCAAGGCCATCCACACACATACCAGGAACAGAGGAAGTCCAAGCTCCAGGGCCCTGTACATGCCCTGGCCCTTCCAAGAGCCTGGGAAGAGCCCTAGCATTGTGTTCCCATGGTCCTGTGTTTTTTTAAGATTTGCAAACAGAATATTTTTAGCCACAGCTGGGGTCCAGCACTGTTCCTGTCTACACCAGCTTCCTTCCATCAGACTTCTCCTCTGGTCAGAAGGCCCTGAAGGGCTGTGTGGAGCCCACATAGGGAAGCTGAATTGGGAATACATTTAGTTTGCCTTTAGTGGGATAAGACTCTGTGGCACACAGTCACTTCTGTGTGGAGCGAGTCACTGTCGGGCACCAGTGCAGGCATGAGTTCCAGGACCAGTGTCAGATAGAAGCAAAGTGAGCATATCAGATAGCACCTGGCCGCAGAACTCCACCTGGTAGCAGGGGAAAACAAGGTTCAAAATGTACCTAACCAGAAGCTAGACTGTGGAAATCCTGTGGTGAAATATGTAAAATCCAAAGTGGAAGATTTGTTTTCATGATGCCCATCAAAGCGCAAAATTAGGAATGCATTCAATAACTCAGCATATGCACTGAGAATCTTCTCTGAGCTGTGTGAAATGAAGTTTCTCAGAAACTGTCTTTACAGGGCACACACCTGTGTCTGCGTGGGAGCAGTACTGCACACGGGTATGTCCCATGTGAGCAGTACTGCACACGAGTGTGTCTGTGTGAGAAGAACTATACACAGGTGTGTCTGTGTGTGAGCAGGCATGCTGTGATGCCTCCCATCTCTCAATCATTTTTATCAATCTGGCTAGAGGGAAAGCTTCCTATTCTTTCTAATACAAAGTCATTATCATATAAAGAGGTTTTCAAACTATTCAGGCAAAACTTACAAACTTATTTTAACTAAAACTTAGAAGCAGTTTTTTTCTGCTTTGGGGAGCCTGCTCTAGCTTGGGCTCCCATGATCCCAGAGCAGTTTTGGTCAGTGAGTCCTGTGGCAGTAGCAAGGCAGCCCTCCATCCAGGATCCTTGTTTTGGGGCTTCAGAGGTATTTTTCCTGAGGGCTCCTCTCCCAGGCTCTCAGGCCCTTCTCTTGCTGGGAAAGATAATGGTAAGGAACAGCCTGGTGCTCCACCTCACCCGCTGCATGTGGGCCCAGCTGTGTAGGTCTCGTTTGCCATAGGTCGATTTGAAGTTCTTTTGAATCTGGGGGAGGTAGGATATATATATATATTTTTTTTGCCAAACCTCTATTTTGTATTATGTTTGGTTCAGTGTCGAGTAACACTCCCTCCACGTTCTGCGTGGAGTAGGGTTCAGTATCTGAAAGAAGAGCCGCACAACAAATGAGAGAGAAAGACACGAGATAATTTTGCAATATTGGGGGACCAGACGGGCAAGTCCCGAAGGACTTCCACCCATGCTCAGGTTTCTCCAATCTTTTATTGATGTGGAGTAGCCCTTAGGGTAAGGAGGTTTCAATGACACACAGATCAGCAGACAATTTCCAGGAATAGACAAAGTATCTGATTAGCTCATCAGTAGATTTCTGGGAGTAGGTAGAGTATCTGATTAACAATAATCAACAAGGATCTACATAAGTATCTAAGGAATTAAGGGAACTAAGGTGGGGATGCTCCAACTATTATTACCTAAATTAACTGGGTGGTGCACAGTTCTGACCTGTCCTAGAACTTCAAAGGTTACTAGCTTTTGGGGGGTCTCTGTCTAAACTCAGCTAGTGAAGACAATGAATGGACTCCGGCAGTTCAGATGATCAGAAACACACAACTAAACTACAGGAAGGCCATTACCAGTTTTCTGTTTTCTTTGACAGAGTTGGTGTGGACCTGGATGAAGATCTGAAGGAGGAGCCCTCCTCATACCAGGCAAGTCCAAGAAGCCAAAACATAGAATATAGAGTTAAGAGATGTTCTGTTCCTTAGAATGTTCCTTGCTTGCCCAGCATGTTGCCAAGAAGTTGTTCTAAAGGGAGCTGCCTCTGCAGATAAAATTAATCAGGTGACTATAAACCAACCCCCAGGATTCAGGGGGTCAATAAGCTCTGCATATCTTTTGGAGTGCTTAGACTTCATATACACTTGTGCCCTCTGTGTGGCAGCAGGAAGCCTGGAAACTGCAGGGTAGGAGCAAGAACGTGGCTCTTGGAATCAGGCAGCCTGGTTCAAATTCC
>NW_006300215.1:147033-149819 GCF_000327345.1 Myotis davidii | reverse complement strand
CTGCTGAGCGACTTGCTAGCTAAGTAATTTCAGTGAAATATACTCAATGCAAGCCCAATGCATGTTGGACATCCAACAAATAGACCTGTTTCTGTTGATGCCTTCTCATTTATTAGGCCAAGGTATACAGAAATATTGAAAAATTACAAAAGCACAGCAGAACTGTCTAGGTGAGCCATTCCTGACTTAGCTAAGCAACTATTACCTGCAGAGACCTGAATATCCTTAGGTAAAACTTTTCAGAACAATCTGTTGTTTGCTCCAGTAAAGGAAGTCTATTCTCCAAGTTCTGGACTTGGACCTGACATCAGAGAGAATATGTCATTGCAGTTTTGCATTAGTCATCTTTAACTCAGTACTTGAACAATTGTGTAGAAATGTTGCACCTTTTGCTGAAATTGCAAGATAGATATGATCAACCAGCATAGTAAATAAGTGATATCACTTTAAGAATTGTGTATGATCATATCTGAACTTGAAGAAGACCCATCTCTTTTATTTTATGGCTTTTCTGCACAGTACCATCACTGCAGGCATAACTGCTAGTGCTGCTGCTTTGGGTTCACATAGATATAAGGAAGGAAGGACGCTGTGCTCTACAAGAAAGGACTGGAAAATTATATTAGTGCTGATCCTGGCTCACATGTTCATTAATATGCTCCATAGCCAGGCTCATGCTGTTTTCAGACACTTCTTTGCCCAGAAAAACAGACAAGGGCAGGACAGCTCGGTGACCGCAGAGGAGCTCAGAACCCATCTCCTTACACTGGTGGGCTATCAGAAGCAGTTAGTAAGGTCCGTGATAGATGATTTGACAAAGCATTTTCATCTCATATAGGTCAACTAATCCATTCTACTTTCAAGTAAAGTTTTCATCTAAATTTTACCCTACTCATATCTTCTTTTTAAAAGAAAGGAGAAAGAGTAAGGAAATTCATCAAAGGAATTCTTTTATCTTCCTCTAACTGCCTAATATTTTATAATCACATGTAATTATTGGTAAGATTACTTACTAGCCTAACTCTTTCCTTTTACAATTTAAATGTATTTTATTTTAGCTCATTCACACAATTGTTAATTTAGTAATAACTCTTATCTAAAGATTCTTAAACCAGTAGAAAACTTTTCTTGTTGTTATATGTGGTACTTGATAGTTTTTTATATCTTTGAATAGAGTTGTCCTGTGTGTGAATACGAATAATACTAATGTCTACTTCTCCAGGTTATGACAATTAAGTGAAATTGTATCTATAAAGCTACCTAAAAATTATATTAGTGAAACCCATCTTCTCTTATGAAGGATTTGAATCAGCTTACAATACTACAAATAATAAAATAATTGTACAACATTTTAAAAACAATTTTAAAATTCAATAAGAGCAGAAAGGCAAATTTAATAAGAGCAGAAAGGCAAAACCAAAGGAGAAAAAGGAATTATAAGTATTTGGATCATAAGGCCCTGTAGACTTCTGTAGCTGAACTGCAGATGACCACAGTATTTTAGAAGTTTCTCACTTACTGTGGGGACTGATAAAGAGCCACATAATGTGAACTAATACTGTAATTTGCATGGTTACTACTGCTGCCACTTCAAAGTAATGATGATTTTAGGAAGCATCTGAAAGTGTTTTGAATAATGGTATTGTTTGGCCACATTTCAGAAAGAGGTTTTCTCTACACCTTAGAATAGTTCTTGTCTTCAGTGTCAAGTACAGGAAACAGTGGGCTCAGGATGTAGGAACAAACCACAGAGTCAACACTGCTGCCATTCAACCCACTCAGTTTTTGGTGTTCGCTTTTTTGGGGGGTGGGGGAGTGGGGTGTTTGTTTTGGGTACTTTCCAAGAACTTTTCTCAGCCCTCATTTTCCCTGACACCTTCTTGCTTATTATCTGCATTTGTTGCTCAGTCTGACAACAGAGCCTAACCCCTAATTCTTAGGAGCCTGCATGTATGTTTCCTGGGCTTGCATTAGCAAATAGGAGAACATTCACACTTGTCACCCTTTAAAAAAATTTTACTCTTACTTATCAAAAACCAAAAATTTCAGAGATATTATGGCAATTACTGATCGTGTACTCGAAAAATCAACAATAAACATATTTTAAAAGAAATGCTCTCTTTATTTATGGAAAGTTTTTTAAAAGCCTTTGGGAAATATGAACTTGCAAATGTGACTAACTAGCAATGTCACAATTTTCCTTCTTGCCTTGTAATCCCTTTAGAGTGTGAATGATGCTACATTCTTACTTGTACCTGTAGAGTGTGAATGATGTCGCACTCCTATTTGTACCTGGCCCAGAAGTTTTAGAAAGCGTACTCCACATGCAGCTATTAAACTTTAATACATACTCTATTTTGTGCTACTTTGAAAAATGGAATGTACTACAGTTTTGAATTCTATGTCTCTTAAATGAATAAAAAACAGACAAACCGAAATTACTCTGCCCAGCAAAGCTATCCTATCTAATAAAAGAGAAACATGGTAATTAGCGTACGACTGCTACCCTTCCCATTGGCTAATCAGGGTGATATTCAAATTAACTGCCAGCCAAGATGGCGGCCGGCAGCCAAGCAGCTTAAAGCAAACATGAGGCTTGCTTGCTTCAGTGACAGAGGACTCCAACTTTCCCCACCTGCTGCTGCCGGCCTCTGACCTTCAACTCTAAACAACTATGTTACAAATACAGAAGCTAAACAAAACCCCAGAAACCTGCTTTAGTCCCCCGGGCTTCAGCCAGCAGGATCGCAACATTGTTTCAAACACAGAAGGTAAACAATGGCCAA
>NW_006300215.1:138863-146490 GCF_000327345.1 Myotis davidii | reverse complement strand
CAACCTCCCCATCGACCCTGCCTTGAGTGTGACAGGGGGGGTGCCCCAACCCCCCAATAGGCCCTACCCTGAGCATGACTGAGGGTGGCATTGCAACCTCGGGATGCGCCCTGCTCTGTGCATGACATGGAGGGCGCCCCAACTCCCCAATCGGCCCTGCGGAGAGCCCCACCAGGGGCTGCACCTAGGAATTGGGCCTGCCCTCTGCCACCCAGGAGAGGGCCTAAGCCAGCAGGTCGTTATCTCCCGAGGAGTCCCAGACTGTGAGAGGGCACAGGCCGGGCTGAGGTACCCTCTCTCCCCACTGAGTGCACAAATTTTTGTGCACCGGGCCTCTAGTCATTTATAATTGAAGGACAGATAAAAAGCTTCTCAGACAAGAAAAAGCTAAAGGAATTCAACAACACCAAGTTAGTATTACAAGAAATGTTAAAGGGACTTCTTTAGAAAGAAAAATAAATATGAAAAATAAAATGACAACAAGTGCACACTTATCATATAATCTCTTTTAATGTAAATGGATTAAATGATCACATCAAAAGGCACAAGATAGTTGAATAGGTAAAATGACAAGACCCATACATATGCTGCCTACCAGAGACTTCTTTCAGATGGAAAGACACAAACAGACTGAAAGCAATTTAGGCATTGGATAACAGACAACAAAGGACTATCCTGAAAAGAACGAAAAGAAGTGAGGTGAGCCTACATTATTCTTGACCTTCTGCCTGGAGGCCCTTTCCCAATTGCAGTGCGAGGAGGCAGAGTCCTAGCAGAGAAGAGTGCAAGTCAAGCAGAGAGCAGCAGGCTCCCTGAGTTGAGGAGCCAGAGAATGGAGTTCACTGTTGCTGAAGTGGCTGGAATTTTTTGCTGTTGTCAACATCTTGGGAAAGTTACTTTAATTCTCTGAACTTTAACTTCAAAATTTAAGAAATAGGGGTTATAATAGGTATCCTGTGTGGTCAAGGTAAAGATCCAATCTAATTTTATATATTGAACCTAATACATAAAAGGTGCTCACTAAATTGCAGGTGCCATCTTCCTCTACCTCTCCCTCATTATTATTTCTACTTTCTAGAGCATGTAATTGTACAATCTGCAAGGTAAGATAAATAAATGGAATTTGGTCCTAACCAGTAAAGTTAGTGGGGAGGGGATATGTTTTTGGACATGTAAGTCATAAGTTAAATATAGCCAAACTGAATTTAATGTTGGCTATGGAGAACCCAAGATATTTTCTCTGAAGTATTCATTATATTTTTTCAATATACTATTAGTTATAATAACACTAGAGGCCTAATGCATGAATTCATGCACCAGTGGTGTCCCTTGGCCTGGCCTGCAGGATCGGGCCCAAACCAGCTCTCCAACATCCCCTGAGGGGTCCCAGATTGTGAGAGGGCACAGGCCAGGTGAAGGAACCCCAACCAGTGCATGATCGGGGCCACGGAGGGACGTGGGAGGTTGGCCAGCCGGGGGGGACCATGGGAGGGCTACAGGGCACGTCCATCCCATCTCGCTCAGTCCCAATCAGCTGGACCCCAGTGGCAAGCTAACCTACCGGTCAGAGCATCTGACCCCTGGTGATCAGTACACATCATAGTGAACGGTTAAGCAGCCTTAGCATATTACACTTTGATTGGTTGAATGGCTGACCAGACTACTGGACACTTTGTATATTAGGCTTTTATTATATAGGATAAAAAACCGTCATCTGGGTGAGATCAATTTTAAAGCCTAGTACATATTCAATTTCTGAAATATTTGAAGAATATTTACCTTCTATGAGACCACTTCAACCTCATAGGAGCAAGTATGGGAAAAATTGAAATTGTTAAATATGGGAATGTATATGTGGGAATCTTTATTCTGTTTTCTATAAATTTATTGGGAATATTTGAAATATTTGCAAGGCAAAATGAGATTTTATTTGATAACTAGAGGTCCAGTGCACAAAAATTTGTGCACTCCGGGGGATCCCTCAGCCTGGCCTATGCCCTCTTGCAGTCTGGGACCCCTCGGAGGATGTCCACCTGCTGGCTTAGGCCCGCTCCCTGGGGGATCAGGCCCAAGCTGGCAGTCAGACATCCCTCTGGCAGCCCGGCAGCCCTTAGGGGATGTCCACTTGCCAGCAGGGATGGTGGGTGTGTGGCTGGTTGCCCCGGAAGGGTGTCCTGGATCAGGGTGGGGGTCCCCACTGGGGTGCCTGGCCAGTCTGGGGGAGGGGCTGAGGGCCGTTGTCAGGCTGGCCAAGCCCCTCCCCACCCGGTGAAGGAAACTCCCAACCTTTTCTTTTTTTCTTTTTTTTATTCTGGGACTTATTTACCTTTTATAATTGAAACTTTGTTGATTTGAGTGGAGCTCAGAGCCGGCCAGGGCAGGCTTGGCTTCCTCCATCTCCAGGTGCAACCCACTTCTGCTCACTCCAGCTCCGTGGCCATGGCTGGCTGAAAGCAGGTATCTGGAGTTTATTTACCTTCTATAATTGAAACTTTGTTGCTTTAAGTGGAGCTCAGAGCAGGCGGAAAGCTTGGCTTCCTCCATCATTGGGTCAAACAAGCCCCCTGCTTGCTCCAGCTCTGTGGCTGCCAGCTGCCAGCTTGGTTGGGCTAATTTTCATATAGCCGCTCTGATTGGCTGGTGGGCGTGGCTTAAGACATAGCGAAAGTACAGTCAATTTGCATGTTTGTCTTTTATTAGTGTAGACTAGATGACCCTATTATCAACTAGTTAATTTCTTCCCCTTGTGAACCTACTTATATTCCCAGTCCTTCCAATTCTAGATGACTATGAAAAATAAGTTTCAATTGTGCAGAGGACAAATACTTTATTCTTCCCCACATGAGCTCTTTCTAGTTTTAAGGGTATTCTAGGTAAAGGTTTTCTGGGAGTTAGCAAACAAGTGTTCATTCACATTGCTCACATCCTTCATATTTTTATAGACACCTTGACGTATGCCTTCTGACTGCTGGACTCTGCTGAAGTCCTAATCCTTTCCATCTCTCCCTGCTCAGCTATTCAAGTGGCCCTTCTCTGGACCTTTCTTAGCTCTGCTGTGACTTCCTTGAGCTGCATTCACCAGAACTGATCCACCTAGGTTACACTCTGTCAGGGCCAGCGTGACAGGTTGAACCAGGCTGAGGTAGGGAGGTGGGAATTGAGAAAAGAAAGAAAGACAGGAGAGCAGGATCGGGAGGACTCCAGGTCAATTGAGGAGCTGCAGTAAGTTTATTAATCACTCAATGCCTTTTATACACAAAACACTGAATAAGAGGTCTGTCAAGAGGAATGTATTTTTTGTTCCTCTTAATCTCTAAGGGAGAGATAGAGCAGAAGGACAAATTCTCGGTACAGCAAATCTCAGTAAATAGTTACAGACTTCTTGATAAGCCATGAAAGGCTGTTCTCATTCTACAAAGGTTGCTCTCATTCTACTGATAACCGCCATCCAAACAAGTCTGGGAAAACTGTGTGAGGAAGAGTCCCAGCCTTGCTAGCCCCTTCAGGTGCAAGGACCGTGTCAGCTTACACCTAGTTTCCAACAACACTCAAGCATAAATGACAACCAAATCAAAATTTCACTGAAGGAACTATTGGAAGCAAAAATAAAATTGGGAAGTTAGCATTAAGACAGCCTGTAAAGAAGCAAGCTAGTTTTAAAAAAACTATGTGAGAAAATATGAAAATTATTCTCTTTGTAACAACCGGCAGATTGGAGAATGGAGAAAAATTAGTGTTTTAAAAGTTGTTTTATTACTTCCAAGTTCCAACCTTCTATCACATGTAGAATAAAATCAAGCTCACCACCATGGTCAATGATCTTGACCCTCTCTGTGTCTCCCACTTTACCTCCATTCACTTCCACCTTGCTCACTCGTTCCAGCCAAACTGGCCTTCCTGCTGCCCAGGAGGCACTCCATCACATTATGACTTCATGGCCTTCATGCTTGCAGAACCATCTGTGGGGACTGCTTTCTCCCAGATCCCACACAGCTCTCTTCTGCATATCGTTCAGGCCTCTGATCAAATGCCACTTTCTCAGAGAGGCCTGCCTGGACCAGCCAATAGCCCCCCCTCTGTTCTTATCTTATCCTCTTACCTGCTATATTATTCTCATTCTCTGAACTTATTGTAGGTAGTAGTTTACATTTGTATTATCAGTGTCCCCCATTAGAGTGTAAGCTCTGTGAAGATAAAGACTTCGTTTAAGCCAATAAATTTTGGGATACTTTGTTATGTAGTAAGAGAGAGCTAATAGAACAATATATTGAAATCATAAGTTCTAGATGTAAAAGGCATTGGAGTGGAGTTGAGAAGAGATGATAAAATGATGTGGCATAACTCTTTGTAGTTTATAGAGTATATTCACAAAAGTAACATGTATACAGAGAAGTTAAATAACTTTCCCAAGGAAAGGAGTGGAATGTGAACTTTGACTATCTGGTTCCTTAATTTCTACTTGTAACTGGTATTCATTCATTCATTCATTCATTCATCTACCCATTCATTGAGGTATACATACAACACACCCATGCCAGGCACTAATCTACTTGTGAGGAGAATGCTCCATCTCAGCCTCCATGAGTACCCAGGATTCTGAACTTAGCTCTTTGTTCAGATACCTCTTTGGCTTAGTTTACTCCTCACATACCCCTTGGAGGCCCCATCTAGATGAGAAGAATCTTGGCTGCTGAGGGATCACAGGTGTGCTTCGAAACCTCTTTGTGCTCCCAGTTCCCTCTTCTGTAAACTGAGAATAATAATAGAACATACTTTATTAAATTGTTATAAGAATTAAGAGTTAATATATGAAAAGCACCTAGAATAATGTCTCGCACATGGTATGTGTTCAACAAGTATTAGCCGTTGTTCTCATTGTTTTCATTAATAAAATTATAGTATTTTCATATGATTGGGCCCTCAGAGACCAACCTGTCCATTTTTTTCTGTTCATTTTACAGACAATAACACTGTAGCCTAAGTAGCCTATTATACTGTGGCTGTGCTTTCCAGAGTTTAAAGGCTGAATGAGGTACTAGCAGAAAGAATACTATCTTTGTAGCCCAGCAATCCTACTTTCAAATTCCAGTTCTGTCACTTGCAAGTGTGACTTTGAGCTCACCTCTTCCCTTTTCTGATCTTTTTAGGCCCTCAGTTGTAAAATAGGGATAACAAAACCTACCTTGATGTATCACTGTGGAAAATGAAAAATAATGACTGGAAAAGTTAATGACTGGATAATGTGACTAGCATGCTGCCTATAGATTAAGAAGCATTCAATCTCTGAGGCTGTCATAGCTGCCATCATGATTGTGCTAGGCTGCTGCAGATTGGGTGCCAGATCTCTGGGCCCTGACTGCCAGCCAAACTCACCCTGCACAGTCCATCTCTACTTAAAAACAACCAACCAAACAAAAAACAGGAATTTTCTTATACTCCTTTCTATCAGTTTTCTTTAATAACTATCTTATCTTCAGTAGATATTTTCAGCTATAAAAAATTACCTGTGGCCCTGGCTGGCATGGCTTAGTGAATAGAGTGTCGGCCTGTGAACTGAAGGGTCCAGGGTTCGGTTCTGATTAAGGGCATATGCCTGGCTCTACTGGGAGCCGGTCCATCCTTGCTATTTCAAGGGACCTGGCATATATGGAATACTGTTCTTAATATGTTTGCTCACCTTCTTGGGGCTATGTGTTTTAACCAAGGTCACCTCTCCGAGAAAGGTTGTTTCCCCAGGTAGGGATATTCCCCTGAATTTAGGGAGGGAATAAAACCTCTTAACTAAGTTCCAGGAGGGTAATTAATCACTTTAACTACAAACAATCATGGCTACAGAACTTGGTTGGAGAACCTAGACAGAACCTGGCTGAAGAACCCGGCTACAGAACCTGGCGACTGAACCTGGCTGGAGAACCTGGAGAACGTGGCTGGAGAACCTAGAAAGAGAACATGGACACAGAACTTGGCTGGAGATTGTGGCTAGAGATCCTGGCAAGGCTGCTGATCAACTGAATGCTGTCCCCGGGTCATTCCTTCTTCGCCGACTCCGTCCACACCTTTGGGGACCCCTGGACCTGCTGGGGTTGGACCCCAGCATGGCTCAATCTCCAGTAGGGAGTGCGAAGGAGGCAGCCAATTAATGATTCTCTCTCATCATTGATGTTTTTATCTATCTCTCCCTCTCCCTTCCTCTCTGAAATTAATAAAAATATATAGTTTTAAAAATTACTTGTGCCAGTTGATAGATAAAATCCTGAAAGTCCTTTTTGTTTTTAAAGAAAAGAAAGGTGGGGGGGAGAGAGAGAGAGAGAGAGAGAGAGAGAGAGAGAGAGAGAGAGAAGAGAGAAGAGAGAGAACTCTCACTGTTGGCCAAAAGCATTTAAAACTAGTCGAGTTTAGGATGAGCATCGGTGTCTGCCTCTGCTACGGAGATGGCAACTAAAACAACTTGTAGATGATGCCAGATGATGCGACACTATGTGTAGCAGTGATGTTGGGAATCTGACACATTTGTTGAGGTAGAAATAGCTAGAGAAATGTTCAGGGACAGATGGAAATTGAACCAGACAATTTGCTTTCTTTTGGGGGGAAGTATGCTGAGTAATGAATAAACTCTAACTCTAGATAATAAGGCATGGCCCTTCAGGTCTATCAGAAAACAGATCTGTGGAACTCTAATGTCCATGGAAAGATTAGAGATGTCTCACAGTGGGGGTTGGGATAGGAAATGGGTTCCGTGGCCAACTTTGAGAAACACCTCGCTCTCAAAGTTTTACAATGTTCATTTATAAATGAAAGATGCTGAGAAGTCCTGTAGGTAAGAAGACTGTTTAATACATCTGTCCCTATATTTTCCTGAATGACTGGCACAATCCCCATCACCATCATGCAGAACAGTGGCTGGTAGGGAACACTATTTGGGAAACTGTACAAAATTTAAAATCAGATCTTAATTTTATTGTGAGTCTCTGCTTCAACCATTTTAGACCAAGGACAAATGGCTAACTAGAAGTGAGCCACACTTTGCTTTTTTGTATCCTGTTTTCTATGTAGCGACAGAGCTATAGCATCTGTTGACCCACATGTATCAGAAAGCAGAGCACAGACCTTTTTGTTCAGCTACTTATCACTAACCAGCAGTGGAATTCTCTGAGAATCAGCAGAAAGTAAACAAAATAAAATGAAAGGATTTTAACTTGGACTCATCTAGGGATGGCTTTGGAGCAGCCAGTGAATTGCCATTGTCTCCCATAGATCACTTATTTTTTTTAAATTTTCATATTATGACTGGACTGTGAAATCATGAAATAATTTGGGGATGGAAACTGTGGGCCCAAATAAAGCAACAAAGTGCATGTTAAGATATAAGTACTTTTCCATGGTAAACATATATGCACCCAATGCAGAAGCACCCAAATACATAAAAAAAAACTCCTGGAAGATATCAAAGGAGAGATCAACAACAATACAATCATAGTAGGGGACTTAAACACACCACTGACATCACTGGATAAATCCTCTAGGCAAACAATCAGCAAAGAAACAGCAATCCTAAATGACTCACTACATCAGATGGACTTAATTGACATCGTCAGAACACTTCACCCCAAAGCCAGGGAATACACAT
>NW_006300215.1:137088-137404 GCF_000327345.1 Myotis davidii | reverse complement strand
AAAATATTAATCTACCTAGGAATAAACTTAACTAAATAAGTAAAAGACCTCTACTCAGAAAATTACAGGACTTTGAAAAAAGAGATAAAGGAAGACATAAACAGATGGAAGAACATTCCTGTTCATGGATTGTTAGAATCAATATAATTAAAATGTCCATACTACCCAAAGCGATCTATAAATTCAACCCACTTCCCATTAAAATAACAATGGCTTACTTCACAGATCTTGAACGAACTCTCCAAAAATTCATCTGGAATAAAAAAAAGACCCCAAATAGCTGCAGCAATCCTGAGAAAGAACAAAGTAGGTGGGA
>NW_006300215.1:131446-136109 GCF_000327345.1 Myotis davidii | reverse complement strand
AAAGGAAGGAACTCTTACCATTTGCAACGGCATGGATGGAACTGGAGAGCATTATGCTAAGTGAAATAAGCCAGTCAATGAAGGAAAAATGCCACATGATCTCACTCATTCATGGATAATAGAGAGCATTATAAACTTTTGAACAATAATAGATACAGAGGCAGAAATATCTCAAACAGATTGTCAAACTGCAGCAGTAAGCCGGGGAGGGTTGGGAGGCAGGAGGGAGGGGGAAAAGAGATCAACCGAAGGACTTGTATGTATGCATATAAGCATAACCAATGGACATAAGACACTGGGGGGTAGGAGAGGCCAGGGGATTGTCAAGTGTGTGGGGGAAAAAAGGACACATATGTAATACCCTTTGTAATACTTTAAGCAATAAAAAAAAAGAAAAAAGATATAAGTACTTTTAATGACAGAGATAATTATAACTGATTGAAGCCTGGAATTCTCTTACTATGTAAAATGCAATACACAGAAGAATTAAAACGGAATCTTCTTACCACACTGCCATGTTCATTATCACCTACTAGTATCTCTAAAGTTCAAAAGTGTTTCACCTTTTTCTCTTTTTCTCATATTTCCATCCTCTATTCTCACATATAAACCCATCAAATGTTTTCTCTTTTGTCCTTAATTCCTTTTTTTCCTGCCTTTCACTGCGACCTTTTGGGGGGAGGGGGGGAAGAAATAAGACAAGAGCATTCAGTGATTCCAAGATACCTGTAGGAATATCCCGTTCAAAGCTGGAAGATAACAAATTAACCATAAGTAGAATTTGGTAGTGATATATCAAAAAGGAAAAAAAAAGAAAATTAGTTCAAAAATTATTAAGCTGTATCATCCCTTTAGTCTTGACCTTTTGGTAACTCATAAATAAATACCATCCAAATTTGACAGAAGTGAACTGCAAAATTCCCACAACAGCAATCTGTCAGAAATATCATTTTTATTTGACGTCAAAAAGTAGAATTTCTTAGCTGTTTAATAAAATAGGAATTATTAAGAAAAGTAAATGTTGGATTTGCACCCAGATACCTTATCCACACTCAAGGTCTCAGAGCATTTGCATGTCAGCGACTTTACTTTTAGATAGAAATGCCTCAACCTGGAAAGTGTTTTTAATGCTTATATTTCATTTGCTTAGACATGTATTTTTATAGTGAAACTACATATATTAATGTTGATATTATATATCAATATTTTATGTTGATTATGTATTCGATGTCTTTTTCTATTTGTCTGTCCCTAGGAAGCAAGTAACTTGGATAAAAGCACAACAAAAGCAGAGAGTGTTGGGCTCTTCCAAATGTGGTATGACTTTGACCACAAGTATCCTTTGACAAAGATGACCCAGGACTGCTGCCCGCAGAGGTTACCCCAACACTTACCATAAATACAGAAAAAGGTAAAGTGAATTCACCACTAAATTTATCAGAAGCAGTAATTTCAGAAATGGAAAAGCTGTATAGTCCATACTTAGGTGTTGCAAGAGGCTAAAGTGAAATCTCTGAGTCAAGTATTTCCCAGTGAAAGGTGATAAAAATCATAGAGCCCTGAGGACCAATCTGTTTTATTGTCTTTCCCTTTATAAAGGTCTTACTTCTGGTCCAGTTTGACAGAGACCAGATAAAGCTCCTTCCCCTTCTCCCAGGAGCCCACTTGAGTTCTTCTTTCAATGCAGTAAATAATGGAGTGGGCAGGGCAATGGAGGGGCCAAGGAGAAAAATACTTCTCGTTTTCCATGCAGACTTGAGTAAGTTTTTCCCAGTGAAGGGCAATTTTAAAATTGTAGAAATCAGTGTAAATACAGTCGCTCAGATATACCTGGTAGGTCACTCACAGGGCTGAGTCAGGCCTGAGAGTCCCTGCCAGTGTGAGCTGCAAGAAGCAATCCATCCCTAATTCCTTGCAAAAACACTGCCGAAGAAAGGCAAAGATTGCACTGAAAACTGAATGTGTTGGGTCTTTATAATTAGTTTCCCATGGTCACAAATACCTCCTCTTACAGGGAGAAAATGTCAGTCACTGGGTGATTTCAAAGCAACTCTGCAATGATTAAAGCCACAAGAGATCAGTGAGAGAGGAAGAAGAATTAAGAACAGAGAAAAAAATTCAAAGAATAATATGAAAAAGAGACAAAAATGGAACAGGGAGAGGAGGCAAGAGAAATACATAAAATTCACAGTAGAAAGGAAAAGAAAGCAAATTAGAGATATGACTGTGTAGAAAACAAGTAAGAATGAAGTAAAGAGAAGCCAGTTGAAATTGCAGAGATAAGCAAAAATAAAACAAGGTGAGAATTAGAAAACAATTCTGAAAAAGTAGAACATTTCAAGAATTACAAAATGGGGACATGGAAAGTAGAGGTTTTCTGAGGATGTGGTTTTATTTTTCCATAGCTCTGTTAACTGTGCTCAGGTATCTTGCCGTGCTCAATCTTGAGTTTTATGGACAATGCAAGTTGCTTCCACCTTAAAAGCAGTCCCTTTTGGCCATCAACTATCATTTGGAGGTTCTGGTATCTCATCAACTACCCAAGGCCTTCCCAGTGGAAGCTGGTTCTTACAAGGTTATGCTAGGTTATGTGCCTGGATGATTTTTCTTCTGGAAACATAATTTCCCCTGCCCTTATTTAAAGTATCTGATAATCAAATTTGTAAAAAGTTTAAAAATATGACTAAAGAGTACACTTAAAGGCTGCTTGGTTATGACAAGATGTGTAATAAGAAAATTGTAACTTGGAAATGAGATAAAAGATTGTTGGGGTCCAGCCCCAGCAGGTCCAGGGGTTCCCATAGGTGGGGACAGAGTTGGTGAAGAAGGAATGACACGGAGGCAGCGTTCAGGTGATCATCATAGCCAGGTTCCCTAGCCAGGATCTCCAGCCAAGTTCTATCCAGGTTCTCTAGCCAGGTTCTGGTTCTTTTATTGTCTTGTTACATCTGTATTTATACCAGTTGATAGCTTAAGCATGATTGTTCGTAGTTAAAGTGATTAACTACCCGCCTGGCATTTAGTTAAGGAGTTTCATCCCCTCCCTAACTTCAGGGAAAAATCCCTACCTGGGGAAACAACCTTTCTTGGAGAGGTGACCTTGGTTAAAACACATAGTGCCAAGAAGGTGAGCAAACATATTAAGAACAGTATGCCATATACGTCAGGTCCCTTGAAACATATGCTGTGCAGATATTTCTTCCCTGCAGCGACTGTGTCAAGCAGCAAGGACGGACCGGCTTTTAGCAAAAGATGTTTTTGTTCAAATTCTGACTGTGCTGTGAAGAAGGTTTTATAATGAAGGAAAGGAATAAAGGGGAAAGTGACTTTAAACAGAAAATGAAGGTGCGAACCCACCCAAATGTTAAGCTGAGAGCAATGGCACTAAACTCAGATGCCTAGTTCTTATCTTACTTTTCAGCAGGGGCTTATTTCCATATCATTGTGGACAGACTAGCAACAAATCACAGCAGATTTACACTCTCAGTGACATCTGTTCTCAGGGTAATTGTCTTCCTATGTACTCATTCTAGAAAGTGCAGTGTTATCTCATTACACAAGTGTGTCTTTACTTAATCAACAGCCTATTAACATACTAAAAAAGCTCTAAATGCATCCCGGAGAGCATCACACGTTTCTACTTGGTGGCCTCTTGATATAGTTGTAATTTTTGAGACAAGTGATTCACTTGGCATTGTGTTTATACTATTGTTCACCTAGAACCTAGGTGATGTGCCCCATGAACCTCACAGGTAGGCTATGCTGGCCCTGCCTGTAGAGGGATGACTTTCCCACTCCAGGGTCAAGTTGCCTGGCCCAGCCAAAAAGAAATTATTGTGAGGCTGAAAGAAATTGATTATGCAGTTTGGAGCTGCTCAAGTTTCATTTCAGTACAATTGCATCATGTAAGTGAGGCATCATAACAATTACTGACAAGAAAAAGGAGAATAAATAAGCCTTCATATACACTTGTATTAATCAGAGACAGAAACACAGCTGATAGAAGCTACATATATGCAAATACATACAGGCAAGCATATATATGCATATGTATACACCCATACACACATATATACAAAACATGCATACATACATATATCCATACACACATGCAAAAAAGATTTCTTTCTTTTTTTATTAATTAAATCTTTATTGTTCAGATTATTACATTTGTTCTTCTTTTTTCCCCCCATAACTCCCCTCCACCCAGCTCCCACCCCACCCTCCTCCCTCACTCCCCACCCACTGTCCTCATCCATAGGTGCACGATTTTTGTCCAGTCCCTTCTCGCATTCCCCTCACCCCTTCCCCACCCCAAAATAGCCAGTCCATTCCCTTTCTATGCCCCTGATTCTATTATAATCAACAGTTCATTCTGTTCATCAGATTATTCACTTGATTTTCAGATCCACTTGTTGATAGATGTGCATTTGCTGTTCATAATTTGTATCTTTACCTTTTTCTTCTTCTTCCTCTTCTTAAAGGATAGCTTTCAGCATTTCATATAATACTGGTTTGGTGGTGATGAACTCCTTTAGCTTTTCCTTATCTGTGAAGCTCTGTATGTGTCCTTTGATTCTAAACGATAGCTTTGTTGAATAGATTAATCTTGGTTGTAGGTCCTTGTTTTTTTTTTTTTTTTTCACTTTAAATACTTCTTGCA
>NW_006300215.1:115756-131081 GCF_000327345.1 Myotis davidii | reverse complement strand
TCGGTGTCCATAAAATTCTTGAAAAACCTTATAAACGTGGTTTTGAACTCTATATCCAGTCATTTGCTTTCCTCCATTTCTGTCATTTGTGTCCTTTTTCTTGGTCTCTGCATTTTTTATGCTTCTTTGCGTTGATAAAGTGGTTTTCTGTGCTGAGTGTCCTCTAGGGCCCAGTGGTTCAGCCTCCCCAATTACCTGAGGAGGACACTCTTGGTGCACTCCCTTGTGGTCTTTGTGCACAGTCTTGTTGTAGTTAAGCCTTGATTGTTGTAGTTATCCCTGGGAGGAATTGACCTCCAGGCCAATTGGCTGTGAGAATCAGCTGTGTCTGCAGTGGGAGAACTTCTGTGCTGGAGACACGCCTCTGGGGCAAGACTTGCTTCAATGGGGCTTTGGTGCTCACTGAGTCTGCCCCCTGAGCGTGTCCTTTATGGTTCCATGAAGCTGCAAACTGGATGGTTCACCTCTGACCTCTGGGTTTCCTGTCTCCTGGATCTCTAGGGAGGTGCTAATCTAGCCTTTGCCTGAGGCTATCCAGCAAAAGTGCTTGGGCAGGGATATTCACATACCTCCTCCTACATTTCTTCCATTCAACTTGTCAGTGAGACCCTCCTGGCTCCATATTTAAATTAGCAGTCTCAACAAGAGCACTCTTTACCCTTTCCCTGATTCATTTTTCACCATAACAGTTATCACCATCTAACACAACATGTACTTTATTTGTTTTAATAATCTCCTCTAACCAGGATATATGCTTTCTGGAAACAGGGATTTGGGTTTGTGTTCATTCATTGGTGTGTCCTCAAGGCATAGTACAAGGTTGGTACATGGTGAACACCCACAGGATCAACTGAGCAGGGCTAGCAGATATGGCTGCTCTCAGTCTTGCCCTCAGAGGCTCTGCTTCTCAGTGTCCCGGTAATCACTGTAAGCCCCTCAGAGAGAAAGCTGTCCCCAAGTTCTGATGGATGCCAGACAGTCCCGCTTCTCCCTTATGAGTCTGGGTCACCAGAGACTCACCCGGAACTGGAGCTCAGAGCCTGAGACTCCCTCCAGATTGAAAACGACAACCACGCCCTCAGCCGCCAGCCCTCTCCCCATGCACCTCTGCACCTTTGTATTTTACTTCCTCACCACACCTCCTCTGAGTCTTGGTCTGCGTTTCTCTTTCCTTCTAGTTGTAGAATTTCCACTCAGCCAGCTTTCCTGTGGTTCTGGATGATATTCGTTCTGTCTTTTAGTTGTATTCTTGAAGTGGTTATTCGAGGCAGCAAACTCTGGTGTTTACCTATGCCGCCATCTTGGTTTTCCTTCAAAAGAGATTTATTTCAAGGAATTGGCCTGTTATTGTGGAGCTGGCCAGTGCAGAATCTGTAGGGCAGGTCAGCAGGCTGGCATTTGTTGGTCAGGATGTGATGCTGCAGCCTTGAGGCAGAGCTTCTTCCTCAGGGAAACGTCAGTTATGTTCTAAAGGCCTCCTGTCTGATTGGATGAGGCCACCCACATTACAGAGGATATCTCCTCTACTTAAAGTGGGCTGATGGCAGATGTTAGCTTAACTACAGAATTCTCACCCAGATTAGGATCTGATTTAACAACTGAATAGTCAAGACAAGTTGACACCTAAAACTAACAATTGCAGTACTCAATTCACAGTCAAGGTATGTCTAATATTCAGATCCAAGAATAGAAAAAGACTCTAAATTCACCATCATTATCAAAAAACCAAGCCACTGTTGCTCACTTAGTTTTGTTTTTTACTTCTTCATAGCATAATTAATACACACATACACTTCCATAACAATTTTCCAAAATTACAGGAGAATAAAAGTAATAAAAATTAACGTGTGATGAGGATGGAAAGTGGATAAGTACTATGTGGAGTGTTTTATATTTACTGTTCATTTAACCTCCACAGCTCAGTAGAATATAAGGCAGCACAGACTGCTGTTTGTGTTGGTCTCTACTGAACCAACCTGGCTCCCTGTTCCAGAGCACTGTTGGAAGCCTATGGGGCCAAAATTAATGATTAATTAAGATTTCAATATTATTCAATGTGAGCAGCAATCCTGAGGCTTGCAGTGCAAAAGAGACATTGAAAAAGGGGAGAGGAGAAAGGGAACGGTTACTGAGCACCAGCACCTGCCATTGGGGTCATTATTTCACTTAATTCTAATAACCACTCTTTTTGTCTTATTTAATTCTTACAAGCACCCTTTTGATGGTGAAAGAAGCAAATCTTTAAAGAATTTAACTTTCTTAAGGGCCTGTAGCTCATGTCAATTCCGAGATTCAAGATCATATTTGTTTTAAAGTCCATTAGTGCACTTAAATGAACTTAATCACAATAGCTCTAGGTCCATGAAACCCTATCTACATGTAAACCCCACCCTGTATGTTCAGAAAGTCACCTTCCATCAGTGAGTAATCAGGACTGCTCGCATTGCAGTTACAGAGCTCACTTCTCAAACACTTATGAAGATCTACAGTGATAAAGTCAGGGTCATTGTTGGTCACTACAAGAACAACACCATAAAATAGCCCCAAGTTCTTAAGTCAGGTCCTTGATTTTTCAGGGACAGAAAGTTAATATGCCAAAGACTCCAAGAATGGCTTAGCTTTATGGAGATGACACTAGCTGAACTGAAGGAGGCACAGTATAAACCAGACACTGGATTCCTAAATCATATATATTCCCATGACCAACCTTGGGCTTTCTTCCATTCAACTTGTCAGTGAGACCCTCCTGGCTCCATATTTAAATTAGCAGTCTCAACAGGAGCACTCTTTACCCTTTCCCTGATTCATTTTTCACCATAACAGTTATCACCATCTAACACAACATGTACTTTATTTGTTTTAATAATCTCCTCTAACCAGGATATATGCTTTCTGGAAACAGGGATTTGGGTTTGTGTTCATTCATTGGTGTGTCCTCAAGTTCATCATGTACAAGGTTGGTACATGATGAACACTCAATAAACATTTTTGAATGAGTGAATGAATGAATGATGCAAGCAATATTTGCTATCCAGAGCATCTTCATGTAGCTGAAAAATCCCATTGATTATCTGAGGTTGCTAAATGAGTGTGAAAGTAGAGCAAGGCTGACTAGATATAATCTTAGTGTTTTTACCCAGGCTGCCCTTTGGCACTCAAAGGCACACTCCATGTAGACATCCACCCTCCCCAGCCTCAGTGTCCCTCTCCCTAGGCAGGAACATCTGCATCACTGACCTCCAATGGTTGGTCCATCCTTCCTTTGGTTTAATGGGTACATTCAAGCCTGGCTCTGGCTTAGAAGTTGCTCTCTGTCTGGGTGATTTTGAGTGCATCTTCTCTCACCTTATCATGTGTTTATTTTATTAATATAAAGACTCAAAATTTTAGAGGCACCTGCCATCCTCACTAACAGTCTTTTATAATAAGAGATTAGGAGTAGAAATCAATGCCCCTTTATTCAGATTTTTAGTCATCAGACAAATGATTTACTTAGACTGACAGTGTTATAGCTGATGTGGGGAATCTTATTTGTTCACAGTGACTAATGACCCTGCTGAGCTGTCTGCTTCCTTCCATTCCATTGTTTATCATCTCTCTCTTTATGCATGTGTGTACATTGGTCTTACACATGTGAATGACACCAGATAAGAATGACCTTTGTCAAAATAAAAAGGGCAACCTAAAATCATTTTTAGCACTTCCTGTCTGCTAATATGAACTAAAAATAAGGAGCTATCATGTGGTTGCCAAGATTTTACACAAATGTGAATAAAGTGCAAAGATAACAATGGATTGGCAAGTTGACGCAGTAACAGAATTCCATGAAGCCACGTGGATGAACTTCCTTCCTGCCAGTGATCTGTGCATGGAGTTGGACCAGCAAAATGCAGGCCATGCAGCATGTGTGGTGCTGCAGGCTTGAGTCCCCATTAGTCTGGTAAGCAAGGGGCAGGTACCAGCTCCTCCTGCGCCAAAGGGTTACAGGCTGGGCTGCATTCCAGAAGCAGTAAACATGAACATCAGGGAAATTTAAAATGAAACTTTGGCCCAAGTGTTTAATGAATTTAAATGAAATGGCACTGTAGTTTTAAAAGGGGGGGGGAGAGATAATCCTTCCCTTTCTAAAAATTGACAGAAATCATTACATCCCACACAGTCACAGTTACTTTAAATTATAGGTATGAATATTGTGAGCAGTAATTTCCATTTTATATGATGATCACTGCATTGCAGTTATTTCTTATTCTGACTGGCTGAAGCATCCATGAGTTATCTATTGGAGTAGGACTGTGGCCTTGTGAATGATGAGTTTACTTCACAAAAACTGAGGAATGAGGAATGTTGGTACTGTGATCCCTGTTTTACAAATGAGGCAACTGAGCCCAAATAAGGAAAAGGTGCATCCAGGGTAACTGATACACTGGGGCCAGCATTCATAATCAACAAAAAGCAGACTGTGTCCACCTGATGAATCCAATGGGCTTGGTTCAGTGGTCCGTCCACAGATTTCTGGTAGTGTCAATATGTGTGATATTGTAAGTAGCATACAATTGGTAGTTCTACGTGATGGATTCTTGCCATCAGAAGCTTCACCAGTCGTAGGGAGGGTGTGTTTTACTTTCAGTAGCAGCAGGAGGTATAACAGAAGATACAAATAAGAAATCCTTCGTTCAATGGATGCTTTACTAAGTGCCTACTGTGTGTCAGACAATATACTAGTACTAAAGGTTCAGTAGCCTATGGGATAGACATGGTTGACCCTCATGTAGTCTTGCTTATTTGTCTCTTTGAAATGAATCATGAACCTAAAGTTCCTTGAAATGACATGTGGTCCTTAGGGTAAGCAATCATCTTTCTAAAGACTCTAGTATTCATTGTCATTTATTATCTCCCAGTGACCAAATTACCCATTATTTTGTATGCTTGTAATAATTTTAGTTGTAACAGCCATATTTTAATACCATAACGTCTTCAGTATTTATTAAAAAAAAATTTAAAAAAAGGTTCCACAGCCCTGGCTGCTTTGGCCCAGTGGATAGAGCATCGGCCTGTGGACTGACGAGTCCCGGGTTCAAGTCCAGTCAAGGGCACATGCCCAGGTTGTGGACTTGATCCCCAGTTGGAAGCATGCAGGAGATTAGCCGATCAATGATTCTCTCTCATCATTGATGTTTCTATCATTTCTCTTCCTCTCCCTTACTCTCTGATATCAATTAAAATATATCAAAAAAAAAAAGTTCCACTTAGGTGGAACTTAAAATCAGACTTAATTCTTCCCCTCTCATCTTGAGTAAATGGATATAGCTGGATATTAGGTAGTTCTTTTGTGTCCCCTAGTCTGCGCATGCAATTGTTTTATTTATGATTTTTTTAAGTTATAGTCCATAGTTGCATATTTATTTTTCTTGAGATTAGACCATAGATGGCAATTTGGGCTTCACAGAGAAGTGCAGTGATCTTTCTGTCCCCCATGGAAGCAGTACGAGCTTTTGATACGAGTTACTCCTCTTGTACCTCCTCGTGATAAAGGGAACCTTTCCATTGCACCTTACAGGTGAAGCTGTCTGTTGTGTCACTAGTATGATGTTATATTTGAAGATTTCTGGGTCAGTATTAAATGATTTTTAATAGAGGAAAAAAGAAAAGGATGGACAAAAATATATGTATTACCTTAATGTTGCCAGTTTTAAATTTAGTTTTTAATTTCTTCCCCTGAAGAAAAAGGTGTTTTTTTAAAAAAACTTTTTAAATTGCTGCTTGGTGACTACTTCTCAACTCTAGGAGCCAAGTCATTTACAAGCTGCCAATAAATTCATGAGCTACCAGAGACACACTGCCACATGAGTCATGGCTGCAGGCTCCATGGATCACTGGCAGGGCCTGAAGCAGGTCTGTTTCATGGGCCTCGGTATCTAGCTCTTGCCTGCATGTGAAGCTGTGGCAGACACAACATAAAGCATGTGGGCAAGCGTGGCTCTGCTGTAATTAAAGTTCACTGCACAAGGTATATATGGTGATGACATAGTCTCAATGTATGTAAAACCAACTCACAAATAAGAGTGGGCAGAGGCAAGTGTGCTAATGGTTAATGGAGGGGAGATTGTTGGAGAAGCACATACTGTTCTAGTCCTGTGGGAGAGTCTGTGCAGGAGTGGGGATTTCCTAATGTGAATTAAACAGTGGAGAGGGATGCTGAGCACTCTGAGAAGAGGGGGAACCTGGAGGAAGACTCATGAAAGGGTGGTGTGAACAGTTGAGACAGCCTGTGCAATTCAGAATTGGAAGGGCGAAGAGAAAAGAGTCATTTCCAGAGGACTGTGCAGTCAGCCTTCGAAGCAAAGGACAAAGCTCATGCCCTACACCCGGGGTAGTCAACATTCTCTTTTACTGGCATTAATTTTATATTTTTGTTTGGTGGTTCAAATGGCAAAAGGTAGAGCAATATTTCAGAGGCTAAGGAGCCTTTAGTTTCCTTTCTGTCACAAATCTGATTCATCCGGCATGGCAGTCACTCATCAAGAACCTATGCATTTAATGCTTCCAGCATTGCATTGCATTTTAATGTCTCTTTCCATGAAAAACAGTATTTTGTTTAAATTTTCTTCAATGATTTTAACTTAATTTAGTTTTCCTACTCCCCACAACACTCATACACACAAAAAATACAAGTGTGTTTTCTAGCATCTTCTGAAGCCACAGAGATGGGTGGCCCCCCTCAGGATGCCAGCACCCTAATGAGGTAGAGATAGCAGCCCCCAATGCCAAAAACTAGATTGAAGTTATGAGCAAAAGTGTTATAGAAGCCATGGCGGGGAGGGGGAGTATAGCCAGCTAACAAACTTTAGAGAATGAAGGAGACCACACAGAAATAACTTAGGAAAAGTGGATAAAAAGCAAGAATCTGTAAGGAGCTGGGCTGAGGATGTGAAGGGCTTTCTGGCAAAGGAAACAGTGCAGGGAAAGGCATCATCAGTGTGTGGGGTGTTTGGAAAATAGTGAGAACTTTAGGGTGGAAAGTGAAACTGGAGAGTTTTCATGAGACAACTGGACAGGGCTACGTGTGTCTAGTCTTACTGCCAGCAGGAGGCTTGTTATCATGAGATAATGCACGGCCATGTGGAAGGTGGTGTGTCAGGGAGAACAATAAAATTTAAAAGGATTTTGGAGAGCAGCTCCTAAATACACCCACCAGTTTTCTATGGACAAAAACAAGGACAAGGATGTTCTCATTCTTCCGTGAAAGAAATTTTGGACCACTCAATATGTGTCTCAAAATATAAATGTGTTAAAATATAAATGTGTCATTTCATTAACATATTGGTTCTTAACTTCCACTAACAAAAATGACCCAGTGATGTAATTGTTAGGGACTACCAGATGTTTTCTAGTTAAAAAGCCAACTCAGTTCTTCAACTCAGCTCTGTTATTTCAGTTACCTATTCATGGTCAGAAGCAGGAGAATTTCTGACAGAGGTTTTAACTAATCTAACAGAAAATGTTGAGTTCAAGTTCATATTCAAAGGAAAAGCTGTTTTTTTTGTTGCTAAACTGATAAACTAAATGCCACCAGCCTGCAGGCCCTGCTCAGCCTTCTGGGACAGCCTTGCCAGTGGTAGCTGATGCTGTGGGCCAGTGATTTTCAAGCAGTGTGCCACAAGAATTTTTATTTTTTTTAATTGTTTTATTGCTTAAAGTATTACAAAAGGTATTACATATGTTTCTTTTTTTTCCCCTCCCTTGACAATCCCCTGGCCTCCCCTACCCCCCAGTGTCTTATGTCCATTGGTTATACTTATATGCATGCATACAAGTCCTTCCGTTGATCTCTTACCCACAACCTGCCCCCCAACCACACAAGAATTTTTAAAACATGAAATGCCTGACTATTTAGTCAGGAGCACTGACCTCTTTTCCCTTAGACTGTCAAGTAAAAAAATGACAACAGCCAACACAACAACAGCTGTATGGTGTGAATGAATCAAAATTATGCCTATTTTTTGTCAGATCAACAAAAAATATATTTTTGGTGTGCCACAGAATTTTAGTAATTAGTTTATATGTGCCCTGAGATGGGAGAGGTTGAAAGTGACCAATGTAGAGGATAGAAGCACAAGAGAGCTAAGCTTTTCCAGAGGAAACAGACACATCCTCAAACTATTGCCTTTGACATCCCTTGAAGCAGTTTCCTTGGAATTCCTTTAAATCCACCAGCATGTTGTATATCACTGACTTGTTGCCTGTAAACTTGGCCAGAGTTGATTTCCGCTTATAAATTCTGGCTCCTAAGCAAGTCCAGCCCTAGTCCTCTACCAGTGGTAATAGCTGGAACAGAAAAACAGTAACTTCTGTCTCCCTTTCCCAGCAACCATGGACAACTCTTCCCACGTCCCTCACTACTGCCCAGCACTTGGGTTGCAGGTACTGAACCCTTTACCTTTCCCTCCCCTGCCTCATGTAGAACAAATCATGTGTGCAGCTCCCAAGAGCAGCATGCCAGTGTGGGAGACTTTGGGTGCCAAAGCAAGAGGGGCCCTACTCAGAAGCAGTTACCCATACATTATGGAACTCCAGCAGCACAGGCTCAGAAGCTTGGTCTTTAGCTTGACCAATTCTTCTTCCATTCTTTTGTGTTTTGTTTTTTTTCTTTACTCTTAGTCTGAAGTCCTCAGGGCTTCCCTAAACTGAAATGTTCAGAAGAGCAATATGTTCATTAGTACTTGTACAAGCACTTTGCAAACATCAAGTACTTCATTAAGTTGAAATGGTGCCAAATTCAGTGACAGATGTACAGGCCTGAAGGCCCTCAGACACGCTATGCAGATATAAGCAAATAATTTTATTACATTTTTTATTATTTTAGAATTCTAGCTGATTCCCTACTATATTTAAGATAAGGGTATGTGGATAAGTTTCTTCTCAGTCTATAGAAATGTCTTATTGAGAAATCTTCCTCCCCAGATCTCTGGCACCCACAAACCCCACTCTTAAAGATGACCTACTGTGAAATGGATGTTCCCCACTCCTCCACCAACCAGCCCATCAAGGATCTCTACCATTGCGTGATCTCACCTATATGTGGAATCTAAAAAAGTCAAACTCATAAAAGTAGGGAGAAGAATGGTGGAAACAGGGACTAGGTTGGGAGAAATGGGGTACAATGTTTCCATTCTGCAAGTTGAGCAGTTCTGGAGATCAGATGAACAGCACCGTGACTGTAGTTAACAAGGCTGTGCTGTGGACTTGAAATGTGCTAAGACAGTAGATTTTAAGTGTTCTTATCACACAAAGGTTTTAACTATGTGAGATGATAGATCTGTTAGTTAGCTTGATTGTGTCAATCAACTCATAGTGTATACACCCATCAAACATTACACTGTACACCTTAAACATATCCAGGTTTTTTTGGCAGTTATTCATCAATAAGCTGAAAAAATAATTGCTGTCCTTTATCTTCATGCAAGGTGAAGCTGGTGCTCTCCAGCTGAAGCCCTTCCTTCCGGCCTCATTGTGAGCACTGTCTGTGTTCCTGTGAGGAACTGCAGATGAAATCCCTGAGAAACACAAGTTTTCTTGCCAGCTCAGTCTTCGCCAAGTCTTTGAAAATGTCTTCTAGGCCTTTTGGAAAAGGCAGATTAGGTTTAAACCGAGTTTTCCAAACTGCTGCTTGGGACTCATTAGTCCTTCTCAAAATCATTTTAGTGGGTTTCTAACCAGCACTTTTTAAATAAATGAAAGTAGGCTAGAGAAAATGATAGGACACTGAAGAATTAGAAGTAAAAACTATTTCATGAGACTTGTTTTGTGTGTGTGTGTGTGTGTGTGTGTGTGTGTGTACTAGTTTGTGATATAAAATGTGTTTCCTAATGGGTTCATGATCAAAAAGGTTTAAAATCTAGATCTACATTGGCCTCAAACCCTTTTTTGGGAACACTCAGGCTTTTCCCCCTAATTGCTTTAAATGCCAGACAAGTTGCATAAGAGCTCAGAGAAGAGAGAGCCATCAACCCTTATAGGTGATTTCAGAAGTATTCATGGAGTTAGTGGTCTTGAGCTGGACTTTGAGAAAAAGGCAGACTTTGGCAAGTAGAAATTGGAGGGAGTCAGGGAAAAGGCACGACACAAGAGATAGAAAAACAACACACAACTTTGAAATAGAGTGAATTTGAAGAGCTACCTCCTAGGCTGCCTCAGCCCTTCCGCCATGGATCCTCAGGTTCTAGGCCTGCTCAGGGCCAACATTTTCTAATCTGTGAAATGAGCATAATCTTATCTGCCCCATAGTAACTATAACATTCTCTGAAGACAGAGGTAGACATAGATGTTCACTTGGGGTTATAAAATGTACCCCACGTATTTGAAAAGATGGAAAAGATAGCTATCCTAAGTCAAATAGGTTGGCTGTGGATTGGAGTGGGCAGGATACAACTCTGGTGGAGTTTTTGTTTAGCACAGAGCAGTAGACATCCCTCTCCCTTTACAGGGAGGGAAACTGAGGCTCAACCAAGCTGGGATTAAAACTCAGTGCATGAGATACCCCTTTCAGGGGTGCTTTCCCTATTTTGTGCTTTACAGCTCTGAACCTCAACTGGGTATAGTTTCCACTTAATTTCTGGTTTAGCCAAAAAAGCCTACATTTTCTTATAACTAATTCTCTTTGGAGGAATTTTGAATTTTATATTTACTCCTTCACTTACCTGCTTCCTTAAGTTTTCTTCTTGATTTCCCCTTTTATCTTTCTCATCATTCCATTTGTTAACACAACAAACAAAACTAATCCTGCTCCTTTCCCACAGTAACATCTGATTAAATCATATATAAAGCCCTTCTCTATTAAACCCCTAAATGATTGGTTGCCAAGCTTGTGAAAGTTGCTGAGCCAACGCATGGCCAAATCCAATAATGAAATATACCTTGAGTGTTTCTCACTGAGAAAGATTGTATGCGTCATCTCATAGGCTCATAGATGGGCACATTCTGGAGTGTTAGCAATTGCTTCACTTTATGTCTCCTACCAGGTCCAAGTTCATTCAAGTCCTTAAATTGTTAGATGCTTTTTGTTTATCTGAGGTTTGTTGGTAAGAAAAAAAATTCCATTTCCTTTTATTCACTTTTACAGAATAACTAGTCATCTTCCTTTTGGGGAAAAAAAGAGAAAATCTAGACTTGCCCTTGGCTATGATATTACTTATTAGTTGGTAAAGTAAATTGACTACAGTCATCTGAAAAATTTTGTGGAGTTGAATGCAAAGTCCTCACAATTTTTCTCTTGTTTTATAATTCTATTTCTTTACTTTTTCATTTTATCCAAAAGTTTTAATAACAACAATATAATATAAAAAGGCCGCATGGAGCAGAAAAATGAATGAGACAAGGCAGATTATATATTTAAGTATATATTTTATAACATCAAGTGTCCGTTTTCTTTAGCAATTAGCTCAGCATTCATTTTGCTGGGAAAAATGGAAAAATTAGATGAGGTTCCCATTTGAGTAAACTTACAGTTTTCATCCTTTCTCTCCATTTTTTTCTCATCTGCACTACAGTTCTTTGTATACAGGGATTCCCTTTACCCTTAGCCAAATGTAAAAAAGAGTATTTTCCCACACATTTATTATGTTGAGAGTTTTAACTGGTATATAAATAGAAATCTTCAGATAAGAATACATACAAGCTTGAGTATGGGCCCTCCTACAAATTTTAGGGGAGAGAGAGTGGTTAAAATTGGAATTAGTTCTTTAGTGTTAAAAGGAAATTATTTATATTTAGTGACTTTAAAGATTTGTAACTTTAAATAAAACATTTTTCTCTTTCTATAGACACACTGTATTATGATGGTATAGATGAGACCCTTCTTTGACATGATAGGGACTCTAGTTTCCTAAGATATATTCTTTCTCAAATTTCTTATTTACTTACATTGGAATCTATGTGCCATCATTTTTTATTAAGTTCTTTATTGTTTAATGTATTACATAAGTCTCCATTTTTTCCCCATTGACCTCTCCCTGGCAGCAGCCAACCCTCAGAACATGCCCTCACCCCCCACTCTGTGCCCATTTGTTATGCTCATATGCATGCATACTAGCCCTTTGGTTGGTCTCTTACCCACTCACTCCCCCCACCTTCCCTCATAGGTTGGATAGTCTACTCAATGCTTGTATGACTATGGTTATGTTTTTGTTCATCAGTTTATGTTGTTCATTATATTCTACAAATGAGTGAGATCATGTGATATTTACCTTTCTCTGACTGGTTTATTTAGCTTAGCATAATGCTCTCCAGTTCCATCCATGCTGTTGCAAGTATAAGAATTCCTCCTTTTTTACAGCAGCATAGTACACCATTGTGTAGATGTACCACAGTTTTCTAATCCACTCATCTGCCAATGAGCACTTAGGCTGTTTCCAAATCTTAGCTATTGTAAATTGTGCTGCTATGAACTTGGCGGGTGTGGGGAGGCATATATCCTTTCTGATTGGTGTTTGTTTTCTTGGGATATATTCCTAGAAGTGAGGATTACTGGGTCAAATGGAAGTTCCATTTTTAATTTTTTGAGAAGAACACCATACTGTTTTCGACAGTGGTTGTACCAGTCTGCATTCCCACCAGCAGTGCAAGGGGGTTCCTTTTTCTCTGCAACCTCTGCAGCACTTGTCATTTGTTGATTTGTTGATGATAGCCTTCTGACAGGTGTGAGATGGTACCTCATTGTTGTTTTGATTTGCATCTCTCAGATGACTAGTGAATTTGAGCATGTTTTCATATGTCTCTGGGCCTTCTGTATGTCCTCTTTCAATAAGTGTCTATTTAGATCCTTTGCTCATTTTTTGATTGATTGTTTATCTTCCTTTCGTTAAGTTGTAGGAGTTCGCTATAAATTTCAGAGATTAAACCCTTATCAGAGATAACATTGGCAAATATGTTCTGCCATGCAGTGGGCTTTCTTATTGTTTTGTTGATGGTTTCTTTTGCTGTGCAGAAGCTTTTTATTTTAATGTAGTTCCATTTGTTTATTTTCTTCTTAGTTTCCATTGTCCTAGGAGCTGTGTCGGTAAAGATATTGTTATGACATATGTCTGCTATTTTGCTGCCTATGGATTCTTCTAAGATTTTTATGGTTTCCCACCTTATGTTTAAGTCCTTTATTGATATCTGGTATTGTGATCCCTCCAACTTTGTTCTTCTTTCTCAAGATTGTTGCAGCTATTTGGGGCCTTGTTTTTTTTATTCCAGTTGAATTTTTGGAGAGTTTGTTCTACATCTTTGAAGTATGCAAATGGCATTTAATGGGGATTGCATTGAATCTATAGATTGCTTTGGGTAGAATGGACATTTTAATGATCTTGATTTTACCAATCCATCAACACAGTATATTCTTCCACTTGTTTATGTCTTCCTCTATTTCTTTTTCAGTATTCTGTAATTTTCTGAGCACAGGTCCTTTACCTCCTTGGTTAAATTTATTCCTAGGTATCTTAATTTTTTTGTTGCAATGGCAAATGGAATTTTTTTTTTAGTTTCTCTTTTTGTGAGTTCATTATTGGCGTATAAAAAAAGCCATAGATTCCTGGGTGTTAATGTTGTATTCTGCTACATTGCTGAATTCATTTATTAAGTCTAGAAGTATTCCTGTTCTTAGGGAAAATGGTTTTAGGTTTTGCCCATTGAGTATTATGTTTGCTGTAGGTTTGACATATAAGGCTTTTATTATGTTGAGGTATGATCCCTCCATCCCATTTTGCTGGGAGTTTTTATCAGGTAAGGGTATTGGATTCTGTCAAATGCCTTTTCTGCATCAACTGATATGATTATGTGATTTTTGTCTTTCAATTTGTTTATGTGATGTGCCACTTTTATTGATTTGCAGATATTGTACCAGTCTTGCATCCCTGTGATAAATCCCACTTAGTTATGGTGTATGATCTTCCTAATGTAATGCTGGATCAAATTTGCTAGGATTTTGTTGAGGATTTTAGCATCTATGTTCATCAGGGATATTGGCCTGTAATTCTCTTTCTTTGTGGTGTCTTTATCTGGTTTTGGGATTAGGGTAATGCTGGCTTCATAGAATGAGCTAGGAGGGGTGCCTTCCTCTTGAATTTTTTGGAATATTCTGAGGATAGGTTTTAGTTCATTTTTGAATGTTTGGTAAAACTCCCCTGTGAAACTGTCTGGCCCTGGGCTTTTGTTTGCTGGAAGATTTTTGATGACTGCTTAAATTTCTTCCTTTGTTATTGGCCTATGGAGATTTTTTTATTCTTCTTGATTGAATTTTGGAAAGTCGTATTTTTCTAGGAATATGTCCACTTCCTCTAGGTTGTTTAGTTTTTTGGAATAGAGTTGTTCATAGTGTTGTTGTTTTTTTTTGTTTTGTTTTGTTTTTTTACAATCCTTTGTCTTTCGGTAGGGTCTGTTGTTATTTTGTCTCCTTAATTTCTGATTTTGTTTATTTGGGTCCTCTCTCTTTGCCCTTTGGTGAGCCTGGCTAGAGCTTCATCAATCTTGTTTATCCTTTTAAAGAGCCAGCTCTTGGTTTCATTGATCTTTTGTATTATTTTTTTTTTGTTTGGTCTCTATGTCATTTATTTTTGCTCTGACCTTTATTGTCTCCTTTCTTCTGCTAACGCTGGGCTTTTCTTGTTGTTCTCTTTCTAATTCTTTAAGTTCTAGAGTTAGATAATTTATTACCATTTTTTCTTATTTTTTGAGGTAGGCCTGTAATGCTATGAATTTCCCAGGACTGCTTTCACTGTATCCCATAGGTTTTGGATTGTTGTGTTTTCATTGTCATTTGTTTCCAGGATTCTTTTAATTTCTTTTTTGACCTCTTTGGTAACCGTTGTAGTCTGAGAAGATGTTTGATATGATTTCAATCTTCTTGAATTTGGAGAGACTTTGCCTGTGACCCAATATGTGATCTATCTTTGAAAATGTACCATGTGCACTTGAAAAGAATTTATATTCTTTAGTTTGTTGTGAAATGTCCTGAAGATGTCAATTAAGTCCATCTGATCTAGTGAGTCATTTAGGATAGCTGTTTCATTTGCTGATTTTTTTGTCTAGAGGATTTATCCACTGATCTTAGTGGGGTATTAAAGTCCCCTACTATGACTGTGTTGCTGTCAATTTCTCTCTTGATATCTCCCAGAAGTTTTGTTTTGCTTTGTTTTTTATGTATTTGGGTGCTCCTGTATTGGGTGCATATGTGTTTACCAGAGTTATGTCTTTTTGTATTGATCCCATTAGTATCATGAAGTGGCCTTCCATATCTCTTTTAATGGCCTTCACTTTGAGGTCTTTTTTTTTTTTCAGATATAAATAT
>NW_006300215.1:108931-115552 GCF_000327345.1 Myotis davidii | reverse complement strand
TTGCTAGGTACTTTTTTGTAGCCACTTTTATCTTTTTTGCCTGTGTTCCTTCTTCTCCTTTTTTATTTTATTTCTTATTTTTACAAGATTCCCTTTAGCATTTCTTGCATTACAGGCTTGGTAGTGATAAACTCCCTTAGCTTTTCTTTGTCTGTGAAGCTCCTGATTTCAATTTTTAATGATACCCTTGCTGTTTAGAGTATTCTTGGATTTAGTGCCTTATTTGCATCACTTTGTATACTTCCTTCCATTGCTTTCTGGCCTGATGTATTTCTGTTGAGATATAATTTGATAATCTAATGGGAAATCCTCTGTAGGTAACTTCCTTTCTCTCTCTTACAGCCTTTAAGATTCTCTCTTTGTTATTAACTGGGTCTCTTGTAGAGAGCAAATACATGGGTCATATTCTCCTTATCCATTCAGCCACTCTATGTCTTTTGATTTGAGTATTTAGTCCATTTACGTTTAAGGTTATTGCTAGGTACTTTTTTGTAGCCACTTTTATCTTTTTTGCCTGTGTTCCTTCTTCTCCTTTTTTATTTTATTTCTTATTTTTACAAGATTCCCTTTAGCATTTCTTGCATTACAGGCTTGGTAGTGATAAACTCCCTTAGCTTTTCTTTGTCTGTGAAGCTCCTGATTTCAATTTTTAATGATACCCTTGCTGTTTAGAGTATTCTTGGATTTAGTGCCTTATTTGCATCACTTTGTATACTTCCTTCCATTGCTTTCTGGCCTGATGTATTTCTGATATAATTTGATTTGATAATCTAATGGGAAATCCTCTGTAGGTAACTTCCTTTCTCTCTCTTACAGCCTTTAAAATTCTCTCTTTGTTATTAACATTTGCCATTGTAATTATGTGTCTTAGTGTGAGTCTTTTTGGGTTTATCTTGTTTGGGACTCTCTGTGCTTATGTGAATTTTTTCTTCCCCAAATCAGGGAAGTTTTCTGACATTGTTTCTTCAAATAGGTTTTCTAGCCCTTGCTCATCTTGTCGTTCTGGCACCCCTATTATATGTAATTTGTTTTGTTTCATATTGTCCCAAAGCTCCCTCAGGCTCTCCTCCTGTATTTTGATTTTTTCTTCAATTGCAGTTCAAATTGGGTGTGTTTTGCTTCCCTATCTTCTAATTCACTAATTCCGTCCTCAGCTTTCTCCTAGTCTACTGTTGAAAACTTCAATAGTGTTTTTTATTGTAGCTATATCACTCTTTATTTTTTCTTAGTTCTTACATAGGTTGTTGATTTTCTCATCCATCCAGTTTATGAACTGTATGACTCTTATTCTGAATTCTTTTACTGACATATTGCATGCCTCTATTTCTCTCAGTTTATTTTCTGGCAATTTCTCCTTATCTTTCTTTTGGGGTTGTTCTTCTGTCTCCCCATTTTTGTTCTCCCTGAAGGATCTAGTTGTCAAGTTGTGTGGGGCCTGAGGCTGCAGTGGAGGGCCTGGTGGTGGGTCACATGGTCATGGGCAGCAGCTGCTCCTCTCACAGTCACAGGGCAGTGTCTGCTCCTTGGGCAGTTGCGGGTGGTGGCTGTTCTCCACGTAGTTGCCAGCTGCTCCCCACAGGGTGTCTGCTGGCTCCCTGTGTGGTTGCGGGCAGTAGCTGATGTCTTCCCTCTTGTGTGGTCACAGGTGGCATCTGCTGGCTCCCATTAGGTCTCAGACAGTGGCTGCTGGCTCCCTTCACCTGTATGGTCATGGGTGGCATTTGCTGGCTTCCCTAGGACATGTGCATGGTCATAGGCAGTGGCTGGTGGCTCCCCCTGAGGTCGAGGACCTGTGCCATCATTTTAAGAACAACCTGCAAGTGCTCTAGATTCCTTTGCCCATTATCTTTTTGGTAAACCCATCTGGTAAAATCCCAAGGAGTGATCAACCCTAATCTCTGCTTTTGGTAGGACAGCATCTGAGTAGCTAAGCCCTGTTGTGAGATTTACACACCTGGGAAACTGCTTATCTTATAAATTATTGATCACCAACCTCAAATGGATGCATACTACCCAACTATACTACTTCACATCTCTTATCATTTTTATCTTTATTTTTTCAAACCTACATCTTCTCTCCTCAAACTTCTATTCTCCAACTTCTTCTCACTCTCAATAAACAAACTCACCTCCTATCCCACAGAAAACATAAAAGTTATTATATGGAACTCCTCTCAATCAAACATTAAACCGAACTACTTCTCACACTTTTTCTCTTCTTGTCACATCAACCATTCTTTTTTAACTAAATTACTGGAAATGGCATGGTTAAGTCTTAACCATTTAACAACAACCACATAAATAAAAACTCCCAGGAACCTCACAACCCCTTCATCAATCATCTTTATCACTTTCCCTTTCAGAGTCAAACTTCTCAGAAAAGTGGACTGCACTCATTGTCTCTATTTGTTCTCTTTCTACTCCTCACCACACTTACATGTGGCATCCATCTCAATCACTTTTCTAATGCAGCTTGTTAGGTCACCTGAACTACACCCAGGATAGCCAGGGGTGAACCTGGGGAGGGGCAGTGAGGGATTAAAGAAGGTAGACAAGAGAATACAGTTGAGACCAGGTAGGATCACTGTGCCTGGATAAGGAAATAGTGACACAGTCTGTAAGCCAAGTCTTTATTTTATAGGCAGATCACACAAAGCAAAACAAGGGCAAGATGTTTACAATGTTCTTGTGAGTTTCAAATCTGTTTCTTTCCTTCTTTCCTGTTGTTGCCATTCTCTGAATTCTATCAAGCTTTGTTTAGGCAGCACTTGCTGCACTCCCCGCAGCCCCCATCCCTTAGCTACCTAGGACTGCATGGTCAGACTATAAGGTCAAGCTTACAACCATTGCCTTTTGGCTATAATTGTGCTGGGATGGTTTTGTCCTCCAAGCTGGGACTTGTATGTGGCTTTGCCACAAATCAGTCTGAGGCTTGAACCTGTCCAAATGCTGTAGCCGCTCTCCACAGTCACCCATGACACTACATTTCTAAATGAGAGAGACCTTTTAGTTCTCATGCCATGTCTTTTTAACAGAGTGATACTGTTTATAGCTCCCTTTAAAAGTTATATTTTATTAAATTTATTGGGGTAATATTGGTGAGTAAGATCATGAAGGTTTCAAGTATACAATTCCATGATACATTATCTGTATGGTGCCCTGTGTGCCCACCACCCAAAGTCAAATCTTCTCTGTCACCATATATTAGAGCCCCTTCACCCGCTCAGCCCCTTCACTCCGATAACCACCTTGCTGTTGTCTGTGTCTATGAGTTTCAGTTTTATATCTCACATATGAGTGAAATCATATGGTTCTTAGCTTTTTCTGACAGACTTATTTCACTTAGTATGATATTCTCAAGGTCCATCCATGTTGTTGCAAATGGCAGTATTTCATTCTTTCTTATGTCTGAATAGTAGTCCATTGTATATATGTACCATATATTTTTTAAAATATGTTTTTATTGATTGTAGAGAGACAGGAAGGGAAAGGGAGATAGAAACATTGATGAGAGAGAAACATCAACATTTATTGGCTGCCTCCTGCACACCCTCTGCTGGGGATTGAGCCCAATACCCAGGCATGTGCCCTGACTGAGAATCTAACTGGTGACATCTTGGTGCATGGGTTTACACTCAACCACTGAGCTACACCAGCCAGGATGTACCACGTCTTCTCTATCCAATCCTCTACCAAAGGACACTTTGGTTGTCTCCATGTCTTGGCAACCATAAATAATGTTGCAATGAACATAGTACTGTATATATCTTTGTGAATAAATGTTTTCAATTTTTTGAGGTGACTCTATTTTTAATATTTTGAGAAGTCTTCATACTTTTTCACATAGTGGCTGTACCAGTCTACATTCATCAGCAGTGATTGAGGGTTCCTTTTTCTTCACAACCTCTCCAACACATGTTATTACTTATCTTGTGGACTAGAGGCCTGGTGCACAAAATTCATGTATGGGGACTGTGTGTGTCCCTCATCCCAGCCTGCACCCTCTCCAATCTGGGACCCCTCAAGGGATGTCCTACTACCCGTTTAGTCCCGGTGTGATCGGGACTAAACGGGTAGTAGGAAATCCCTCTCACAATCCATGACTACTGGCTCCCAACCGCTCGCCTGCCTGCCTGCCTGATTGCCCCTAACTGCTTCTGCCTGCTAGCCTGATTACCCCCTAACAACTCCCCTGCCAGTCTGATGAATGCCTAACTGCTCCCCTGCTGGCCCAATTGCCCCAATTGCCCCCCACAACTGCCCTCCCTTACAGGCCTGGTGCCCCCCCACTGCCCTCTTCTGCTGGCCTGGATTCCCCTAACTGCATTCCCCTGCAGGCCTGGGTCCCCCCTAACTGCCCTCCCCTGCAGGCCTGATCACTCCCAACTGCTCTCCCTTTCTGGCCTGGTCTCTCCCTATTGCCCTCCCCTGCTGGTCTGATCGCCCACAACTGCCCTTCCCTGCCGGCCATCATGTGGCCACATGGGGGCAGTCATCTTGTGTGTTGGAGCTATGGTCAATGTGCACATTACCTCTTTATTCGATAGGATAATAGCCATTCTAACAGGTGTGAGGTGGAATCTAATTGTAGTTTTGATTTGTATTTCCCTAATTGCTAGCGAAGTTGAGTATCTTTTCATGTATCTGTTTGCCTTTTGTACTTCTTCTTTGGAGAAGTGTCTGTTCAGGTCCTCTGCACATTTTTTTCTATTGTTTATTTGTTTGATGTTGAGTTGTATGGGTTCTTTATATATTTTGGATATTAATCTCTTGTAGGAGCTGATGTTTGCAAATATCACTTCCCATTCATTTGATTGCTTTTTTTGGGGGGAGGGGGGTTCTTTTGCTGTGAAGAAGCTTTTTGGTTTGATATAGTCCTATTCATTTATTTTTGCCTTTACTTCCCTTGCTTTTGTGTTCAAATTCATAAAATGTTCTCTATGACCCTTTTTGTAAGACTCTTTCTGTTGTTCTCTCTGATTCATCACTCCCTGAGTTTTCTCCTTCTTATCTGGCCAGTTGTTTTGAGGCTCATCTTCCTTTGTCCACTAAATGTTGGAGTTAATAAAGAGGCTTTCCAAGGCTCTATTCTCTTCTCACTCTATTATCTAACCCTAAGTAATACCATCTGTGCTCATGTGTTAAAATGACGGAAAACAGAGATGAGTCACAAGTTTATCCAGATTCATAGATGCAACTTACTTGATTTTCCTCATTTTTATTCCTTAAAGACACATCACTGTCAATATATCAAAAAACAAACTCAGGAATCTAATCTGTGTTCAGTGTCCTTATCTGTTTTGCAACAAAAAGTTTAAGCATTTTCCTAGATAGTGTCTCCTTCATCCAGCTGTTATATAAATCATCTCTCACTGGTTTTATTACCTTTAGAACTAAATGTCATTATTTGTTTTTATTTAATTAAAGAACTAAATAGACCCCCCCCCCCATCCAATGCCCTGAAACAAGAAAGAATTATAAATGGTAAATGATATAAATCATATTAAATACTTGCACAGGGTCAAGTATTTTAAAAAGATAATTACATGCCAGGAAATATTTTGTTTTTAAAAAGACAAGCAACATTAATAGTGGGCATCATTTTTGTTACCTTCATAGGTCCCAGTCACTGTATTACACAGAACTGGGACACATGAGCAACTGCAAGCTACACCAAGAATTTCAAAGGCCTAAGTGGGTTACTACCTTACCTTCTTAGGTATCTACATTTCTTACCTTTGATGAAGTTGTAAAGAAAAGTTTCAAAGTTAATTTTCTGGTCATAAAATCTTGTAAATGGATATCATCAACATATTGGACTTCTCAAAAGATCTGTAACCTGGCCTGTAAAAGAGGTGTTCCTTAAAGAATTTTAAAATGCTATCTTTAGTTCTAAGAAGAAAGCACTAGAGTTAGAGAGAACATTTTACCCTCTTCTCTTTTTGTCTTCACTGTTTTTATATAAGTAAAGAGAGATGGATTCTTCTGCAAAGCCTCCTGAGAATGTGGAGCTAAAAGCAATAGGATATTGAATTGGTTGAGAAAACAAGAGTTGCATTTTTGCAAATAAGCCTTGTACTCATATTGGAAGTTCAATATTCATAGGCACTTTCCCAAATAATATGTCTCCCTCTGCCAAAATACAAAGCAACCACCAGCAGTTAATAATGAGCATGATTAATTATTAACCTGAACAACAGATGACATCAGACAAAACTGGCGTAAATTATCCTGAAATGAACTGAGAGTGAATCTGCCCATTTAATGAATTGAATTTACATGGTTCTTTTTCCTACTGTTTCCTTTGTAAATAATAGTTTATTTAAATAATTTTCATCCCAAAAAATATTTAATTAATTATTATTATTATGGGAGTTGTGTGGGTTTAATGGGTAAGCCATTCTTTCAGCCATAACTTGAAACTGTTTGTTTAGATATAATATTGCTCAAGTAGTTGGCTCAGAAGCTCGTTCAGAGCTCAGATCAAAGACAGAGACCCCTTCAATGGTAACTCATGGGATCTAGAACCATGCTTTTAAGGCAGTGGTAAATAGCCTAGGTGAAACTGTATAATCCAGGGGTCCTCAAACTATGGCCCGCAGGCCACATACAAATACAAAT
>NW_006300215.1:103800-105510 GCF_000327345.1 Myotis davidii | reverse complement strand
ACTGAACGCTGTCTGTGTCATTCCTTCTTCGCCGACTCCAACCACACCTTTGGGGACCCCTGGACCTGCTGGGGTTGGACCCCAGCACGCACCTCCACACTTTTATATTTTGCGCACCTTTGTATTTTCCGCACTGTGCCTCCCCTGAGTCTCGGTATGCTGTTCTCTTTCCTTCTAGTTGAAGAATTTCCTCTCAGCCAGCTTTCCTGTGGTTCTGGGTGATGTCTTCCGTCTTTCCTGCTGGGGTTGGACCCCAGCACGCACCTCCACACCTTTGTATTTTGCGCACCTTTGTATTTTCCGCACTGTGCCTCCCCTGAGTCTCGGTATGCTGTTCTCTTTCCTTCTAGTTGAAGAATTTCCTCTCAGCCAGCTTTCCTGTGGTTCTGGGTGATGTCTGTTCCGTCTTTTAGTTGTATTTTTGAAGTGGTTGTGCGAGGCAGCATTCTCTGGTGTTTACCTATGCCGCCATCTTGGTTCTCCCCATAGTTTTCTTTTAAACTATAGTCCGGCCCTCCAATGGTCTGAGGGACAGTGAACTGGCCCCCTGTTTAAAAAGTTTGAGGACCCCTGGTATAATCTGTCATTTTTAATGTATAAATGGTAGACTAAAGTGCTTCCTTTTATATATAATGCTGAACCATCATTGACACTATCAAAAGAATCAATGGTAGGCCTACCACCTTCACAGCAGACGCACCTAAGTTCCAGCAGACCCTTGAAATTCATTGCGGGGTCTCGGGGGAAGCGGGGAGTCACAATAGGCACTCCTGAAATTTTCTCTGCATAACATCTTCTTGCTGAATCTGAGGCATCACTGTGAAGCCATGTCATTGATTCAATCAACTACCACTTGTGGCAGTTCTTGCTTAGCTGTTGAAAATTACTTTATGTTCTTTATATCTTAGTTGAACATCTCATTCTGAGAACTGTTTTACTCTAGCCCTCCATTTTCACACTTTGCCTAGAAGAAAAAAAAATGAAAGAATGTCTTCCTGTTCCTGTCACCACAGAAATAAAATTAAAAAGAATTTAATGTTTCTTATTACACCCGTGCTTATGTGTACATGATCACACATTGGTCTCTTCATGACAAAGAAAAGAGAGCCACAGGGAAAAACAGCCAAAACCTCTTCTGTATTAAATATATAGGATGTGTTGCACAAGCAACCATTTATTAAGGCCAAAAGCCTTCTCCTCTCCTCTGGTGTCTGAACTGCTCAGATCAGTCATTTCAGTGAATAAAGGAGTAAAGACTAGAAAATAGGATAGTTGCAGATTTGAGAAACTCTTAAAGTGTCAATGCCACTTGCATTATTAGCCATTCTTATATTACTAACATTTGAGGATTATGTTGTGCTTTTTTTGATTAATTAAATCTTTATTGTTCAGATTACTACATTTGTTCCTCTTTTTTCCCCCATAACTCCCCTCCACCCAGCTCCCACCCCACCCTTCTCCCTCACTCCTAACCCACTGTCCTCATCCATAGGTGCACGATTTTTGTCCAGTCTCTTCACGCATCCCCCTCACCCCTTACCCCCCCCTCCAATAATAACCAGTCCATCCCTTTCTACGCCCCTGATTCTATTATAATCACCAGTTCATTCTGTTCATCAGATTATTCACTTCATTTTTTGATTCACTTGTTGATAGATGTGTATTTGTTGTTCATAATTTGTATCTGTATATTTTTCTTCTTCCTCCTCT
>NW_006300215.1:100276-102838 GCF_000327345.1 Myotis davidii | reverse complement strand
GGTGGGGCGAGCAGTTATGGCTGCTCTCAGAGGCCCTGCTGCTTCTCAGTGTCTCGGCAATTGCTGCAAGTCCCTCTGAGAGAAAGCTGCCCTCGAGTTCCAACTGATGCCAGACAGTCCTGCTTCTCCGTATGAGTCTGGGTCCCTAGAGACTCGCCTGGAACTGGAAGTCAGAGCCTGAGACTCCTCCCAATTGAAAATGACAACCGCGCCTCAGCCGCCAGCCCACTCCATGTGTGCCTCTGTACCTTAGTATATTACTTCCGCACTGTGCCTCCTCTGAGTCTTGGTATGCTTTTCTCTTTTCTTATAGTTGTAAAATTTCCACTCAGCCAGCCTTCCTGTGGTTCTGGATGATGTCCGTTCTGTCTTTTAGGTGTATTTTTGAAGTGGTTGTTCAAGGCAGCAAACTCCGGTGTTTACCTATGCCGCCATCTTGGTTTCTCCTCTTTAGGATTATGTTATCTAGCATTGGAGGATTGTTTTGACAATCTGTTCAAAGACAGATAAGATAGAAAAAATAATCTCAGGAAGAGACATGTTATGTGTGTGTATTTGTGTGTGTGCACACACATATGTCTAAGCTTAGACAAGCATTGGACACACCATACCCATCCTGGGTGACTAAATAGATCACCCACCAGGAATTTTTACAGCTAATTTTCAGTTTTCTTGGTCTTTTGAAATAGGGTGATATGTTACGGTGTCCACAGGGTATATGTCTATAAGCATTGCCTGATTTTAACAACTCATTCAAGTTTACCTTGACAAATCTATTTATTGGTTGCTAGCTGTTTGAGCTTGAAACTTATTTTATTTGTAGACATTGTTCTAGTTGTTTCATAGATGTCGGTATGGGTGGGGTGTTTTAAATCTGAAGTAATTCAATGATAAATGGGAATATGTCAGAAATAAACTTTAGAAGTGGAATCTTTCAGGTCAGTAAATTCTGGATCATGGTCTGCTGGTCATAAAGAAGCAGAATTTCTTGTGTTTGTTTCATTGAGAGGTCCCATTCTAGGGGATCAACAAGCAGCTTCTAAGATGGTCAGCAAAGCACTCAGATGTGTTAAGTGAAGTGTGGACGTTGGCACTATAGTTTGCATGTCCCCTTTGCCTGCCTCCTCCTGACTTCCCATAACATAGCTCATATCCAGAGGTGGATTCACCAAGAATCAGTGACTCCCAACTTACAGAGTCCTTCACTTGGAAGAGCCCCATATAAGGGATCTGTCCTTACTTTACATTCAAAGCTTATATTCTTTTTGTTAAGGAGGGCCCACTGAATTAGGTAACCTTTGAGCTCCACAAAATCTAGATCCACTCTTGTGCATGTGAGTAAGCATGATAGAGAATATATGACAAATTTATGGTCTTATTGTAATATTAAATATCATAATATATCACCTTTGTGAAAGATTTCATAAACTGATGAACAAAAACAGATCCAGAGACAGTGAAGCATCAATCAGACTGTCAAACCTCAGAGGGAAGGCAGCGGAGGGTGGGGGGGTAAGGGGGAAAGATCAACCAAAGGAATTATATGCATGCATATAAACATAACCAATGGACACAGACACCAGGGGCGTGAGAACATGAGCAGGGGGTGGGGAATGATGGGGGGATAAAGACACATATGTAATACCTTAATCAATAAAGAAAATTTTAAAAAAGATTTCAATCACTAGCACTCACATAATACCATTTTCTGCCTTTGCTTATTGGAGTAGTTTTGGTAAAAGAATATATTTTCACTTTTCTTCACCAGGGATAAAAAAATTCTTCAGGAAGTTTAATTATCAATTTGATGTCTGAAGTTGATGTTCTTTCTCTCCACATCTCTCCCACGCCATTTTTCACACCTTCTCCTGCTTATACATAGCAAGCAACTTGTCATCTCCTGGTGTGTTTAAATTCATAGGTACTCAATAATGATTATCACAAGATGTGCTCAAATACCTTTTATTCTTTAGTCTAAATTTGCATTGAACAGCTATGTACCAGAATAATTATCTTACTTTTTTGCCACTCAATCCACTTATTAATTAATGATTGTTTTTAAATCCTACTCTGGATCCCTCACACCATCCAGCCCACAATTCTTTAACTTTGGGCATTGGAGGCTCCCCAACTGGTCCCATTTCAGGTGTGTATTCTCATAAGCAAAGTTCATGGGAGTAAGGCATCCATAGCACTCTGCTCCAAAGAGTGTGTGTGACAGAAACACTAAAGAACAGTGAAAATATTCTAATTAAAGAAAATTCCCTCCCAATCATATCAAATTAAAGCTATTATGAGAAAACCCAGAAAAATAACTGATTAAATTCAATGTAAGTACCAAAAGGCTTTGGGGCAAACTTTTCAGCCTGAAGGATGGAGGGAGGCATATTATTAAGAATTTTCTTAGAATTAAGTACCATTTTCAGCTTTAATTATGATTTGATTTTGCTATCAGCAAGAATAGTACTGAGTACAGTAAGGGCAAATAATTATTATAAATTGTACCTGAGAAAGGATTCATGCCCCTTTCTAACAGAACTCTTTTTAAAAGATACAAACAGA
>NW_006300215.1:95779-100256 GCF_000327345.1 Myotis davidii | reverse complement strand
ATCTAACTGAAACCTCTTTCAGAGTTTCTTCAAAGACCCCACTAAATATAGAGTGGTTGAAATGGAAACCCATCTGGTTTTCTATTGAGAAATTCCAGCCACTCATTAGTATCCATTTTCTCACAATGATAACCTCAATACCAGTACATATGCCAGGCACATAGCAGGTGTTCTAGTAAATGTTGAATCAGCAGGCAATAAAAACGGTCCTTTAGGTAAATGATAGTAAATTCCCTAATGTATTCCAGTGAGAGACTTGCTCTATTTCAAGTTGATGTTGGGCGTTGTCTTTTGACCTCTGCCTACTGTTTTATGTACTTATTCGCTTTTTACTTCATTGTTGTGGCTTGGCATGGTTGTGCGCAGAATCTGGAACCTACATCTGTATAAGGCTAGTCAAGCATGAAATTATAGTTTGTTGGCTGACAATGGGAAAGGGTGCATAAGAGATTAAGCATACTAAAACAGTCCTGATGCATCTAACATGAATGTAATCAACCATGATTCCCAGTCACTTATTATTTTGTTTACAGTATCACAGTGCAAAAGTTCTCACATTGTGCCCTGAATGCTTTAGAGATTTCTACTTTGCATTAGTGGCCCACTTGCTTGTTTTTCCATGTCAGTTAACACCATTTTGGGACCTGCAATTGTATGAGTTTACCACATAATTCAGGTAGCAGCATTATTTTTACAGAAGAAATTGTCACTCCCAGGGTTGTATCAATAATTGTAAGAAAATTGTGAATTGAGCAACAGTTGTTAACATGAATCTAACTATCATAACTGAACATGGCCAACCTCGGTCTTGGAGCAGGACAGGAAGTCCTGGGCCATTGTTTTGGGAACTCAAAATACACCTCAACAACCCACTCTCTTAGTAACCACTGCTGCTCTGCAGGCACTGCAACAGTTCACAATGCTGTGGCATACAATGTAATGGAAAGACTCAGAGTCTGCAGAGTTATGTGCTCCCATTAAAACCAAGTAGCATGCCCAGGTAGAAGGAGGGAGTGTGACATAGAGTGAGGTAGGAGAAAAAGGAATCCTACGCACTGAGCAAAAATTAAGCAGCTTGGAACTCAAGAGCTGAAAATCCTTACATAAGGCTTAAGCAAAATAGGTGAGCAAGAAAGCTTGGAAACTGCATTTCTTCCCTCCAATCACTCAGTCCATGTGTGGCCATGCAACTGTAATTAATTACATAAGAAAAAGATGACAGCCAATGAATACTAGTAGTGAAGGAGGCTGAAGGCATCTGTCTAAGGAGTTGCATGATAAGCCTCCACATCAGGAGGAAGCGCTAATGAGGAGACTGAGGCAGAGGAAGGTAGAATCCAGGGGCCTCACAAATAACTATTGGTGATGAATAAGGGTGAAACCATTGGTAGCAGAGAGTGGCACAGAGAACAAAAACTTCATCTCTCTGGCTGTCAGTTTGACACAGAGCCTTATGTGGAAGATTTAATTATGGAATCTGAAGATCCCCAGCAGTCTCAACCACTCATTGGCTATAATTCCAGCAGTACCTAATAGAAGTAAAGAAATGTTCAGATCACATAGTATTCTTTTACAAGTTAAAGGTGCTGTGCTGTTGTGAAACTTAGAAGGGTTTGGAATTCAAAGCACCTTTCATCTAATAAATGAGTGATTTGGCCAAGCCCTTTAACTTTTTCAAATCTGTTTTCTAATCTTCAAAACGGGAAGAAGTTGTTGTCATAATGTTGCCAAGAACATTACCCACATTCAGAATTAATAACTTGACATACACTCTTCAGGTAGCTTTCAGTTGCTTTTTAACACAAAGGTAATTGATTTGTCCTGGACTGTTCTAATTCTTTTTCTCTACCCAGTGGCTAGTATGAATGGAAGCAAGCACCTGTAAGGTTATTACCTGGTTTGATGTGCAGTTAGGTGTGTCATTATTTTTAAAGAACCATTTTAAAATCTATGTATGCATGTCTCAAGATATGAACACACAATTTGGGTTGGGAATGAGTTAAGTAAAAAATAAGTGATTAAACAGAGCTGTCTCCTGCTTGATATTCTCTCTCTCTCTCTCTCTCTCTCCTCCATGGGTTTCATAAAGGTATTTTTAAATATACCTTAGACCCTATCTGTCTGTCAAAATTTCCAGTCTTACATAGAAAAACACAAAGACCAGATAGGGCCTAAAATGTTTACGATGGACCTAGCTGATTTGACTCAGTGGATAAAGCTTCAGCCTATAGACTGAAGGGTCTTGGGTTCAATTCCAGTCAAGGGCACATGCCTGGGTTGTGGGCTCAATCCTCAGTAGGGGGCATGGAGGAGGCAGCCAATCAATGATTCTCTCTCATCATTGATGTTTCTCTCTCCCCCTCTCCCTTCCTCTCTGAAATCAATAAAAATATATTTTAAAAATGTTTATAATGTCCTTCTCTTTGTCACATTTTTTAGACAAATTGAAATATTACAGAAGAAGGACTGAGTTTTATTTACACTGAAGCCCCTTAAGGTGTATGTATGCATAGCTGAGCTGGCAGCCATGCACTCTGACATTGCAGCCAAAACAGAGAGAGCTCATTTCTTTCTTGGAATTCTCCAGACCACTACAACAATGTGGCAGCCAGTCTTTAGCCTCTCCAAATATGTTTTAATAGGAATTTTTATTTGAAGGGACATCCATATTACTCTCTTATATACAAAAGTCACTTAATCAGCATTAAAGGATCCCTCATTGCTTCTTTTACCCTTTTCCTTAAGGACAGAAAAGCAAAAAGGATGTGACTCTCCTTCATGGGGTCATGACTGGTTTCACTCTGGCCCTGACAAGAAGCAGCAATGGGCTCTGACTTTCAAAATACCTAGGCAGATGTTCCTCTGCCAATAGAGGACACAGGTCCAGGAAGTAAGACCACCATAGGCTAAGATTCCCCTTCCCATCATTGGAAGCAGCTCAGAATCCCCTGGGGCATTGATTAAAAGTTCAGAGCCTTAGCCCTCTCCCTGAAGATTCTGATTCGGGCAGCCCGGGGGTCATGCCAACAGATCTGTACATTTAGCCAGTGTTGCAGGGGGTTCTATTATGGCAGGGCCTCAGGGAAGCTTTGGGAAAGTCCTGATGTTCTATGAAGGAACTGCACCGTCATATTCAAGTACAGCCTGACTTCTATGCCCATTTTACAGAAGAGGACACTGAGACTCAAAGTCACAACACCAGAAAGGGCCCAAATTGGGTCATAAACCAAAATCTGTTAGTCCAGAGTCCACACATCCACCCACTGAAACAGTCCCTCCAGTGCTGTGGGTAATGAAGTCTTGCTCACTTCTTCTACTGTGGTGTCTATTACTTGTCAGAATTCTCCCAAAAGCCCTGTGTTAGTATATGCCTTTGAAACATAATAACTAGAACTGTGAAATTAGAGAACTTATCTTTAAATCCATTTAAGTCATTTGGCCATGTGGAAAGGCCTGCAGATAGATCCAGGCCTCTCCCAAGGGTCAAGTTCATAAGCTTTGTGTCACTCTTTCTGCTATATTTAGGCTACTTTTCCCAGATATTTACAAGATCAAAAATGGATTTCCAGATTATCAAAACTGAAAGAAGTCCAACTGACTGACATGTGCAAATGATTTACCCAGTGATTTCTTATGTCTAGCACAGTGCCCTTCACACCGATCATAGCCTTTTCTTTCAAATATCTTATATAATAAAGAGGTAATATGCAAATTGACTGTCATGCCCTCGGACAAGATGGCCACCCCAATGTGGACAAACAGGGCCACCCATGTAGTCACAAGATGGCCACCACAAGATGGCCATCAGGGGAGGGAGGGCAGTTGGGAGGGACCAGGACTGCAGGGGAGGACAGTTAGGGGCAACCGGGCCAGCAGGGGAGAGCAGTTGGGGGGGAACAGGCCTGCAGAGGAGGGCAGTTGGGGGCAACCAGGCCTGCACTGGAGGGCAGTGGGGGGGGACCAAGCATGCAGGGGAGGCAGTTGGGGTTGACCAGGCCAGTAGGGGAGGGCAGTTAGGGATGATCAGGTCAGGAGGGGAGCAGTTAGGGACATCAGGCCAGCAGGCAGAGGCAGTTAGGGGCAATCAGGCAAGCAGGCAGAGGTGGTTAGGGGCAATCAGGCAGGCAGGGGAGCAGTTAGGGGTGATGAGTCAGGTAGGCAGAGTGGTTAAGGGTGATGAGGCAGGCAGGCAGAGTGATTGGGGGCGATTAGGCAGTCAGGCAGGTGAGCGTTTAGGAGCCAAAGGTCCTGGGTTGCGAGAGGGTGCATGCCGGGCTAAGGAAACCACCCCCCATGCATGAATTTCATGCACCAGGCCTCTAGTAAAATTAATAAAAGCAACACTTCTCTAGTTGAAAATGGAATGAACATCCTAGAGTTTAGGATTCTACCCCCTCTCCCACTTTCTTCTCCTCATGATACCCATTGAGGTTCTTCTCACCCACCAATGATTTTCTTTAAAATCCTCACCTGGATA
>NW_006300215.1:93566-95741 GCF_000327345.1 Myotis davidii | reverse complement strand
AGAGAGAGAGAGAGAGAGAGAGAGAGAGAGAGAGAGAGAGAGAGAGAGAGAGAGAGAGAAACATTGATTGGTTGCCTCCCATACACACTCTGACCAGGGATCAAAGCTGCAACCTAGGTGTGTGCCCTGACTGGGAATTAAACCTGAGTCCTTTAGGTGTAAAGGATGACATCCCAGCCAGCTGAGCCACCCCACCAGGGAGGTCACCAAGAAACCTTAATGCTCCACAGACCACAGCTGGGAAGCCAAGGTCCTAGGGTCTCCTTCCAATGATGAAAAAAAAGCAGGTGCTAATGAAATGCATAAGATTTTGATGAGACAGTAAGCCATAACAAATAAATAAAACACCCCTTATTTGTCCCCATCACTAATAATTAAAACAATCTGGTAAATGAAGGCATTAGACTTGGAGTTGGCTGCTGTGACAACTCCCCAAGCCCAGACTTCATGGTTTATTGTCCTGCTGTCTGGTGGTGAGATACAGGTTGTGAACTAACACATGGGTGTAGGCTATGATAGATGCCTTGATTGTGTAGAGAGATTCTAGAATTGAAGCTTCAGGTCAAGTAAGAACTTAATGTTTACTGTGAATACTGCTGCTACCACTAGTTTCCTGCTTACTAGTTCTGACACAATCCAGGTAACTAGGCAACCATGAGTCATTGTTTGATTGCTAAATTGGTGAAACAAATCCAAGTTTTATAGACATTTGCAAAAGGACATTTAAAAGGAGCCAAAGTGTTCCTTAACTTCAAAGGTTGTGTTTTTTTTAACTGTTTGTTCACAAGAATCCTAACCAAGAAAACAAGCTAGTCAGGGCAATGATCCGTGATTTGCACATAATGAGAATTTGAGCCAACAAAACACAAAGTGGGAATAACCTTGTTCTGACCCAGAGACAAACGCTCATGTTCTAATCAATCTTCCTCAGAAAGAGCCCAGTTATTCTGAAAACGTCCATTTCCTGGGCCAGAGGGCCAGCCAAGACTCCTTCATAGCAAGAGACTTCATTTCTAGTTCCTGAAAGTGAACTTGATTGTAGCCAAGACTCAAAGCACACTCCCAACTGCTCAGATTTCTCCTATTTCCTATGTTTTATATATGATTTAGATAAAAGTTCTAATAGTACATGGAGGAGTAAAAAGAATATAACATTTGTCATCAGATTGCTCTGCCATCTTAAGCAAGTTACTTAAGGTCTCTGAGACTTGGTTACCTTAGCTATAAACTGGGGATAGAAAATATATATTTATAGGGTGGGGGACTAAATGAAATTACATAGCTATATATCAGTCATAAGACACATAAAAGAAAGCACAGTCATTATTAGTGGCATTATGTTGAGTAAAAACCAAATGATGGCAAGTCCTTTCCCATCTTCTCCAGGTCATCTTCTCCAGGTCATTTTCTCTACTCTCCAAGCTCCTATTGAAAGAGGATAAAGCCTCTTCTGTTCTCATCCTATATAATAAACAGGTAATATGCAAATTAACCCTCACACCCTCAAAAGATGGCTGCTTATGACCAGGCCGGCAGGAGGTGACCAGGCCGGCAGGGGCATTAGTGAGGGTTGACCAGACAACTGAACAACAGTCTGCATGGGGTGACCAGGCCAGCGGGGGGGGGGAGGGGCATTTGGGGGCCACCAGGCCAACAATAGGGGGCAGTCAGGAGCAACCAAGCCAGTGGGGGTGGGGGGCAGTTAGGGCCAACCAGGCCAGCAGAGGGGGGCAGTTAGGGGGGACCAGGCCAGCAGGGGGGACAGTAAGGGGTGACCAGGCCAGCAGGGGGGACAGTAAGGGGTGACCTGGCCAGCAAGGAGAGAGCAGTTGGGGGCAACCAGGCAGGCAGGCAGATGAGCAATTAAGAGCCAGCAGTCCAGGATTGTGAGAGGGACATATTTCAGTGTGCAGTGGGGCTGAGAACAAATGACTTAAACTATTAAACAGTTTATTATTAGTTTTCCTGATTCAAGATTCTTTTTTTAATATATTTTTTATTGATTAAGATATTACATATGTGTCCCTGTCCCCACATCACCCTCCACCCCCCCTGCTCATGCCCTCACCACCCCCCCCCATTGTCCGTGTCCATTGGTTAGGCCTCTATGCTTGCATATAAGTCCTTTGGTTGATCTTTCCCCCTTACCCCCACCCTCCACTACCTTCCCTCCAA
>NW_006300215.1:87678-92687 GCF_000327345.1 Myotis davidii | reverse complement strand
TCTCTGTCTCCGCATTTTGGCTGCTTCCCTGTGTTGATAGAGAGGCTTTGTGTGCTAGGTGTCCTGTAGGGCCCAGTGGCTAAGCCTCCCCAGGTACCTGAGGTGGACACTCTTGGTGCACCCCCTTGTGGGCTTTGTGCACAGTCTTGTTGTAGCTATGCCTTGGTTGTTGTAGGATCACTGGGAGGAATTGACCTCCCGGCCAATTTGCAGTGAGAATCAGCTGTGTCTGCAGTAGGAGAACTTCTGTGCTGGATCTCTAGGGCGGTGCTAATCTAGCATTTGCCTGAGGCTATCAGGCAAATGGTTCTGTGCGGGGCTTGGGCGGGGCGGGTCCCTGGGGATCTACAGGGCGGGTGGAACGAGCAGTTATGGCTGCTCTCAGTTCCGTCCCTAGGGGCTCTGCCTCACAGAGTCCCAGCAACTGCTGCAAACCTCGGAGAGAAAGCTGCCCTCGAGTTCCGACTGAGGCCAGACAGTCCCGCTTCTCCCGTTTGAGTCTGAGTCCCTAGAGACTCGCCCGGATCTGGAGCTCAGAGTCTGAGGCTCCCTCCCGATTGTAAACAACAACCGTGCCCTCCACGCCGCCAGCCCGCTCCGCGCGCACTCCACACCTGAGAATTTCACTTCAGCACTGCGCCTCCTCTGAGTCTGGGTATGATATTCTCTTTACTCCTAGTTGTAGAATTTCCACTCAGCCAGCCCTCCTGTGGTTCTGGATGGTGTCCGTTCCATGTTTCAGGCGTAATTTGAATTGGTTGTTCGAAGCAGCAATCTCCAGCATTAACCTATGCCGCCATCTTGGTTCTCCCTGATTCAAGATTCTTACCACTACAATCCATTCTCTAGCAAACTAGTAAAATAATCTTCCCAACAATCAAATCTGTTCTTGTCATTTTATATTTAAAAACAGTAGTTAGCTTCCTTTGCCTATAGCAAAAATTACAAATATACATCTTCTAAATACCAATTCCAGTAGAGCTGGTGGTGGTTTCCTAAAGCCCTGTGCAGAGAGGGTTCCATGGGTTGGCCTTGGATCAGCAGAAAGAGCTCCATTCATGCTGATCATGACATCTGCCATGAGGGTAGAGAGGAGAAAGCTCTGGGATTTGCCATGCCTGATCAATGGAGTAAAGCCAAAGCTCTAACATGACTTAGAAGATCCTGCACAGCTTATCTCTGACTGCATTTCTTGCCTATGAAACCACAGGTTATATCCACAATTTCTTATTTTCTTATGTTATTTTCTCAAGCATGAGTTTTTAACTCCATAATTCGCCCCTGCTATTCCTTTGGTCGGAGGGCCTTGACCTACTTCCCCTCCATCCTTAATTCTCTAATCATCTTCAAGATTCAGGCTGAATGTCACCCTAACTGGGAGAATTCTTATGACCACACCAGATATAATTAGTCTCTCTTTCCACTTCTAAGCTTGTGAAGTACTTTTATCCTACCTTCCTTACTGGCTTTGTCATAACATCATATGGTAATTTACATGATGTTCACATGTTCCAATTCCCTAATATACTGTGTGAATAATTGATGGTCAGTAAATGTTGATTGATGGATGAACGAATGGGTAAATGAATGGATTCCTTGGTGGCAGATACCATCACTTACTCATCTTTGTTTCCCAAATCCCAACTATAACTGATGCATAGTAGGAACTCAGGAGTCTGCTGAGTGATTACTGCCATCCATGTGGCACAGAGATCTGGGCTCCCTGTGAGTCACAAGTCACAATCTTCCAGAACACTTCCCTCTGGAGAGGTCACTCCCCACAGCAGCTCTTTCAGTCTTTAGGCCAGTTTTGTTCCTTATTTTACAGGAAATAATTAAATGCTAGCACTGACTCAAAAATAACTAGGAAAGCTATAAAAACTGCAACAGGTCTATTATTAATATTGTGAAGGATGCTTATGTCAGCCCTGCAGAGTGTTTCTTTATGCATTTATGTTGCATATACTCTTCTTACCCATGTAGTCAAGGCAACCCACCAGCCCCTCACAACCCTGTCATGTGCAGCTCAGCTTTGCTGAGTGCTCAGTGCAACAGATCTGACCAGCTACCCGTGTGTGGAGTCATTAGAGAGAGTGCTCAGGTACACTCAGGATCACCCCTCATCAGTTAATGTTGCAGAAGAACTGTTGCATCCCTGCTTTGTCACCCCACCCCCTTGAAAAAGAAGTTTTGTGCTCTCTCTACTAACTAAAGGCGAAATTCTGCATCCAAAGAATTCTTTTCTAAGCATGACAATATGCTTGATTCCTGTTACTCATTTAAATTGGCATCATTATGGAGCAGAAACTATTTTGGGTCTATGCATAAGTGGAATATCTAATACAGAATTACATTATAATGAAATACAAATCAATGTAAGCTTCATAAAGTGCTTTTCATATTCTGTGGGCATTCAAAAGTTGAAAATGCCTATAATTTTATTTTAGTTGCTGCTCACATGATGATACATCAGATTAATATGCTTAATTAAAAGTCATATTTGAAACATTCAAAGGGATAGTTAATTTGCTATTGATTTTACTATAATGCAGCTAAGCATTGTGGAATTGAGACAATGAAATTCAATATGCCTGCCAGGAACAGATGGAGGATATTTTATGATTTTCAGGAAACACCATGTGCTTAACACCCAAGAAAACACAACGAACATGCCCTAACATATTTGTCATTAATAATAAATTTTTACTTTAAAAGCCACTCTCAAAATAATATCCAAACAACTTAACTGTCTGCTTTTAAATGAGAATTAATGAGAAATAGTTATTTCCAGGAGCTGTGTATTCCACAGTTCAGGTCTGATTCGTTGACTATTGGGAACATTCCTCAGAAAGAGTCAAAGACCATCTCTTTCAGATGATGATGAACTAGCTGTTCTAATGTTGAATGTGAGATAAAATCTAATCAAGTCCACTCCCTACACTTGACACTGAATTTAAAATAAAACAACTGAGTTCATTCCACACACAAACATCTTGATTTCCTGTTTATAAAGTTCTATCCCTTTACTCTCCAGCCTAAAGTCCACGTTGGTTTAAAATGCATTTGGGTGCCCTGTGCCCATCACCTCTCCTGCGATGGTTCTGGCCCTCACACCAGGTGGCACATGCCATTCTTCACCTGGCCATCTGTCCCTCCACTGGAGTCAAAGCTGAGTCCAATTCCACTTCCTACAAATTGCACCTCTAACATTTTTCAAGTATTTCAAAGGCTCTTTCTCAGGACTTACTCCTAATTACCCTCTTTCCTATATCATGAAGGGAAAACACAGAGCCAGGCCCAAAGGGTACATAGATGAGGAAGAAAACCTGGGTGAAGGTGGGCGCATGGGGCCCAGGGACCTGAAGCAGGAGGGGACAAAATCTGAAAGCAGCTGAATGGGGGAAAAGGAAGCTCCTAGGCCCCAGGGACAAGCATGCTGCCTCAGCCCCAGAACCGAGGTGGAAGAGCAGCTGGGCCAGTGTGAGTATGGAGGAGCTGGTAAGCTCAGCCTCACCAGTGCCATCCATCCACTTCCCCCAAGACCATGGTGGGAAATCAACATAGTTTTGCTAATCAGTGATACCAGATTTTGTGTCAGTAGAGATCAGCTGTTATCAGCATGAGGGGAATTTCTTTTACAGATTCTCCAAGTTTATTTTTCATTTTGTTCCTCGTGGCTCTACTGAAAACCCCTTCTCCTGGTCTCAGGTTCTCAAGTTCTCATCTTTTCTTAAGTTCCTGTCAATTGCCCTACTCTCACTTCCACCCAACACATGTGCACACCCACAACTTCAAGGGACAATAAACTACCACACCGTAAGGCCCTAAATAAGAAATAGCCTGTATTCCACGGGATTCATCGTGAGCACTGTGGAGAGATGTGTGGTCTGGTTGATGGCCATGATGCAGCTCAGAAACAGCCCCTGTCATAAGTGGTTGGATTATTAAAGTAGGCTGTTGCCTTCTGAGCCTTTTCAAAAAGTGCCACATGCAAAGATTAACTTGAGTGGAATGTTTGGGGCCCACATCAGACAATAAGTTATGTTTTCATGGCTCTTTAATGAGATCCTTACATGAATCAAATGTGGTCAAGCAAAGTTGATGAGAATTTAAACAGCACAAAACATTCATCCTTGCAGGCAGCAAAAACAGTGCTCCAGTGAAGAGAATCTAAGTACTGTTGTAACAGCCTTTGGAGTCCATAACAAATACCATGTTGGGAGAATGGACAAAGCTAATCAGAGAACAACTCAAATATACTTTAGCAGCTAAAGCTGACTTGTGATAGAAACAGAAGAAGCCCTATGTGCAACATGTGGAAGCTAGGAAAGGTCAAGCACATTACCCCGGGTTCAAGAATGTCTAAGTTACTTCCAGGTGGAGAGTTGAAAGTTCTGATAAAAGAGATCCAGGAAACTGGACTTTGGAAAGTGTGTACAGTTTTGAGTAAAGGAGGTAAAAGAAGAGGAATGTGTCAAACTTGATCAGGGGCATCTAGACCACAGAGGTACATCAACAGGCCATGAAAGTGACAGTTCAACTGCTTCTTTCTGGTCCATTGTTGCTAAAGTTTCAGGCGGTTCAGATTAGTTCAGTGAAACAATCTTGAATATCATCAAAGATTTTAACACTGAAGAGATTATAAAACTATTTTGCATTTTTAAGTACTGGGCTTTGCTTTTTAAAGCAGTGTTAGGTTTACAGAATTTTGAGTAGAAACTACAGAGCTCCTATATATTCCATGTCTCTCTCACAGTTTTCCTATTACTAACATTTCCCAGAGAGCTAATATTATTATTATTATTATTTTTATTATTATTAGTTAAGGTATTACAAATGTGTCCTTATCCCCCCCCCCATTAACCCTCAACCTCCCCCCGCACACACACTCATGCTCCCATTCCCCTGTTGTCCATGTCCATTGGTTTGGCTTATATACATGTATACAAGTCCTTTGGTTGATCTCTGAAGGATCATTTTAATGTTTTGCAAAAACAAATAAAAATAAA
>NW_006300215.1:77365-78198 GCF_000327345.1 Myotis davidii | reverse complement strand
CGCCCCAGCCCCGTCCTCTCTCCAACCGGAATTGCAAACTGCACCTTTAGGGGAAGTCTAACCTTTCTGTGTGAAGAAGCAGTGCTCCTCTGAGTTCACGCAGTCACGCTGCTTGAGATCCCTTGTTTCCAGGTTAGTAGCTGGTCTCTGGATGCCGGCAACAATCGCCCAAAATGGCGCGGTCTCCGCTGCTGCGCTGGCGCACCAAGAGAGGTTTCAGCCGCAGTCTCCAACCGTCCTTTTTGTCCTGGGGGTCCTCAGTCTTTCCTAGCTGCAGACAGCTTCTCAGCTGAAAATCCTCTGCCTATTCGGGCTGTATGTTACCCGTTTCAGCTGTTGACCCTTATCTGCTCCAGGAGAAGGCACAGGACACGTCCCTTTATACCTCCGCCATTTTCCCTCCCTCTCTGAGCTAATATTATTATTAACTGAAGTCTGTAGTTTACATCGGGGCTCACCCTTTGTGTTGCACATTCTGTGGGCTGGACAAATATATAATGACATGTACCTACCATTACAGTATCATACACAATAGTTAACTTGGAGGAGGAGCAATGATATTTTTCTTTTATTTTGTTCTAAGTTTTATTATTATTGATCAACTTAACTTTTTATATAATTTATTGAGGTGAAACACATCTAATTTTATTTTAAATAAATCTTTATTGTTCAGATTATTACAGTTGTTCCTCTTTTTTCCCCCCATAGCTCCCCTCCACCCAGTTCCCACCCCACCCTCTGCCCTTACCCTCCACACTGTCTTCATCGATAGGTGTACGATTTTTGTCCAGTCTCTTCCCACACCCTCCACACTCCTTTCCCCCTCGAGAATT
>NW_006300215.1:75295-76593 GCF_000327345.1 Myotis davidii | reverse complement strand
CTTGTTGTGGTTAAGCCTTGAGTGTTGTAGGTATCACTGGGAGGAATTGACCTTCAGGCCAATTGGCTGTGAGAATCAGCTGTGTCTACAAAGCAGAACTTCTGTGCTGAAGACACCATTATGGGGCAAGACTTGCTTCAGTGGGGCTTTGGTGATCACTGAGTCTGCCCCCTGAGTGTGTCCCTTATGGATCTGAGAAGTTGTAATTTGGATGGTCCCACTCTGACCACTGGGTACACTGGCTTTTGTATCTCTAAGGAGGTGCTAATTTAGCCTCTGCCTGAGACTACCCAGCAGGAGCTATGGAGAGATCTGCAGGTTCCTCTTCCTTGTTTGGATTTTGGGTATGCCCAGATGAAGCCCAGCTGTGAAGCAATGAAAGCTGCTATGGGGCCTTGGGCCTTCTTTTGGATGTTCTGGGTCTTTCTGACCCAGCTGCAGTTTGTTAGGTAATTTTAGATCTCAAAGGGCCAGCCCATTCATATGCAAAAGCCTCTGCACACAGCTTGGGTGGGGCGGGGTCTCAGGGAATCAACAGGTGGAGCAAACAGCTATGGCTGATCCTCAGTCCTGCCTTAAGAGGCCCCGGGTCTCAGTGTCCTGTGGTAATTGCTGCAAGCACCTCTGAGAGAAAGCTGCCCTCAAGTTCTGCCTGCTGCCAGATAGTCCAGTTTCTCCCTGTATGAGTCTGGGTCCCCAGAGACCCACCCAGAACTGGAGTCAGGGCCATCGGGAGCTTGTGCCTCCCTCCTGATTGCGAAAGACACTGGCGTCCTCCGTTGCCAGCCCCTTTCTGTGCACTCGAGCCTTTGTACCTCTGCACTTTACTTCCACACCTCCTCTGAGTCTCAGTGTGCTTTTCTCTTTCCTTCTAGTTGTAGAATTTCCACTCAGCCAGCCTTCCTGTGGTTCTGGATGATGTCTGTTTTGTCTTTTAGTTGTATTTTTGAAGTGGTTGTGTGAGGCAGCAAACTCCGGTGTTTACCTATGCCACTATTTTGGTTTCTCAAAAGACATCTAATTTTAATTAACCATTTCAGAGTAGTTCTTTTGGGGAGAAACCAAGATGGCAGCATAGGTAAACACCAGAGAATGCTGCCTTGAACAACCACTTAAAAATACAACTAAAAGACGTAATGGACATCATCCAGAACCATAGGAAGGCTGGCTGAGTGGAAATTCTACAACTAGAAGGAAAGAAAAAAGCATACTGAGACTCAGAGGAGGCGCAGTACGGAAGTCAAATACTAAGGTGTGGAGGTGCATGAGGAGTGGGCTGGTGGCTGAGGGCGTGGTTG
>NW_006300215.1:63208-74677 GCF_000327345.1 Myotis davidii | reverse complement strand
TGTGATAAAGGACCAACTAGAAATTAAGCATACACTGACTGAAATAAAGAATATTATACAGCTCCCAACAGCAGAGTAGAGGATTGCAAGAATCAAGTCAACGATTTGAAATACGAAGAAGCAAAAAACACCCAACCAGAAAAGCAAAATGAAAAAAGAATCCAAAAATATAGGGTAGTTATTTTTTAAATAATGCTCAGATTCTGATTTCTAATATATATTCTTGATTAAAACCCACATGAGCAGGAAAATAGATAGTGCTTGTGCCTGGAGCAAAAATGTCCACACAGAAGTCCTTGTTGGCATGTGGTGCAAACAGAAAGAGGGAGTCTTTCAGAGCCTTTCTATTTGTTCCATATGGCACTGAGCTGAAGGACTTCTCCTTTTTGCACTGTTTGTTCCAGTTTTCAACTTGGTTTTCTTTTTCCTTCCACATTCAGGAGGCAAATTCCTTTACTGTTCATTCACCTCAGTCTACCCCCCACCCCAACTCTACTTGTATAGATTTCTTTCTCTTTTGTTGTGAAAGGTGGTGGCTTTTTAAGAGAGGAAGTTTAGCTCTCATTGGATTTATTATTTGCAGTTTTTGAGAATGTAGACCTTCTTCCTCACTCTCTCCTATCTGAAGGAGCCCCTACAAGTGCATTGTAGCATTCTGAAGAAATGTTTCCAGCTCCGCACTGTCCCCTCAGAGTACTTGCAAAGATCATTGCTGAGCTTTTCAACCAAAATTATATTAAAAGACATTTCTGAATGTGTTTCTGCTGACAGATTCAAGGAGATCATTACTATGAGGGGGAAAAATTACTTTATTTCACTATAGGGTAGATGAGTGACCCCCATCACCATTTGTAAGAACTCTGAGCACAGGTCAGAGAAAATGGGCCACTGACAGAGAGACATATGTGCTCACTGTGCACACAGACATAACAAACACCTCACTGATTTTACAAATATTTACTTAGTGCCTACTAAGTGCCAGGCACTGTACTTGGTGTGGAGCTAGAAGACATAGCCCCCGTTATGCAGTTTTCAGCCTAATAATCTAGCAGGGAAGAAAAACAAAAATCAAATAAAGCAAGTGGAATCATTACACAGTTGCCACGACAAAGAGTAACCATAGAGGGCAGAGCTGACCTAGAATGTGGTCTGGTAAGGGCTTTCTGAAACAGCATGAGAAGGACCAGCCTCTCAAGTAGCTGACAGAGGAATTCCAGGCAGAGGACCAGCATGTGCAAAGACCTGGCAAGGAAAGAGCTTGGTGTGTTTAGGAAACAGAGATGTGCTTGGTGTGACTGCAGTATGCAAGGAACAGAATGGCCAAGGAGAAGTTCCACAGGAAAGGCCATGAGGAAGACAGATTTTATTCTAACTGAGGCAGGTGTCCATCAAAGGGGGAATAATGTGATCTAATTAACTTTTTTTATGGATCATGCTGGTTGTGCTGTGGAGAACTGTGGGAAAGTGAGCATGACATGTGGGAGGCTAGTTAGGAGGCTGTTGCATTGGTGCAGGCTAAAGATGATGGTGGCCTGGATGCAAAGAATCATGATGCCTTGAGATCTAGTCTGGAAGCAGAATCACAGGACTTCCATGCACTTGGTGTGGGAAGTAGAGTGAGACAAAGGAGAAATCAAGACTGACTCCTAGGTTTCTGACTTGAGGAATCATGTGGATAGTAGTGTCATTTACAAAGTTAGGGAGGACTGGTTAGGGGAAGGGAGAACTCAAGAACTCAGTTTAGACATTAAACTCTAGATGTTATTTATATCTATGGATGAGATCACCTAGAGAGATGGTGTTCGGGGGAAGAAAAGAAGTCTCAGGACAGCAAGTGGAATCATTACACAGTTGGTCACCTAAATATAAACACCTGTATTTAGAGGTATAGGAGTCTGCAAAGAAGAGGTCCATGAGTAAAGGGGAAGCCAGCAGTGTTGAGGGTCCTTAGAACTCAGCTTGAACAGTGTGTGAAAAAGAGTAGCCACTGTGATAGGGACTGAGTGACAGAAAGAAGAGTCCTTTGGGGTTGGCAATTCAGGGATCATTGGTTGACCTTGACAAGAGCAAATTCAGCAGAGTGGCAGAGTAAAAGCTAGCTAGGGATAGATGGAGGAGCGAATGAAAATGAGGAAGTGGATCCTGGCTGGGTGGTTTAGTTGGTTGGAGCATCATCCTGTACACCAAAAGGGTTTGAGTTCTAGTCAGGGCACACACCTAGGCTGTGGGTTCAATCACCCATCCCAGGCACATACAGAAGGCAACCTATTGATGTTTTTCTCTCACATTGATGTTTGTCTCTCTCTCTCTCCATTACTTTCTCCCTAAAAATCAATAAACATATCCTCAAGTGAGAATAAAAATAAATAAATAATTTTTTAATGAGGAAGTGGAGATAGCATAAGTTAACTCCTTTGAGTATTTGAGCTCTAAAAGGAAGCAAAGAAATGGAGCAACATGTGGAGGAGAGTTGAAAGGGTGGGAGACAGCAGGGTTGCAGAGTGAATAAAAAAGGAATCCCTGGAAAGGTGTCAGAAGATGGGGTCCAGATCCATGAGGAGGAGCTGGCTTTTGAGGGGGCAAAGTAGAAGAAAGAGGATCAAAGCGGGTGTTGGATGGTGAGAATATGAAGTGCTTTTCATCTGTTATACCTGATGGTTCCTCCTTATTTTCAGTGGACTATGTGGTGAGGTCATTGGCTGACAATAGGGATAGAACAGAAAGCTAGGAAGAGACAGGCAAGTTAGGTCAGGGAGGAAAAGCAAGTCTTCTTTTAAAAGAACACATGCAATAGGCTCATCTGGAAGGGCTGAGCACCCAGTTGAGGTTTGTTAACACAATTCAATGGAGTAATTTTCTCTAGTGCTCTCTAAAGAGGATTCTTGCTTCCTCCACAAGCAGTTATTTCACTTGCCAGAAAATGTAGCCCTGTTCAGGTGCTAACACAGACAGCTTCAGAAATACCTACCAGGGCTAGAGGCTCTCTGTGAAATGAAACCTACATGGGCACTTGGGAACAAGGAATACCCAGCAAGTGTGATGGAGGGGGAAATGGATGCAGGGAGGAATTTTTTGTCATTCTTCCCCATACCCTTCAAAGTGCTCATTTCTACAATAATTGGGTCCAACGATAGTCAAAACCTGCTTTCACTGCGCATTCAAGATTTGTATACTTTTTCTTTCCATTACTGCTAACAACTTTTTTATTGAATTTTCATGTAACCAAATATATGATGTGCTCACAGAGCAGGTGCATGCATAAATAGAAGAAACCCAATATCAAGTGGTATCAGAGCTCCAACCATCAGAAAATAGATTAAACCTTCCTAAGGCAAAACATATTATGATGCCTAAGGATTGATTGAGGGCTTTTCTATACATTCCAGAACACCCACAAGCAATAGCTGACACGCCCCTGTTTTCTCCCAGCTGATCCTATAAGCCAATGATTGTCAACCATGTACTGCAAGAATTGCTAAAACATGCAAAACCTGACTATTTAGTCAGGGCCACTGACCTCTTTTCCCTTAGATTGTCAAATTAAAAAAAAATGACAACAGTCAACACAATAGCCGTCCTGTGTGAATGAATCAAAATTATACCTATTTTCTGTGTCAGATCGACAAAAAATAGAATATATTTTTGGTGTGCTACAAAATTTTAGTAATTAGTTTATGTATGCCATGAGATGCTATAGACAGGATTCATGTCTGCGGGATTCACTTTAAACAGTTACTCACAAGGCATCAGTAGATAGTCCACAGCTGCCCCTTTTGATGCTGCTACTAATAGTACTGACTGGCCTAAGGCTGTGGCCTCCAAAGATTTGAAAACCCCTCAGAGCCATAGAGGACGTTGTGTCCTATGAGACTGTCCATGGCCCTCTGTTGCTTTGTTACTCCTACCCAAGGCATCCTCACCCTCAGCAGAGGTAAGGAAACACTTTCTCCCAACTGGCACAGGTGGCATATGAGGCAGGCCACCCTTGGAGCCTGCAGGCAGACAGAAAGCATGCCAAGAGGATGGACAGGCCAACCTTGCCAGATCAAAGCCCAGTATGAAAGGGAGTTGAGGCTAGTGGTGAGGTTTGAGGTTATGGAGAATGAGGAATGTAGAGACAGACTTGACTATTTGCCACAGATCTTTTGACAAGCACTTAACAAGGCCAGTGTTTCAGGCACTTTCTGGGACTGAAAGTTCTCATTGCTTAAGCGTTGTGTCAGCTATTTTACATACATTTCCCATTCAATTCTTGCACCAACAGTATGTTACAGGTGACAAAAATCAGGTTGATGGAAATTAAGTGGCATGGTGATACAGGCAGTGAGGACAAATTCAACTAGGGTCAGTACTGATGGTCACAGGACTATCTTACCACTGTGAAAAAGGAAGTGGTAGAGGCTTGTTTTCTACTTTTTTCCTGGTCATTGAGAAGAGATAGAAACACATCAAAACAAAACAAAAAGCAGCAATTTATCCATAATCTGACCAACCAGAGTAAAGGATTTGGGAATTTTTGTATATTTCCTAGAGAAGGTTTTTGATGATGGAAGTGACATTATTTTAAGATGAAGCTGACAGCAGGAGAAGCAGCTTTTAGAGTCTGCTGTTTGAGGGTTAATGTAGGTACATGGAGCAGCAGCTACTCTCCATGCAGAACCCACAATGCATGGGCACTGCCCTAGCTCCTTTGCTGGGATGCTTTCCTCACTCAGCCCTAATAGGCAGGTATTGCTTCCCAGGTGGAGAAACTCTCCTGATGGGGGTCATCACTAGTAAGAGGAAGGTCCCTATGTGCAACTGAAGCTCAGGTGGGTCTGATGGCAGAGTGTCTTCCCATTGGGCTGTGCTGTTGGAGCTCTGGGCACCTAAGGAAGTTGTGGGAATGGAGAGGAAGGCTTGGTGCAGGCTGCCTGTTCCATGGGGAGAACTACATGACTCGTAGTGTTTCCACTTGTTCTGCAGGTCTTCAGGGAAGGCTGTGCTATTCCCCTGCCCCATCTCAGCCTCCTCCCAGGAGAGCAGTTTTTATGTGAACTACATAAAGAAAGGAAAAAGAGTCAGATGAGATCAATTGAAGGCCAGGGCTTCTCTGCAGTATTCCTGAACTCAGAGGCTAGGACCCCATCACACCCCCTCCTCTTCTGAAAAGTCAGCGGGAGAATCAAGCAGCTTTCCTTGACATGGGAGAAGGTGGTCAGAGGCTCCTAACTGGGGACCCAGGGCATGAGGGCCTCTGGATGCTGTATGTTCACCTGTCTGGGGAGAGACTCCATGCCATCAGCAGACCCTCACAGGCTCTGTCACCCAAACAAGCCTGAGAACCCTGCCCCAGAGTGGGTGGAGTGTTCCTAGGAAGCTGACAATCAGAATCAAGATCCAGTGATGTTTCAGAATCACTGGAATTGAATTTTTTAATGTTCTTGAGTCACAGGAAGGAATGTACTTCAGAGCAAAAGGTGTACTGTTTTCACTGAATCTTTGGGCCTCGGTGATTATAATTGACCTGAAGGGAAGTGTCCTAAAGCATAGTTAATGCACAGGCCAGAGTGCCCACAACACAGTGCCCATATTTAACGCATAGGCCACAGACCCCTTGGTCTCACTGGACTACACAAAGTAAGAACTCCAAGCTCCAAAAGAAAGGGTATGCAGTACATGAACAGCAGGTGGTATCTGTGGCAGTGACTAGCAAGTAAAGGTAACCAGGAGAACTGTCTCCTGGCATGTGGAGGACTACAGGTGGCGATGATCAGAGACCAGGAAGACAGCAAAAATCAGAGGACTCCTCAGCACAAAGGGCAGCCTCAGTACATTCCACACACTTCCTCACTTCCCATCCACCTGTCGCCACTGTGGCAGATCTGCTGTGAGTGGAAGCAGGTTGCCATGCTCTGCAGCAGGGGCCTTAGGAAATGGCCTGCAAGTCATGGTGAAGAGGTCCTCCCTCTCATTCCCCATCAGTAGATGAATGGATAAATAAAGCTCTGGGACATTTACACTATTGGAATACTATGCAGCTATAAAAAAAGTGGGATCTCTTACCCTTTGGGATAGCATGGATGAACCTGGAAAATATTATAGTAAGTGAAATAAGCCAAACTAAGAAAGACAAATATCACATGATCTCACTTATTTGTGGAATCTAATGAACAAAATGAGTTGAGCAACAAAATAAGACCTGAAGCATGGAGGCATGAACAGACTGACATACCTTGATGTGGGGTTGGGGGGATGAGAAGAAATAAACCAAAAAACTTACATACTTACATACATAGCCCATGGACACAGGCAATAAGGTAGTGAAGATCTGAGGGGGCTGGAAAGAGGGGAAGGAAAGGGAGGAAAATGGGAGATATATGTAATACTATCAACAATAAAAAATCCTATATAATAAAACCCTAATATGCAAATAGATTGAACGGCGGAACAACCGATCACTATGACGTGCACTGACCACTAGGGGGCTGACGCTCAATGCAGGAGCTGCCCCCTGGTGGTCAGTGTGCTCCCACAGGGGGAGCGCTGCTCAGCCAGAAGCCAGGCTCATGGCTGGTGAGTGCAGCAGCGGTGGCGGGAAGCTCTCCCGCCTCCACAGCAGCACTAAGGACCCCTCAGGGTCCCTGACTGCGAGAGGGCACAGGCCATGCTGAGGGACTCCCCCCAGTGCATGAATGTCATGTACCAGGGCCTCTAGTAAATAAAATAAACCTCCTTCTTCTTCTAAAGACACTGATTATTGAATTGAGGGCCCATCCTAATCCAGCATGACTTCCTAACTCGATTACATCTGCAGAGGCCTTATTTCCAAATAAGGTCACATTCACAAGTGCCAGGGCTAGAATTTGAATTTATCTTTTTGGAGAATATGACTCTGCCCACACTTCAGATACAGACACTACATCCTCTGCTCACTGGAGCAGTAATAGAGGGAGGAGAGCAGTAATTCATTTCTGCAGCATTTATTAAGCCACTGACATGTACCAGGTCAGTCCCCGGTAGTGAGGGTACCACAGTAAATAAGACAGATGAGGTGCCTGTCCCCATGGATCTCACAGTGCTATGCAGAGGGACAATACAAACAAATTGACTAGCAAAACCACCTCAGGGGCAGTAAGAACTGTCATCCCAGCTGCTCCAAAGTGCCATCCAGGAGGTGGAAAACTTTGTGGGCCTCCTATGAGCAAACAGCTGGTGTTTGTATCTTGCAAAGATTTTGAAACAATGGACATACGTGACAGCATCAGCCCATGCCATATGCCAGGGAAGCATAGGGACAGCCGAGGACTATCAGCCCATGTAATATAGAAACACAACATGGAAAGCCCCATAATCTCTCTAGACCTCCACTCTCTCTACCGTTTACTACTATTTTGCCCTGATAATATTGCAGCTGTTTCTTGTAAGGTTTTAAATTTCAATTTCAGCAGAAATAGTTAGTGGCTTGTCACAGTTGCCACTTAGGCTTCCCCTCAGTACATCTATCTTTCAGGAATTTATGACTTGTAACAGACTGCAAATGTTAGCTGGTGGAAAAGACAAATAATGATACAGGGTGAGTTTGCAGCCTCTTTGCTGATTTATAGAAGCTGTTTCCAGAAAAACACCGCCTGCTAATTAAACAAGCCCCTCTCTTCTGTGAGATGAAAACATGGGAAAATAATGTCCTGTCAAGTGGAGGGCAGCCACCTAGTAGATTGTTTCCTAAGCAAACTGACTTCTCGGGGACAGCAGGAGTGCTCTGACCTTGAAAGCAGGTGACAAACCTAAGTTATGAAAGTTCCCACACCCTGTGGGCTGGTATCATCATTAGCAACCGTTTGCAGATGGGAAACATGAGGCGATGGCCAGACTCATTTTGCCCAGGTCAACAAGGAACCTGTGTGACTCAAGGGAGAACTAAGGAAGCCTCTACCCAGGCTGCCTGGTCCTCCTTGGAGACCGCAGTCTCTCCTCTGCATTCATTTCCAAACTGCTATGAAAAGACTCTGTCCATCAGCTCAGTTGCCAGGACAAGAACTCCACCATGCTTAATCACTGAGCGGGTCTGCTCTGAGTGCACTTTCATGGCCTGAGGTGCCATCTCAAGAAGCTAAATTTGTGACAATTTCCATTATCTTTACATAGTAAGTATATATTCTTTAGTTTGGCAGTTTTTTTAAACACATCAAAATTATTTATTACTAGAGGCCCAGTGTATGAAATTTGTGCACAGGTGTAGTCCCTAGGCCTAGCTGGTGATCGAAGCACGAGCATCTGGAGTGGAAGAGCAGGTCCCAGCTAATGTGTGGGCCCTGGGCAATACCCGGGCCCCTGGAACCCTGCAGACCCCCCTCTGCCTGAGTCACGGTGCCCGAGTCCCCATGTGGAGATGCAGTTAGCGTGGCCAGATGCCATGAGCATGGGTCTCTGGGCCGCCCAGCAGTGCCACATGGAAGCTGGCCGACCTCACAGACTGGCTCCTGTGCAAACCTATGGGGAGCCTGACCAGACCCTGCGGTTCTGGCAGCTGTGGCCTGGCTCACCCAGAAGAGGCCGTGCGGGTGCAGGGCAGGCTCCTCTCAGGCACCTGACACCTGAGCATGGGGGCTTCTCTGGGGCACAAGCCCTGGCGTCCAGGGGAGGGTAGCAGGGGGAGTGAGAGCGAGCTCGGTGAACACCTCGCATTCTCACCACACCTCCATCCCCATCACCCCCAACCCCAAGTAACCAGCGAGAGGTTGCACCCCTCCACACACACCACCCAAGTGCCAGGAGAGGTTGGTCGCCACCACCTACACCCAGTTCCCCATCCCAGCCTGGGGCCCAGCTCCGATCAGGCGATCAGGGCCTGCCAGCCACTGGTCAGTGTCTGTAGGACAATAGGTCGGGGCCGCCCCGCCAACCCCCTGCCCAGCTCTCTCAGCACCTGGGAGCTGGGTGGCAGCCCCAACCCCTGCCACTGCCGCTGTTCACTGTCTGCAGGGTGATTGGTGGGGCGATTCGGCCTCTGCTCGCATCCACCTTTGCTTAGGGATGCCCACTCACCTGCTCCACCATCCCCACCATCCCGCTGCTCTCATAGGGGCCCATCAAGGCCACAGTGCTATCAGCACTGTGTTGCCAATGCCCGCCATGTTCTGCACCTCCCCCTGGTGGTCAGCACACATCATAGCGAGCAATAGAACTCCTGATGGAACAATTTGCATATTAGGCCTTTATTATATAGGATAAGAAATCAAAATCGGCCCGGCAGCGGCGGCCCAGCTGTGGCCCGGCGGCTGTGGGCTGTCAGGGTCCCTGGGGGCCAGCCGCCCTCAGATGAGCAGGAGGGGGCGCCTGGTGGGCCTGGCCTTCTGCATCTGCTACCTGGCGGCCCACCTCACCAACAAGTACGTCCTATCTGTCTTGAAATTTACCTGCCCTATGTTCCAAGGGTGGCAGACGTTAGTTGGTGGACTTTTACTTCATGTGTCATGGAAACTGGTCTGGGTGGAGATCAACAGCAGTTCAAGATCTGATGTTTTCGCGTAGCTTCCTGCTTCAGTGCTGTTTGTGGGCATAATCTATGCCGGTTTCAGAGCATTATCCAGACTGGCCATTTCTGTGTTTCTCACTTTGCACAATGCAGCTGAAGTCATCGTCTGTGGGCACCGAATGTGTTTTCGGAAAGAGAAAACGCCTCCTTCCAAGATCTGTAGTGCCCTCCTGCTCCTGGCCGCTGGGGGGAGCCTCCCCTTTAATGATGCCCAGTTTGATCCAGATGGGTACTTCTGGGCTGTAATTCACTTACTCAGTGTAGGGGCCTGTAAGATTCTCCAGACGTCCCTGAAGCCCAGGGCGCTGAGTGACATCGACCAGCAGTACCTAAACTATATATTCAGCGTGGCGCTCCTGGCAGCTGCAGTGCATCCCACAGGTGACCTCCTCCGCACCCTGGACTTCCCCTTGTATGTCTACAGATTCCACGGCAGCTGCTGCGCCAGTGGCCTTTTGGAGTTCCTCGTCACACTCAGCGCCGTGAAGCTGAAGAGCCTGGTGGCCCCCGGGCAGTCTGCGGCCTGGCTGCTCTTGGCTCAGGTGGCCACAGCTGGTTCCTCAATGCTGCTGTTCGAGGGCGTCCTGACCAGGGAGGCCCTGGGATGCCTCCTGCTCGATGGTCTGGGAGAGGCCTTGCTGGTTTTCTCAGAGAGGAGGGGCGCCCCGAGATGACGAGGTGACGATGGAAAGGGAGATGGGACACCCGGCGTGGGAGCAGATGCCCAGTGGTGGAGCTCGGACGAGGGTGAGGAAGCCGAGCACCGCTGGGGCCCGCTTCCCCTGTGCCAGGAGATCTCTGGTCTCTGGCTGCAGAGAATGGACCGGTGCCTCTTCCTCGAGAGGCTCGCCTGAGCCCCACCTCTGGGTGTGCGGACGCCTGCGGACGACCCTTGGAGGCGCCGCTCACCTGCCTGGCCTTCGGGCCGCCTGCTGGAGCCGGCACAGGCGCTGCTCTCCCTGCTCACGCTCCGTGGGGGCCGCCCCGGCATTTGGGGTTTGTTTTGTGTGTTTACATCTTCGGAGCCTCCGGGACATCCCTTCCTCGTGCTCGTGCAGGCTGTTCCGAGCCTCACCCACCCACTCACGGGGATCCCTCCCGAGGGCGTCCATGGCTCGGCCATGAGAAGCCAGCAGGGGCCATCGCCCCAGAGCGGGTGCCGAAGCCATGACGTGCGCGTGTTCCTTCTGTTGGGTTGTGTCATATTAAGTTTACACTTTTTCCCCGCTCACCATTCAGTTAACCTGACACGAAACGATCACCACAGAAAAGAGATGGATAAGCCGAGGGTGTCCTCGTGGGCAAGGGAAAAGAAACAGGCATCTAACATGGACACACACACCTGTTATAGTCACTTCCTAAAGCTCTGAATCCATTCATTCCCCATATCTGAAGAGGTTCCAGTCATTGAACACAAGTATACTTTTCAGGCCAATTAAAGGTTGGATTAAAGCTCTAAACCAGGGGTACTCAAACTGCGGCCCGTGGGCCACATGCATATACAAATATTGTATTTGTTCCCGTTTTGTTTTTTTACTTCAAAATAAGATATGTGCAGTGTGCATAGGAATTTGTTCATAGTTTTTTTTTTTTTAAACTATAGTCCAGCCCTCCAACGGTCTGAGGGACAGTAAACTGGCCCCCTGTTTAAAAAGTTTGAGGACCCCTGATCTAAACTGTGCCTCAATGGTACTCAAAAAAAAAAAAAAAGAATTTGCATGAAACTATTGTTTGATTCTGAGCCCACACTGAAGGTTTAGGGAAATAGTGCCGAATCCATGTCTCTGCTCAGAGGAGGTGTGACTCCTCACCTCTGCCAGTGTCGGCCTGGGGCCCTTGGAGATGCAAGAGGACAGCCCCCCACCCAGGTCGCCATAGGAGCCCCCCCCCTCACGTCGCCATGGGAGCCCCCCTCCGCCCAGGAGGAACAGGGTGGGCGGGGCCCTGGCCAT